>NC_139637.1:7359758-7684758 GCF_964638095.1 Poromitra crassiceps | reverse complement strand
CTCTCTCCCTCTCTCTCTCTCCATCCCTCTCTCTCCCTCTCTCCATCACTCTCCACCTCTGTCTCCACTCTCTCTCTCTCTCTCTCTCTCTCTCTCTCTCTCTCTCATTGTCTGTGGAATTCCTCTCTTCCTCTCTGCTGTGTGTGTCTTGTCTTTGAGAGTTGGAATGCGGCTGTAATGTGTCTTCCAGCTTTCATCAGAACGTGTGTATTTGACTGGAAAGCTGTCAGGAGTCGTTACGCCACGCACGGGAGCGTGTGTGTGTGTGTGTGTGTGTGTGTGTGTGTCTGTGTGTGTGTGTGTGTGTGTGTGTGTGTGTGTGTGTGTGTGTGTGTGTGTGTGTGTGTGTGTGTGTGTGTGTGTGTGTGTGTGTGTGTGTGTGTGTGTGGAGGGGACAGAGGATGGAGGGGGCGGGGTGTTGAGAGGGAAGACAGGGTGGTATGGAAAAGGACCTCTTATAGCGGTGTCAGAGACAACAGGCGGTGTCAGAGACAACAGGCGGTGGTAGTACGTGGTACCATATCAGTGTGTCTCTTGTTCAGATCCTTTTCCAAACACCTGAGGAAACCAACAACTATGGCAACACTGCAACTCCGATATCATCCTCATCGTCAGATACACTCAATACTTTTGTAATGATTGAAATTTACTCTTAAAAGAGCTGTAAAACAACCAAGCAACAAACAAAAAAAACTAAGCATATTTTATAATGATATGAAACAAAGAAAATAACCAGCAAATGTTTGGTATTTTTAAGTGGTGCAGCCACTTCTATAAGTGACTGTGTGTGTCCATCCACTTCAGCACGGGATGTGCGCACGAGATTTAGCCTAGCTGTGTGTGTGTGTGTGTGTGTGTGTGTGTGTGTGTGTGTGTGTGTGTGTGTGTAGCTACCAGGTGTTCTGCCTGCTGGGTGACGGGGAGCTGTCGGAGGGCTCTGTGTGGGAGGCCATGGCCTTCGCCTCGTACTACCAGCTGGACAACCTGGTGGCGGTGCTGGACATCAACCGACTGGGCCAGAGCGACCCGGCACCGCTGCAGCACCACGTGGAGAAGTACCAGCGCCGCTGTGAGGCCTTCGGGTGAGTCGGGTCGGGGACTGTGTGTGTGTGCGTGTGTGCGCGTGTGTCCGTGCGTTATGTATATGTCTTCTGTATCTCATGAACTACTCTGTATGATGCACCACTTTACATTAGGGTACACAAAAAGAGTAACTAATGGACAGGTAATAATGAAGTAATGATGAACTAAGGAACTACTCTACTCAGGAACTGACCAACTAATCATTAACTAATGATTACTATACTTAGAAAATGACTTACCTCCTCCCCTTCCCTGCTCTCTCCTCTCTCACATTCCCCCTGCTCCCTCCCCACCTCCTCCCTTTCCTGTTCTCCTCCCCCACTATTCTAAAGCATGGCACCCATTCTACCCTAAAGCATGGCACCCATTCGATTCTATATTTCTATATTTTCTATATGTCTCTATCATATGATTGTTCAATGTGTTATTATTACTACTGTAATTGCTACTGTTGTGTCAACTAGAATTAGCTAGACATATTTTCTGTGAAGCCCTCTGAGACATGCTTGTGAATTAGGGCTATACAAATAAACCGGACTCGACTTGACTTGACTTTAACTCATCATTAACTAATTAGTTCCTCGTTAGTTCCCTCGTAACGACTGTAAATTGTGTGTACCTTATTGTAAAGTGTTAGCATTGTTTCATGTCAGCATTTTGAAACGGTTGAAGTGTAGGATTGTGTGTTTGAAGGAGGATGTTCTGTGTCTTGCTAGCTGGCATGCTGTCATGGTGGACGGCCACAGCGTGGAGGAGCTGTGTAAGGTGCTGAGTCAGCCGCGCCGCCAGCCGCTCGCCATCATCGCCAAGACCATCAAGGGCAAAGGCATCCCGGGTACGATGATCCAGCAGCACACGCTGCTCCAGCTCAAACCACACGCTGCTCCAGCTCACAGCTCAAACCACACGCTGCTCCAGCTCAAACCACACGCTGCTCCAGCTCAAACCACACGCTGCTCCAGCTCAAACCACACGCTGCTCCAGCTCAAACCACACGCTGCTCCAGCTCAAACCACACGCTGCTCCAGCTCAAACCACACGCTGCTCCAGCTCAAACCACACGCTGCTCCAGCTCAAACCACACGCTGCTCCAGCTCAAACCACACGCTGCTCCAGCTCAAACCACACGCTGCTCCAGCTCAAACCACACGCTGCTCCAGCTCGGGTGTGTCGGGCGGGCATGACGGGCGTGTCGGGCGTGCTGAACCGCCCGGGCGTCGCTGCAGGGCGAGAGGCACCGCCGCCCTCCTGTAATCCTGCCAGTGCCTTATTGCTTTAGCTGCTGCTGCTCAGTAAAGCCTCAGAATGTGTAGGATACACAGCAGCTACACACCATTGTGCTCTGATGTGATGAGGGCAGGGGGAGTGTGCACACACACGTGTGTGTGTGTGTGTGGGGGGGGGGGGGGGGATAGATGGAGAGAGAAAGAAAGAAAGACAGAAAGAAAGAGAGCGAGAGAGAGAGAGAGGAGGGAAAACATGTTATTTTTCTTTGAGCTAAGGGGTCAAGATAACAAAGAGACTAAAGAGACAGTTGTTTTAAGAGTAAGAGGTGTGTGCGTTGCGTGTGCATGTGTGTGTGTGTGTGTGTGCGTGTGTGTGTGTGCATTGCGTGTAAGAGTAAGAGGTGTGTGCGTTGCGTGTGTGTGTGTGTGTGTGTGTGTGTCTGTGTGTGCATGCGTGCGTTGTGTGTGCATGCGTGTGTTTGAGAGAGTCGCATGTCTTTGCATATAGAAGAGTGCCTCAGAAAGTCAGAAATGCGCGTGTTGTTATAAGCCTATGGCCTCTTGCTTATTATAACCTTTGACCTTTAGATGAGTTTATTGTCGTCCAATGAAGTGGCAGCTTGTTATGAGGGTGGCAGCTGCACATGGTTTGTTCTGTGTGTGTGTGTGTGTGTGTGTGTGTGTGTGTGTTTGCATGACCCTGCAGTATGGATCAGTAGAGAGCTACAAAGACAGAGGAATTTGGTATCATTATGTTTCCAGCGAGTCAGCGCTTTCATCCAACGTCCCTTCTAGTAAACATCATGTTTATCAGTTTAGCATGAAACACCTCATCTTTGATCCATTTAGCTAATAGTGCTAGCTAGTAGCTACTAGCTAGTATAGCTACTATCTAGTAGCTACTAGCTAGTACAACTAGCTAGTAGCTAGTAGCTAGTAGCTACTAGCTAGTATAGCTACTAGCTAGTACAACTAGCTACTAGCTAGTAGCTAGTAGCTACAGCTTCCTTTTGACTCAATTGTGGCACAAATATCTGTAGCATCCTTCTGCAAATCATGACTTCATGTAGCCTATGTATCAAGACAATTTGTTTGAACACGTTTCCCCCACCCTCTCTCCCTTCTCCCCCCGTTCTCTCCCTTCTCTCTCCCCCTTGTCTCTCTCTAATATAACATAAGATTGTTCAATCCTGTTTTTTGATAGTGCTTAGCTAGACTTAGCTAGACACATTCTCTGTAAAGCCCTCTGAAACATGCCTTTGAATTAGGGCTATACAAATAAACTTGACTTGACTAATATATGTTTCTTGCCATGTATTTGATGGCATAGTATGGCACCGTAAAACAAATTAGCATTTATTTGGACTTCAGATGTGTGTAAAAATCCAAGTTTGTGCCCATCAGGTAACACACAAGAGTGTTAAAAATAATTTAAATTATTAAAAATGTTTATGTCTAATATCTTCCTCCATGTGTGTGTGTTCAGCGGCGGAGGATAAGATGGGCTGGCACGGGAAGCCGCTGCCTAAAGACATGGCGGACAGCGTGATGAAGGAGCTGCAGAGTCGCATCAGCAGCAGCAGCAAGCGCCTCTACCCGGCCGCGCCCAACGACGACGCCCCGCCCGTCAACCTCCGCAACATGCGCATGCCAAGCGCACCCAGCTACAAAACTGGAGACAAGGTGTGTTTGAAAGTCAAGTCATACAGCCAAGCTGGGATGTCTTCATTAAGCTGTGTCCCCAATCATTCGTTTACACTGTGTGATTTATGGGGTTGAAAGTATTTGATCACTCTCAAATGTGGAACCTGGGGGCACCCGGGTAGTGTAGCGGTAGATTCCCTGCCTGCCCAACATGAGGGTTGCAGGTTCAAGCCCCCTGCTCAAATAAAAGTAGAGCACGTACATCCACTCTTCAGTTAGCAAGTGCAGGAGAGCCCACGCACTGCGTAGAGCCCGATGCTGGGTGTGTGCGGACTTGATTATTGTTGATTATTTTATTTGTTTTACCTCAAGCCCCTGTGTTACCTAGGCACTTAGGGGTATATGTCCTGGTCGCTGCACTAGCGCCTCCTCTGGTCGGTCGGTGCGCCTGTTCGGGGGCGAGAGGAACTGGGGGGGAAACTCCTCGCTGTCAAGTGAAAAGAAGCTGCTGGCGACGCTGCACATGTATCAGAGGAAGTATGTGCTCGTCTACCGCGGCTCTCACCAGACGCTGCACATGTATCAGAGGAAGTATGTGCTCGTCTACCGCGGCTCTCACCAGATCCGCAGAGGGGGTGGAGCAACAACCAGGACAGGAGGGGGAATTAAAGTACAATTGGGTAGAAAACAGGTTAATAGTAGTCTGATGGCGTTCACTTTATAAGTAGATTACTATGGATAGCTGGGGTATCTAGAATATATCAACAAACAATCTGACTGTATTACCTGTGGATTGTGAATCGGTGTAGCAAGTTGACTGTCTGACTGTTTCTCTGTCTTTCTGTCTGTCTGTCTGTCTTTCTGTCTGTCTGTCTGTCTGTCTTTCTGTCTGTCTGTCTTTCTGTCTGTCTGTCTGTCTGTTTGTTTGTCTGTCTGTCTGTCTGTCTGTCTGTCTGTCTGTCTGTCTGTCTGTCTGTCTGTCTGTCTCTCTGTCTGTCTGTCTGTCTGTCTGTCTGTCGTTCTGTCTGTCTGTCTGTCTGTCTGTCTGTTCTGATCTGCGAACAGATTGCTACCAGGAAGGCGTACGGCATGGCGCTGGCCAAGCTAGGCCGCTCCAACGAGCATGTGGTGGCTCTGGACGGAGACACCAAGAACTCCACCTTCACCGAGCTCTTCAAGAACGAGCACCCCAACCGCTACGTGGAGTGCTTCATCGCAGAGCAGAACATGGTAAGAAAGAGCAGTGAACTAGTCCTTTACTCAGCAACCAACAAGAGTAGAGGAATATGGCTGCCAGTCTCCAAAACATTAAGCACTACGAAACATACAAGTTAAGTTAAGTTAAGTTGATAGCAACACAAGGGGAGTTGATCTATAATTCAAGAGTGAGATGAATCTCCTCTCTCCTCATCTCCTCTCTTCTCCTCCTCTCCTCTCCTCTCTTCTCCTCCTCTCCTCTCCTCTCCTCTCCTCTCCTCTCCTCTCCTCTCCTCTCCTCTCCCCTCCTCTCCTCTCCTCTCCTCTCTTCTCCTCCTCTCCTCTCCCCTCTCCTCTCCTCTCCTCTCTTCTCCTCCTCTCCTCTCCCCTCCTCTCCTCTCCTCTCCTCTCTCTCCTCTCCCCTCCTCTCCTCTCCTCTCCTCTCCTCCTCTCCTTCCCTCTCCTCCTCTCCTCTCCTCTCTTCTCCTCTCATCTCCTCTCTTCTTCTCCTCCTCTCCTCTTCTCTCCTCTCTCCTCCTCTCCTCTCTTCTCCTCTCTTCTTCTCCTCCTCTCCTCCTCCTCCCTCTCTCTCTCCTCCAGGTGAGCGTGGCGATAGGCTGTGCCACGCGGGATCGTAACGTGGTGTTCGCCAGCACCTTCGCCACCTTCTTCACGCGGGCGTACGACCAGCTCCGCATGGCCGCCATCTCCGAGAGCAACGTCAACCTTTGCGGCTCCCACTGCGGCGTCTCCATTGGTCAGTCCGGCTCTCTCTCTCTCCTCCAATACATCCAGGCGGTGTCTCGTCATGGTCATCAATGGGTGGTCGTTTTCCCCCACGGCCACACACACACACACACACACACACACACACACACACACACACACACACACACACACACACACACACACACACACACACACCTATCTATCACAGCCTGAATTAATTCAGTGCTGAAGGTAAACCAAACACCACGCACCACGCATATGAAATCAAGATCAAGTGTGTGTGTGTGTGTGTGTGTGTGTGTGTGTGTTTGTTTGTTTGTGTGTGTGTGCGTGTGCATGTGCATGTGTGTGTGTGTGTCTAGGTGAAGACGGGCCGTCTCAGATGGGTCTGGAGGACTTAGCGATGTTCAGAGCCATCCCTACAGCAACCGTCTTCTACCCCAGCGATGGTGTCTCCACTGAGAAGGCTGTGGAGCTGGCCGCCAACACAAAGGTACGCACACACGCACACCTTCACACACACATACACACACACACACACACACACACACACACACACACACACACACACACACACACACACACAGCCATACAAACCGTCTCGCACCGCTGTTGACATAAGGACTGAAGAGCGACTGAAAATGATTTTAAATCCAAATGTGGTCGTTACCAAACTGTCTCGAGCAGCAGAGTCAAAGCTAGTTTTGGTATTTCAAGTTCTACTGCATTGATTTACACACACACACACACACACACACACACACACACACACACACACACACACACACACACACACACACACACACACACACACACACACATGAACTTTTATGAAGTCTTTAAAATGCAGACGGTTCCTTCTCTTCATTCCAGGGTTTGTGTTTCATCCGAACGAGCCGCCCAGAGAACAACATCCTCTACAGCAGCAGTGAGGACTTCCATGTTGGACAGGCGAAGGTTTGTAAGAAACACCTCTTCACATAGTGTCGTTTTTAACATCATGTAAATGCTGTTTGAGACACGTTTCCATCCCGGTAAAGAAAGCTTGCCCCCGCCAATGTCTGCTAGAACACAGGACGCAGAAGAGATCTGACATCATTGAGGATGTCATCGGGAAGCTCGTGAGCCCACATCATTGCAGGGCCGGTTCCAGAACAAGATGACTAGGGGTGCATCCTAGATAGGAAGGGGTGCAGATGCCTGGCCGAATTTGACATGTTATTTTACTAAAAAATAATGCATTTGACCATCATTTCAAGTAGAATGATACCACCCAAGCAAGAATATTTCAAGTGTTTCAAGTGCTTTACTGAAATATTTGGACCATATAATGATAATACAATTATCTCAACCTTAAAAGGTTACATATAGGTGCCAAAAAGCCATAAAATCACATCAAAGAACAAAGAAAAACAACAACTATAATTCAAGTTTAAACAGTAAGTGTGCAGCTGTAGCATTTATAAAAAAAAAAAAAAAAAACTTTTCAACTGAGCATGCAGACAATTAAAATAAGGGTGCAATGCATGCTTTTGCACCCCCGTAGAACTGGGCCTGCATCATTGGCTCGGTGACATCACAGTCTATTTGGCACATAGAGATGATGTCATCGGCGACATCATGACATCGCTATGACATCATGATGCCGGGGGAGGTCCATGCCATCTTACGATGACATCCTGTGTTGGGTCGGTTGCGCACCATGTCGGAGTTGAGCCGGCAACCTCCCAGGATGAGATGACATCTTTGTGAATTGCAACAGCTTTAGCCACTTTGCTACTGTCCCTCGTCCCTTTACTGTCCCTCATCCCTTTACTGTCCCTCGTCCCTTTACTGTCCCTCGTCCCTTTACTGTCCCTCATCCCTTTACTGTCCCTCGTCCCTTTACTGTCCCTCATCGCTTTACTGTCCCTCATCCCTTTACTGTCCCTCGTCCCTTTACTGTCCCTCATCCCTTTACTGTCCCTCGTCCCTTTACTGTCCCTCGTCCCTTTACTGTCCCTCGTCCCTTTACTGTCCCTCGTCCCTTTACTGTCCCTCGTCCCTTTACTGTCCCTCGCCCCTTTACTGTCCCTCGCCCCTTTACTGTCCCTCGTCCCTTTACTGTCCCTCGTCCCTTTACTGTCCCTCGTCCCTTTACTGTCCCTCGTCCCTTTACTGTCCCTCGTCCCTTTACTGTCCCTCGTCCCTTTACTGTCCCTCGCCCCTTTACTGTCCCTCGCCCCTTTACTGTCCCTCGTCCCTTTACTGTCCCTCGTCCATCTGAGCACCTTGACCAGAACCTTCTTAACTTAAGTATTAACCTGATAATGCTGTAATACTTCTCATCTGGCGTTTCAAACTTTAATTTCACACTTTTCTTAATCCCTCATCATCATCTTCATCATCATCAAAACTAACTGCTTGATTCATCTGGAAGTGGGGAAGTTATATTTGAGAATCTGTCCGTTCTCCCATCATGCAACCAGGTTGTGTACAAGACCAATGATGACCATGTGACTGTGATTGGAGCAGGAGTGACGCTGCACGAGGCTCTGGCTGCTGCTGAACAGCTGAAGAAAGGTAGGAAGAAGAAAGAAAGAAAGAAAGAAAGAAAGAAAGAAAGAAAGAAAGAAAGAAAGATGACTGTATATACCACATGATGGACATGATGACCTCTTGTTACTGTACAGTGTGTCAGTAACATACAGAGCATCAGTTGGACTAAGGTGCATCTACACTTCCTCTGCTGCTGGCTTTAGAGTAATACTTTCCTCTCTCCTCCCTCAGAGAGAATCAACATCCGCGTGATCGACCCGTTCACCATCAAGCCCCTGGACTCCAAGACCATCATCGAGAACGCCAGGGCGACCAGAGGACGCATCATCACAGTGGAGGACCACTACTATGAAGGTGAGCCGTCAGAGAGACAACAGCACTCAAATTCAGATTCCCCAAATAAAATTATTCAAAAAAGAAAACGCCTGAAACTATTGAGTTACTTCCCAAAAATATCCTAACCCTTGGCATCCCCTCCCTCTCTCTCTCTCTCTCTCTTAATTAACCTCTAGGTTAATTAGGTTAATTAGAGATACCGTATCGATACGGTATCGCCAATAGAGTATAAAAATTGGCCACCCAAAAAATAACCCCTTGGAAAATTTCTGCTTTGGAAAAATGGCCACCCGAAAAAATAACCCCTTGGAAAATACGATACCGTATCGATATTGTATCGAAACAGTATTGCAGAAAAAAGTATTGCGATATTGCCGTATCGATGTTATTGCACAGCCCTGGTTGTGACTGCTCTGTCTCGTCTGTCTCCTCAGGCGGGCTGGGCGAGGCCGTGTGCTCGGCGGTGGTGAACGAGTCTGGCTTCAGCGTGCGGCGCCTGGCCGTGTCCCACGTGCCCCGCAGCGGCAAGCCCAGCGAGCTGCTGCGCATCTTCGGCATCGACCGCGACGCCATCGCCCAGGCCGCACGCAAGCTGCTCAACAGCGCCACCAACGCCAAGTAAGGAGCACCTGCAGCAACGTCGCGGTAACTCCGTGGCAACCGGCGGTCGCCGTGGAGACAACAAACAAACAGCCACAGAGGGAGGGGAAGCACTTCGGGCCCACGCACTCGCGTTCTCCGTCTTCATTTGGATAGAGAACGTTAACATGGTGTTTCTGTTTAATTGTCATTGATGTGGTTTTGACACCCAGGTACCCCCCACCCCACCCTATGCCCACCCCACCCCACCTCACCTCACCCCACCCCCACCCAGCCTTTCCCCCCCTTCAGTTGCCCCTATTTGTGAATTCAGTAACTCCACCCTACATCCACCCCTGTCGGTTTCCTCCTCCTCCCTCCAAGAGAAACTCTACTGCTGTAGAGAAACTCTACTGCTGTAGTGTGTCAGTAAAATGCAGTGAAGAGAAACTCTACTGCTGTAGTGTGTCAGTAAAACGCAGTGAAGAGAAACTCTACAGCTGTAGAGAAACTCTACTGCTGTAGTGTGTCAGTAAAAAGCAGTGAAGAGAAACTCTACTGCTGTAGAGAAACTCTACTGCTGTAGTGTGTCAGTAAAACGCAGTGAAGAGAAACTCTACAGCTGTAGAGAAACTCTACAGCTGTAGAGAAACTCTACTGCTGTAGTGTGTCAGTAAAAATCAGTGAACGTGGTTTGGAGTAAAGTGAAGGATTTTTTGTGTGACTTTTGCTTTATGTGGAACGGAACCATTTTCACTTTTTTGGACACGGCATCTCTTATGCCTGCACCCAGTACTACTGTTTTTGACCCCGCCCCCCAACCTCCCCACCACCACCTTTTTTCACCACTAGAGGCAGCAGGGTGTGGAGAAACTCTGGTTTTGGTCTGTTTGAGCACAGACTGTTTTTTAACCCTTTTTGACCCTGAGTTAGATGGTTCACCACCAATAAAGGGATGGTTTCTTCACAAAACCTGTCTGATGTCTTTTTCTTTGAGGTTTTTACACTTGAAATGTGAATAAAAAGTAACAATGAAATGAAAAATGACTTTTTCACTGAAGAATAAAATTGAAAATAAAGACTATTACTAACTAGATTCCTACCAAGACCATAAACAGAGGTGTGAGCAACTTTACTCGAGTCACAAGTCAGTATTTGCGTTTGGGAAAATCTTAATAAACAAAGTAAAAAATATATAAATTAATATTTAAATATTATTAAAATAAATAAATAAATATATGTATGTATAGCCTTAAACTAGAGGGAGGAACTAGTTTCCTTATAGCTTCAGCTCTTCCTGTAGCCATCCTGGAGGCTTTCTTAACTATTTCTGTCCAGCCTTTAGGAACAGTCAGCACAAACGACTCTTAGGACCTCAGACTGTTCTGTCCTCTTATATACGAATGTGCATTTCTGTATATAGCGCTGAGACACACCTACTCGTGTGTGTGTGTGTGTGTGTGTGTGTGTGTGTGTGTGTGTGTGTGTTTGTGTGTGAGAGAGAGAGAGAGAGAGAGAGATATTTAAGTGCCTGGGTGAGCACTGAAAGCCTACTGGAGCACACAAGCCCAGATCGTCCACATGTTGTGCATCTTTCATGTGTGTTAATAATTGAAAAGCCTATTAAAAGATTCAAACTGCCTGCAGCACGTGTGCTTATATGGCTGTTTGTGAGAGAGTATATTATATATATATATATATATATATATATATATATATATATATATATATATTATTTATATAATAGTATAGTATATTAGATACTTCTGTGTCTAATTACAAGGCCTCCTTATACCAGATTAACATAATTTTCTAAATGCTGGGCAATAATTCAAGATGATCATTCATTCGTTCATTCATATAAAAAATCATCCTATCGTGATCGGAGTAATTGTATCAAATTATCTTGACACAATTACGTTGTCTAAACGAATGATAAAAAGCAAATACTAATCAAAATCTCTCACAATATGAGATGTGGGACAAAGGGAAACTTGTTTGGAAATTACAGCATTTGATTTGAAGATCAATGTGATTATTGTGTGATTTTGCATGTTGTCGCTGTGGTGTGAAAGCCTCATATCTCCAAAATGTCAACTTTTCAGAAACTCAGAAAAACAGCGTTGATGTTAGGTTGGCCACCTTCTTGTCTCTTTCAGTTGATCGCCTATTTAACCCACTATATTTCTACATCTGATATTTTCTGTGATGGAACTTGAAAATTTGTGGCTCTATCCAGGGTTCAGTCATAGCACAGGTTAGCATGCTAGCACAGGTTAGCATGCTGTTCACTTTTCCTTACCCTCTGATGTTCTGCATGGATCTGATGAACCTCGCTTCACATACAAATCAGCTTTAAGACATAGTTATATAAAAAAGTCTCTTATTGAAAAGTGTATGAAATAGATTCATAAATGCAGCAATGAACATACACGTGCCAGTCAAAAGCAGGTGACCATTCTGAAGTGTGACTTTGTATGCTATATAGTGAGAGTCACCATATACAGTACAGGATCCTCTTTGTCCCTGACTGTATCACCACAGCCTTTTGTCTCCGCTGTGCTGAACCCCAGCTGGCCCGGGGGTCACATGATGCAGGAGGTTTGATGTGATGTCTTTGGATGTGTTTGACGTTGACCACGGTCCTATAGCGCAGCAGGAGTCTGTCTGCTTTCTGAGTGTCAGCTGGGTGTGTGAGAGTGTGTGTGTGTGTGTGTGTGTGTGAGAGAGAGAGAGCAAAAACGACAGATTGTGTGTGTGTGTGTCTTCATATGTGTGTTTATGGATTAGTGTCTAATGTATATTTTGTTCTCATATCATCTGTCAGGCCAGACAGTGCTACAGGGCTGACAACTCCTTCCCCTTCACTGAGCCCCCGCCCCCTGACATACACACACACACACACACACACACACACACAGACAGACATACACACACACACACACACACACACACACACACACACACACACACAGCCGGGTTCACAGACACAAAGGAATATCAACTTAATTGTCTCATGCCATCAAGCTCAAGATTAGAATGAATAATAATAATTAATAATAATATGAATAATAACTATATTTATATAGCACCTTTAATAACAGATTTCACAAAGTGCTTTGACTGACAAAATAAAAGCAGAATACTCAGAAATTATTCATTGAAAATACAGTAGGATGAAAACCAAAATAAACTGTAAAAGAAGAATAAAAGATCGAATTAAGAGATAGTTAAGATAAGACGTAAAAAGACAATAGAAAGATGATAAAAATGATAAAAAGCCAATGAGACAATAAAAATCCGATAAAAGCACAAACTTTATTTAAACAAATAAATAAAATGGTAAAAGGTTTGAAAATACCAAGAATATGTAATTCAACAAAAAAAATAGAAGGAAATGAGGCTTAGGAAATGATTGTATTGCAAATACTGTAATACTGTACTGTAGCGTTTGCATATTGTACACACAATATAAAATACAATATTTGAGAATTGAGGAGATTCATTCACAAACTAATAGTTGTTTGAATGTTTTCTTTGAATTTTCTCGAACTAAAAAACACATTTTGACACCTTAATGTAAACAGCGAAGACGTTTGCTTGTGTCAGTGCAGACACACATGAAGACACACTGAAGCTTGTGTCAGTGCAGACACACATGAAGACACACTGAAGCTTGTGTCAGTGCAGACACACATGAAGACACACTGAAGCTTGTGTCAGTGCAGACACACATGAAGACACACTGAAGCTTGTGTCAGTGCAGACACACATGAAGACACACTGAAGCAGAGTAAGCATGAGCTATAGGAGAGGCTGCATCAACATGTTGTACTGCATCTGTTATTTAGTCGGTAAGATAACTACACCGTGCAGCAGATGATCTTTAGAAACAAGTTAAAAAGTATTAATCATACATTTGGGCAATTTGTCTTATGTTATGATGTAGCACAGAGCAGCTCTAGCTTGTGTGTGGTGGAAACTGATTTGAATCTAAATTGACAAACACAACATGTGGGACAAATTCCAAGTAAAAGAATGGAGCATAGGCATCGTCGACTGTGTAGTTTTTCCCATGTTTTTCCCACTACAGCGTCAAGCAAGACGCACTGTTTCTGCTTCGTCTCTCCACCTTCCTCTCGTCCTCCTCCTCCTCCTCCCTCTTTCTGCCACATTAAGTAAGCCCCGCCCCCTCTTCCTCACTCTTTAGCGCCTGTACTCGTCCCCACAGTCCCCGATGAGCGCCATCAGGTCGCTGGAGCGCCGCGTCACGGCCTGCAGGGCGGCCAGGTCGTCCTCCGTCAGCCGGAGCTCGGGGCTGCAGCTGCGCAGGCTGTCGGCGATGTGTTGCCCCGCCCCCGCCACCCCCAGGCGACAGCCCACGATGACCCCGCCCACCGCCGGCCGGTCCAGGATGCAGCGCGTCGCCACGGACGCCATCGAGCAGCCGCGTCGCTCGGCGACCGTCTCCAAGGCGACGAGGAGCTCCTGGAAGAGGCTCCAGCCGCCCCACGCGTCGATCATCTTCTTGTACTTGGAGAGAGAGGAGGTGTCCAGCTCCGCCTCTGACTTAGGCTCCGCCTTCCCCAGATAACGCTCTGACAGCAGACCTCCAGCTGAGAGGAGAGGGCAGGGAGAGAGAGGGAGAGAGGGGGAGGAGAGGGGAGAGAGGGGGAGGAGAGAGCAGGGAGAGAGAGGTAGGGGTTGGAAAAAAATGGAGAGACAGAGTGAAGGAGTGAAGATGAGGGGGGGGAGGGAGATGGGATGTGTCGTCATGTGTCGACTCCATCTTAGAAACCCACCATTTTACTTCTTTACCCCACTAACCCAAACTATAACCCAGCAGGATAACTATAACCCAGCAATGCAGCAGGATAACTATAACCCAGCAGGATAACTATAACCCAGCAGGATAACTATAACCCAGCAGGATAACTATAACCCAGCAGGATAGTTCATATGCTCACTGCTTTTACATCATAAAACATCAAATCAACTTCTTCCTTGTAATTGTTCCACTTGAGTGACACGTATGTGTTTAATATGAGTAATACAACCGTTGGGTAAATATAGTAGGGTCAAATATGATTGGCTTGAAGTCAATGTGCTGTATCTAACCCAGAGTGTATCTAACCCAGAGTGTGTCTAACCCAGAGTGTATCTAACCCAGAGTATCTAACCCAGAGTGTATCTAACCCAGAGTGTATCTAACCCAGAGTGCCGTAGGTCAGGAGCTGGATGTTGTTTGCCAGACAGAATTCCTCCATCCTCGCTGCTGGTCGCTGGTCGATCAGGGAGTACTGGACCTGCAGGACAGACACAGTCATGAGTACTGGACCTGCAGGACAGACACAGTCATGAGTACTGGACCTGCAGGACAGACACAGTCATGAGTACTGGACCTGCAGGACAGACACAGTCATGAGTACTGGACCTGCAGGACAGACACAGTCATGAGTACTGGACCTGCAGGACAGACACAGTCATGAGTACTGGACCTGCAGGACAGACACAGTCATGAGTACTGGACCTGCAGGACAGACACAGTCATGAGTACTGGACCTGCAGGACAGACACAGACATGAGTACTGGACCTGCAGGACAGACACAGACATGAGTACTGGACCTGCAGGACAGACACAGACATGAGTACTGGACCTGCAGGACAGACACAGACATGAGTACTGGACCTGCAGGACAGACACAGTCATGAGTACTGGACCTGCAGGACAGACACAGACATGAGTACTGGACCTGCAGGACAGACACAGACATGAGTACTGGACCTGCAGGACAGACACAGACATGAGTACTGGACCTGCAGGACAGACACAGACATGTACACGGTCCATATATACAGTCATATGTGTGTTAGTGAGAGAATGAGAGAGAGACAGACAGAGATGGAGTCTATAGTAGTTAGTCTATTATAGTGTCTAAAGGAGGTATACGGCCTGAAGGTAGTGGTACCTGGTTGCTAGAGATGCGGATGCCTCTGCTGGTGATCTCCTCCAGTCTCTGAGTGTCAAAGTTGGTGAGGGCCAGCTCTCCTGACACAGGAACCAGATGGAAGATGGAAAAGTCTCAATAAAAACACTGATCTGGGATCATAGAACAGGTCGCTTAGCCACTAGTCTCGCTGGCCAGCCTCCTCTCCCTTCCGTCCGAGGAGTCTGGCGCCGCAGGTCTCCATAGTGGGATTGCGATGGGCGGCGCCAAGTTGGATTTCAAACAATCCAACTTGCCGTTTTCAGCGTGTAGCAACGAGCTAGCGTGTAGGTTTCTGCCGTTACCTTGCTAGCTAGTTAGCGTTGTTGTTTTCACTGAGGCGGCAGGGGACTATTTACAGCAACACACAGGGAGGAGGGAGCAGAAGCCGCTCTGATTGACATGGTCGGAGCCAATGACAGAGCTTCTGACATCCGGCTGCCACTGAAACCGATGCCTCCAATGGGAGAGCAGAGTAGAGCAGGGGAGGGTTTATCCCAGTTGTGTGTGTGTGTGTGTGTGTGTGTGTGTGTGTGTGTGTGTGTGTGTGTGTGTGTGTGTGTGTGTGTGTGTGTGTGTGTGTGTGTGTATGCATGTATGCATGTATACAGGACAACACAGGTGTACAAAATACAAACACAGAAAAGATACACATGTAAGCAGAATACAACATGTATACATGTGTGTTTACATTGTAAACATCCAAATGCATGTATTACCAAACCTACATAAACACTGAAGAATATGTCCATAGAGAGACCGAGGTCAGAAAGGTGTTGCGCTATCTTTTGTCTCTCTTTTGTTTAAGTGTGTGTGTGTGTGTGTGTGTGTGTGTGTGTGTGTGAACAGTGCAGTAAACATACGTATGAGTCCCTCCTGCTGCAGGTCAGACAGGTGTCCCAGAACGTCCAGGTATCTCTTGTCTCCATACTTCCACCAGTGGAACTGAAGACAGTCCAGACTGTCCACCTGCATGCGAGCCATGGAGCGCCGCACAGCCGTCTCCACCACCTGAGCACAGAGGGACGCTTCAAGGCCTGCTGCACGGTTCAAACTCCAAGCTAAATTAAAGCTTTCAAAATAAAACCTTCAGTCAGACGTCCACAAAACACTTTGAAGCTTCTCAGAAATGAAATGATTTGATTTAAGAAGGTGGTGTAGTGAGTAGAGCCTCCTTCAGTCATAAGACCCAGATGAGGGAGGGCATCTTTAAAAAGACCACACTGCTCTCTAGTGCAGTGGTTCTCAAATGGGGGTCCGCGGACCCCCAGGGGTCCGTGGCACTTTGCCAGGGGGTCCGCGAAAAGTTTTCAAGTAATTTTTTTTTTTTTTTTTTTTTTTTATCAAATGCTACATGTTACTTATTCTTTCTCAAACTACTTCCTACATGGTGCTAGTCCAGGGGCGTATGCAGAAATTGAATTATAGGTGGGCCTGGATCAAATTGGGTGGGCCTGGATAGGAAGGGGCGCAGATGCCCGGCCAAATTGAGAATTTGACGTGTTATTTTACTAAAAATAATGCATTTGACCATCATTTCAAGTAGAATGATACCACCCAAGCAAGAATATTTCAAGTGTTTCAAGTGCTTTACTGAAATATTTGGACCATATAATGATAATACAATTATCTCAACCTTAAAAGGTTACATATAGGTGCCAAATGTTGCATACATGAATGCTTATACTTGTGTGTATACTGTTACTTTATACAGAAATTAGAACCACTGATCCATATACTGCTGTGAGTTTAAAAAATAACAACACTGAGGCTGCTTCAAGTTTGAACAAGACGCCTCTGGTTTATTTATCCACAGAGAGAACAAAATTCCTAGATGTCATGAAGTTGTCATGCATTAGACTGGAGATGATGTGCCCTGCGTTTTTACAAAAGTAACAAAACCATTGGCTAGCAATGCAGCAGCAAGTTTGCCTCTAGAAAACAACAAATTAAATTTTTTTTTTTTTTTTTTTTTTTTGGGTGGGCCAGGGCAAGAAGTGGGTGGGCGTGTGCCTACCCAGGCCCACCCGTAGATACGCCCCTGCTAGTCTATCAAAATATCTTGGCTGTCATTGATTGTGTTACATAGTGGTTTTCTGTACTGTTGACAAATTGTGATATTGTAAGTCGCTTTGGATAAAACAAAAGTGTCTGCTAAATGACGTAATGTAAATGTGATGTAATAAAAAAAAATTTTTTTTTTTTTTGCAAAATCTTCATAGTTCAACGAAAATAGTTTATGCTTTAAATCTAAAATGGTTCATGGATTACATTCTAATAACAAACCTATCAAATTAAAAGTCAAGCACGTTACCGTGGAAACAATTAAGCTTAGCCAAAAATCACAAATCAGAATGAGGGGGTCCCCGGTATATTTTCTATCTTGTAAGGGGTCCTTGGCTGAAAAACATTTGAGAACCTCTGCTCTAGTGGATGGAAAGATGTCCACTGTAAAACATGACGGGGTTAAAACCTATTTCTCCCCAGCTCACCTTGCGATCCATCGGAAGCCATCCACCTGCTCTTGGCACCCATTTGGTCAGTCCCTGCAGAGCCGGGGTGGGACTCCCAGAGGATTTGGACTTCAGCTATGGATCAGACAAGGACTAGAACCAATTAGAAAGACTTTGAATGACATTGGCTCGTTTCTGATCGTTGCACTTTATTTTGACATCCACCAAGAAGGTTTTGACCCTGTTTGTTCCTTAGTTTGCCTTTACATGTATTTCAGCAGGATGTCTAAACATGTATGAGTAGATTTCCATGAAAAATGGTGGACAGATCGACCTTGGGCCAAGGAAGAATTTATTTGATTTGTGTGATGATCCGTATCTGGAATTTCCACCATTATACATTTATCATTTTTGTAGTCACTATGACGATGAGATAAAGAAGTGATTCCAAATGCCGGGTAAAGAAATCAATTCAACTTGAAATATAAGTGATAGAAATGATGTATTTGGGTATAACAACAAGTAGGAGAATTGTTCAGCATTAGCACTATTCAATTTGTAATGTTGATATGAGATTTAAACTTATTCTGCCATTTTTGTGTGTCCTTGACTCCCTGGGTACGTCAAGCAATCAATCAATAAGTCAATCAATTTAATATCTAAAATGTGAATGTATAATTGACTATGGTACAATATGTTTTACAATACAATTTTTCAGTTAAAGCTTGTGCAAAATCAAATGAGAGAGAGAGAGAGAGAGAGAGAGTCTCTGTGTGTGGGTGTGTGTGTGTGTGTGTGTGTGTGTGTGTGCGTGCGCGCGCGCGTGTGTGTGTGTGTGTGTGTGTGTGTGTGTGTGTGTGTGTACCTGGCTGTTGAATTGTCCAAATATCTCCTCTGCAGGCCCATAATGGTCTGCCATGTCAAATGTGGTCAGGCCAGCATCTACATAGGCCTGCATGGCTTCAACTGGAGAGAGAGAGAGAGAGAGAGAGACATAGACAGACAGAGAGAGAGAGACAGACAGAGAGAGAGACAGAGAGAGAGAAAGAGAGACAGACAGAGAGAGAGAGAGAGACAGAGAGAGAGAGAGAGAGACAGAGAGAGAGACACACACAGAGAGAGAGAGAGAGAGAGAGAGAGAGAGAGAGACAGACAGACAGAGAGAGAGAGAGACACAGAGAGAGAGACACAAAGGGGGAGAGAGAGAGAGAGAGAGAGAGACCACATCAGGGAGATTAATCTAGTTTCACAGAAAACTGTAACTTTCAAATATGTGTGCTTGTATCCTGTGTGTACTGTACAAACAGACATCATGAACCTAGAGGATTCCCACAATGCATTGCCCTGGATATAAAATTCCAATATAAAGGTGGAATGCTTTTCCTTCCTGCTGTAATGTTGCTATAAATATGTCCAAAAAGCACAAGACATTCTGCTATGTTCCTGTAGTGATTCCTTAACTTCCACATTGTCTCCCCGGGCCCTGTCATTCTGTCTTGACTCTTGACTACACCTCTCTCAGTCTCAAATGTCCCTGATGATATAATATGGACCCCGGAGCCCGGGGGTAAAGTCCTGTGTGTTGTGTCACCTGCTCTGGCCTCGTCCACCGCTCCGTGCCCGCCGGACACCTGCCACATGCCGTTCAGCACCCGGCAGATCTCCAGACCACCGGCCAGTCTGACTGTGGGCACCGCGGACATACTGCTGCTGCCTGCCTGCCTGCCTGCCTGCAACAATAATAACAACAGACGTCTAGATGTCCAAGAGCAGCACGTTTACTGGTTCATAAAGTAGAACAAGACATGCATGGAGTGTCAGTGTCGCACACAGTTATTCCTCATACAATACAACATTGTAAACATATGTAAATGATTAAAATGCACTTACTTCGCGCTCCGAATTTATACTTAAAGGGTAGTTTACACGTAACGCCACTCGATCACTGCAACAAAACTGTTACAAAACACTTTGCGTAAGGGCGTTTTACAAGAGCCACACATCTTGATATGACGTCCCTGAAGTAAACACTCGGGTGTCCTGTCCTCGCGTGCCCTCTGCTGGACAACAGCTGTCACTTCTCTTTTAGGAACACAACCCGATCTGTCAGCTGTGATTGGTCGAACAAGGCCCACGTCAGAGCAAAACACGGCAACTGGCAATTCCAGCGCTGATGTCTGATGTCTTGTCTAGCCGACCAACTCTGTTTACATTTTAAAAACTGCGACAGTTCACAACTTTAACAAGACATATATTATAGCCTACATCAAACTCTTGAGCTACTTCTGCTCTCACTCAGAATGTCAAAATATAAGCGATGTGATGTAGGCCTATAGTTTTTGAGATATTATGTTTGTTTGGCACAACTCATACTATTGACTGCAGTGGGGTTCCGCATTTCTGGGTGGCAAGTGACGTCACGCTGATCATTTTGCTATTGTAGAAAGCATTTCAAGAAATAACACAACTAGAGGTTCATCTTAGTGTTCTCATGTTCATTATGTTGGACATACCGGTAGTTCAATTTCTACTTCAATTTTTATGGTAAAAAAAACTTTGAAGGCAAAATCACTAAACCGGAAGTGCAATTCCTGCTGGAGCAAAAAATCCGGCTCAATCCTGCTCTCTCTCTCTCTCTCTCTCTCTCTCTCTCTCTCTCTCTCTCTCTCTCTCTCTCTGTCTCTCTCTCTCTAATCATTTCCTTGTTCGGTGTGGCGCAGATTATTTTCTCCAGGTAAAGGTAGGTAGGCTATTGTAACAGTACTTTACTGAGACTTTTACTCTAACTTGACTCTTTAATGAGACTGTTAACACTGTTAAAACTGTTAGCCTATTTGCTTATTTAGACTAAAAAGAGTTTTCTCCGTGTAAAAAAAACTCTAGATTCAAAACTAGACTTGTTTACCCCGAAGTTATGAGGCCGCCGCGCGCGCACCGTCATATCAAATGAACACACCTAGAACTGACAGAGGAGAATAAGCCGTCTGTCTTCTCTCTCTGTCTCTCTAAAAGATAGACAACAAATGTTGGTTTTAGAATCAATCCTACTCTTGAGAAAAAAGAAAAAAAAAAGTTTTTCCAGTGTGGATGTATAAGAAACTCACATCTGATCATAGCATTACAGTGAACACAATTAGAACAATGGGCGCGCGCTCAAATTCCCCCAAAAGGCTACAAAATTTCCAAAGGAAACTAGTTGATTGTGGTTCAAGCTCAATCTTAAGTGACTGTTGATGGACTCCTGTGAGTTTGCTGTCAGTTAGCCTCAATGCGTTGAGGCTATATATATCATCTCTTGCTATAGTAAAATGGAAGAACTTCTTGTCACATGTCGCTCTTCAGTCAGAAACCATTTTGATATTGCAGACTGTGACGTCAGACAGATTTTAGATGCACTCTCATAGACCCTTCTCACGGGGCCCATTTTGTGTCGAAAAGGCAGGGTAAACACAGGTGCAAGCAAAACACTAATGAGGGTTTCAAACTTTTGATTGGAATTTGGAAACCCTCATTAGTGTTTTGCTGGCACCTGTGTTCTGCCTTTTTCACACAAAATGGCCCACGTGAAAAGGGTATATTCTCACTCGTCATTGAATTATATAGTATATAATATAATGATATAACATCTAAATTACTGCTCCATGCATTATTGTGTGCTGCTCTGCAGTTTACTTCACTGTAGATGATGTGGTTAATGTCTCCATCTAGTGGACAGACAGTAGTACTCTTTCAGGTAGACCATTATGATGTTAGACTAGACTAGACACGAAGTTATGAGGCCACACCCTCATATCACATGAACACACCCAGAACTGACAGAGGAGAATAAGCAGCGTCTGTCTTCTCCCTCTCTAAATAAATATATTGGGGGCAACTTTTGCCCTCACGGTCTAAAAATTGGAGGCTTTAACAACATTTTGGGGGCACTTTAAAAATAGTAATTAATGCATAAAGTTGCTAAAGTGTAGTGTGAACAACAGCACTGTTTGTGTGTGTTATTCATCGTTGTCTTCTGGCATCCAGCTTGCAGGAGCTGAGTGTGATACAGATGTGATTTAAATCTATTGAATGAAAATACAATTATCAAAATGTTGGGGGCAATTTTTGCCTCATGATCATGTTTTTTAGGGGAATTAATCTGAGATTTCTTGGGGGCATTTTTGCCCTGTGTGTGTGTGTGTGTGTGTGTGTGTGTGTGTGTGTGTGTGTGTGTGTGTGTGTGTGTGTGTGTGTGGCCCCTGGCTAAATTCCTACACTGGCAAACACATAGATAAATACAGCTGTGAGAGAGCAGAATAGACAGGGTATATTATAGACAGGGTATACTGTCTGGGGCTGGGCGATATGGTTGAAATCAGTATCACGAATAGTCACAGGGGTCAGTTTAGAAACATAATGTATATCACAATATGGGTCATATATTAAGCAAAATTAAAATTTGGTACTCCAATTATCGTATTACCATATATTATAATTACCTGGCGTTATGATGCCACTGAATAGACGACAAACGATAGTACTGGATTATCGCCCTTTGGCACAGCTGCTACTCAATCAGTCAGCTGTAGACATTCTGACTAGTCTAACCTTAACCAGAACTAACTAGCACAGAAGAAATCTAACTAATCTACCGCCTAGTCTGCCCTCCTGACCTACTCTAATCTAGTCTAATTTTAGCCTGAACACTATACGATCACGGCTAATCTGCAGCCTAACCTTTCCACCTCAGAATGTATAGCCCCTGGATGGCCTCACCTTAAAGGAGAGGAGGAACCTTGTGAGGGCCGATGCAGCTTAGAGGCCAAACATAGACCCCAACTGGGGACCCTCCTCTGGGACAGGCTGAGATGCAATCGATGCTCGGCTAAACATTTAACTGTTGCAAATATGGAGATGAAATTGCCACAAAAAAGAGTTGGTTGGTAGTTGAAGGTTAATAAAAATAGTACAGTGGATAACCACAATAATTTTGCACTGTTTTTTTTTTAGAGAAGCATGACATTTCTCACATAGTTATTGAATACCATAATGCTTATTTTCAGATGTGGACGGAAGGGAAGTCAGATTTGACCTCAAATCCAAGATGGCCGCTGATCCCATGGGTCTAATGTTCAAATGTGCTCAAAGTTGTGCACTTTGTGAGAAAAGCATGACATTTCTCACATAGTTAGTGAATATCTACCATAAGGTTTATTTTCAGATGTGGAGGGAAGTCAGATTTGACCTCAAATCCAAGATGGCTGCCAATCCCCCGAGTCTAATACCGCATTCAAGACAACTTGGAACACTGGAAAAATTAGCTCTGACCTGTAAAAAATGATTTGAACGCTTGTCGAGGTCGGAATTACATGTCAGAAATTCAGGTATCATTTCAGATCTCCAGTTTGTCCGAGTTGACATCATCAAAGTGTTTTTTGACCTAATTTGAGGTGCAATTATGCAATATGTGTTTATATTGTTTATATTTCGCTCTGATTATAGCAATATGTTGAATTCAACAGCTATTTTCCCAATGAAATTAGCTAGCTGAAGTTAGCTGTGTATGTTTTTGTAAATGTATCCTGTAATAAAAGCTTGTAGTAATGACTGAGTGCAGCTAACAGCATGTTGGTGTGTTTGTGTGAAGGTGTTGTTGGCTCCACTATGAGTCAGTGTGAGGAGAGAGAGGAGGGGCTCTCTCTGTCTGAGGAACATGACAGCCGGACCAAAGCTAAGAGGTAAGATGAGATAACTGTTCTCTATCTCACAGCTCAGCAGTGACATCATTACAGCTCAGCAGTGACATCATTACAGCTCAGCAGTGACATCATTACAGCTCAGCAGTGACATCATTACAGCTCAGCACTGACATCATTACAGCTCAGCAGTGACATCATTACAGCTTAGCAGCTTAGCAGTGACATCATTACAGCTCAGCAGTGACATCATTACAGCTTAGCAGTGACATCATTACAGCTCAGCAGTGACATCATTACAGCTCAGCACTGACATCATTACAGCTCAGCACTGACATCATTACAGCTTAGCAGTGACATCATTACAGCTCAGCAGTGACATCATTACAGCTCAGCAGTCACATCATTACAGCTCAGCAGTGACATCATTACAGCTCAGCAGTGACATCATTACAGCTTAGCAGTGACATCATTACAGCTTAGCAGTGTCATTACAGCTCAGCAGTGACATCATTACAGCTCAGCAGTGGCATCATTACATCTCAGCAGTGACATCGTTACAGCTTAGCAGTGACATCATTACAGCTCAGCAGTGACATCATTACTGCTTAGCAGTGACATCATTACAACTCAGCAGTGACATCATTACAGCTCAGCAGTGACTTCATTACAGCTCAGCAGTGACATCATTACAGCTTAGCAGTGACATCATTACAGCTTAGCAGCTTAGCAGTGACATCATTACAGCTCAGCAGTGACATCATTACAGCTCAGCAGCGACATCATTACAGCTTAGCAGTGACATTACAGCTTAGCAGTGACATCATTACAGCAGTGACATCATTACAGCTCAGCAGTGACATCATTACAGCTCAGCAGTGACATCATTACAGCAGTGACATCATTACAGCTCAGCAGTGACATCATTACAGCTTAGCAGTGACATCATTACAGCTCAGCAGTGACATCATTACAACTCAGCAGTGACATCATTACAACTCAGCAGGGACATCATTACAGCTTAGCAGTGACATTACAACTCAGCAGTGACATCATTACAACTCAGCAGTGACATCATTACAACTCAGCAGTGACATCATTACATCTCAGCAGTGACATCATTACAGCTCAGCAGTGACATCATTAACCCTTCATTATCCAGAGTCAAAGCTCTGTCTGTCTCTGTTGTGTTGAAGGCCAGTCCAGCAGGAGAGAGCAGACTCCCCTGTACCCAGCTGTGTGTCCATGAAGAGTGACTGGTCTATGACTCATCCTAGGAATTTCAAAGATGGACAGCAGTCTACTGAGCAAAGGTAAGCAGGGGTGCAAACTTGTCACCTTTCGGCGAAATTCGCAGTTTTTAATCCAAAATAGGTCATTTGTGTGATTTGTTGTGTTGAGTTTTTGAAATATTGGGGTGGGGGGTGGGGGGTGGCGGGTGGGGGTTGTGCCGGGCGCTGTCTGGCGCTGACTTCCAAGTTGTCAAAAACAGATTCACACTGATCACGCTATGACTGAGTGTGTGTGTGCCACAGCGTGCTGTCAAACTCTCCCCCCGCATCATGCACACACAGAAAGGCAGGGAAATAGCAAAATAAAACATTTTCAATGGCTTCTGTGTGCTTTATACTTGTGCAGAATCATTTTATTTTGAAAATATCCGACGACGTCGTATTGTTATTATCGCTAACTAACACAGGAGTGCAGCCGGTCGGTGCGGTCTGCATCTTTGCTTCGTGAGCTGGATTAGCTCGCTGGCATAACCAGACGGACCAGATTCCAAAACAGATGAGATTAAAATGTGTCAGACACTGGTTTTGTATGCAGGAGACAAGGCTACAGCTGCAGGATCAAATGGACAAAAAGACTGCAACACCACAAACACGACCAGAGCTCAGACAACAACTAACCATAAAGCACTATCCAGTGGCAGTATGGCCGCCTGTCACTCAACCGGGCCACGCCCTTAATTATGCATAACTTTAAACCTTTATTAAATGTAAACGGCTGAGTTATGCAAAAATTGACCCCCCTACAGTTGTTATGAAAAGGTGAAATTCGCTATATAGACCAAAACCGTGTTTCGGTCCAGGCTGTAAAGATGTTTAATTACTGTTGGGGCATTTTAACAGGAACGACGGGACTTCTGAGTCCTGCCTCAAGTGGCCATTCGAGGAATTACAGCTTAAACAAAGACTTACGCATCTTCAGGGGAAAGGTGGTGGGCTTGCCCCTTGGTCAAACCCTGAGCTAGCCCCCTGGTGGTCACTGAGCAGCTACCAGATCCATCTGGGGGTTGAGATCTTTGCTCAAGCTCGAGTGGTGGTAGTTGCACAGGGTGGAGAAATAATCATTCACTCTGACTTTGAAAGTTGGTACTGGGATTCAAACTGGCAACCTACTGGTCAAAACCCTGCTTCTCTAACATGTTTACTGCCACCACCCTGTTTTATCAATCCTTAGCAGGATCCAGCAGAAGAGAGCAGACTCCCCTGTACCCAGCTGTGTGTCCAAGAAGAGTGACTTTTCTATGAATCATCCTATTAGTTTCAAAGATGGACAGCAGCCTACTGAGCAAAGGTAAGAACTGAAAACAGATAAGTTTATTTGATTCTAACAGAGGAAAGAAGTCATCATACTCTGTTGATTTAGTTTATTCTTTTATTACAATTAACTATCCAGATTCCAGAAGGGTTTTGCTTAAAGTCCCTGGAAACCAGAAATATTTCTTTATTATTTAGCATTTTGAGTTCATCACATCACAGGACCCTATGTTAATAAGCCACCAGCCAAATTTGAACGATGATGTACGTCGCAAAGTATATAAATTTAGGTTTGACAGTCATGGCAAAAGTCATGAGAATCAATTCGTTTTTAGAGTGTATTTTCTCCCGTGGACTGTGTGGGCGTGTCCCGTCTGCAGCAGGGAAATTTCCCTCTCTCCCTCTCTCTCTCGGAGGAGACCTCTGATAGAGATAGATGGGGTGTGTGTGTGTGTGTGTGTGTGTGTGTGTGTGTGTTCGCGCGTTGCTCCGCGCATAGCGTACTGAGAGGAAGAGATATCTGCTCTGCGAGTGCACAGCGCTACTGTGTGTGTGTGTGTGTGAGTAACCTCGCGTCACCAGGCTGTGTGTCGAGCGCTATGCTGAGAGAGAGAGAGAGAGAGAGAGAGAGCAGCATAGTGCTCGACACACAGCACACAGAGTGGGAGGGAGACAGACAGACACTGAGCGAGCGCTGTGGGGGCAAAGAACGGACGGGCGGGTTGCGCGTGTGTACAAAGGTTATATAGAGCTTAGAACACGGCTCTCTTGAATACTCGATTCTGATTGGTCAATCAACAATATTCACCGGTCATTATTTCTCGACAACCGACCGCTGCTCTGCCACACCTGGATTAATCAGTTGATAAGAGCTTTTTGTCAGCAAGACACTACTAATTAGGCCAACCAGTTGCAGCTGTGGTGTCTTGTGTGCCAATTACGAATGAAACCGCTTTGTCGTTGAAAACGCTATTAAAAAATCTATTTGAATAATTATTTTTGTCAGATTATTGAATGATTTAGTTGTAGGCCGTGTTCTAAGCGGGATAATGTATATTGAGGCGGTGATTACTGGGAAATAATGACCTTCAGGTGAACGATTAAGCCCTCCGCTGGCGCGTCGGGCTCAATCCACCTGTCGGTCATTATTTCCCCCGTAATCACCGCCTCAATATACATTATCCCTTACTTATGACGTCATAAGCTCCTGCATTTTAGCACCTCGCGCACTGCTCTCTTCAATGAGGAAGTACCTTGTAGAATCTTGTAGAAAAGTGTCGATTTTAAGGCTTTGGGTTGAAAGTAATGTATAATAATTTCTGAGGCACACAATTACTAACATAAGACCCTAAATAACATAGTTAGAACGTTTTTGTGGATTTTGGTTTCCAGGGACTTTAACTCATTGAGTGCCAGCCACTTTTGGAGAACGGACGCTCCCAGTGCCAGTTTCAGAGCGTTTTCAGTGATTTCTCGAGGCCCACAGAATATTGTGTGATATTACTATGTAAACACCGAACACGCACAAAGAACGCTGAGACTCTCTTCTATCATCTGCAAAAAAAAGTTTATTGATACCATTTTCCGTTCTTTAGTTATGAGCCGGAGAAGATAGGTTGTTTTGAGCAAAAAGACACATTTCAATTTAGAATCTGAGATATTCAGCCTTTTGTGAAAGGAAGCATTTCAAGCACATCATTGACTCTGAAACTAATATTTTCTGATGTAATGACACCTCAAAAATAATTTCCTTCAATAAAAGAGTGAAAACAAAGGAATTTTGTTTGGCCAAATAATATTTTTTAGCTGCAACCAGCAGCGCTGGCCCCTGCGTGCGCAGACCCTACACCTTCTTGCTGGTCTTGATTTACTGCTGGTGGGCATCAGATAGCCTATTCTAGCTTGTTTGCTCTCTGTGCATCGAGCCTGCTGCTGCCTGGGTCTGTGTGTACTGTCAATGGTTGTATGCTGTAGTGCCCTGCGTGCCCCACCCCCCTCCTCCTCCTCCTCCGTGGTGGGAGGAGTGTTCTGGGGCTCTGCAGCGGTTTGCTCTGAGTTTGCTCTGCACTGAAAAGTCCGCTGCACCCCGCTTTTTTACAGCGTGTCGCCGGCTCCCAGCTGAGAATAATGTAACTTTTCAGAAAGACACTGGTGTCGGCAACTAAATCATATGGAGGGGCTATCGCAGCGGACACGGATGGGGCTCAATTGTGGCAGCAGATGACTGCTGTTCACAGGCACAGCTAACGTATATGCTTCATGCATATCGATGCGATTTCCGTTTCCACATGACTTCTCTCTTTTTTCCTCGCCGTTCTCTAATCTGGAGAGCACTGTCTCCACCTAATCAGAATCAGAATCAGAATCAGAATCAGAAAGACTTTAATAATCCCCGGGGGGAAATTGGGACAAATCACAGCTGCTCGTTCACAAAACACACATATCCTAAAATAAATACACAGTAGTAGTGCAATAGTAAAATAAGCAGAATAGAAGAAACAAACAACACAACATAGCATGGAGTAAACAGTATAAACAGTATAAACGTTAACCAGTATTACTGCGATAGGAGCAAAGTAGTGGAGTACGTTTAAGTAAGCAAATACGTAGAGTGAGTATACCTTACGTGTCAAATTGTCCTTATTGCACACTGAACTTATATTTATATTTGGGTATATATATAATGGGTATAATGGGTCCCTAAAATAGGTTTTACACATTCAACAGCCACCATACTTTCACAGGAGATGGATCTAGCTTTGATGCACGTCCCACCGTCAAAAAACGCAATTGCCGAACATACTCGTCCTTGGCACTCTACGTTACTAAACCAATTGACGAACATACTCGTCCATGGCACTCAATGAGTTAACATATTTTCTTTTGCAGCATTGTTCTGCCTCACATCCATAGTTACATATATTCATACCAGAGCTGCTCAGTACAACAACAGCCTTCTGCTGTTGGTCACTGAGCAGCTACCAGAACAGTCTGGGGGTTGAGATCTTTGCTCAAGGTCTAATTGTTGGTAGTTTCACAGGGTGGAGAAAGAGTTACATATTCACCCTGACTTTCAAAGTTGTTACTGGGATTCAAACCGGCAACCTACTGGTCAAAACCCTGCTTCTCTAACATGTTCACTGCCACCACGCTGTTTTATCAATGCTTAGCAGGATCCAGCAGAAGAGAGCAGACTCCCCTGTACCCAGCTGTGTGTCCATGAAGAGTGACTGGTCTATGGCTCATCCTCCTGATATCAAAGATGGACAGCAGCCTACTGAGCAAAGGTAAGAACTGAAAACAGACAAGTTTATTATTTGATTCTACTGAACAGACATAGTTAAGTCAAGTCAAGTTTATTTGTATAGCACATTTCATACACAGATGCAGTTCAAAGTGCTTCACATAAAATGATGAGGATGACATAAGAAAATAAAAAAAGAGGATAAAATAGACATTTCACAACAGCTTTGTCTTTATACTGTAGTTTGCTTTATACTTGTGCAGAATCGTTTTATTTTGAAAATATCCGACTGGACGTCGTATTGTTATTATCGCTAACTAACACAGGAGTGCAGCCGGTCAGTGCGGTCTGCGTCTCTGCTTCGTGAGCTGGATTAGCTCGCTGGCATAACCAGACGGACCAGACTCCAAAACAGATGAGAGTAAAATGTGTCAGACAATGGTTTTGTATGCAGGAGACAAGGCTACAGCTGCAGGATCAAATGGACAAAAAGACTGCAACACCACAAACACGACCAGAGCTCAGACAACAACTAACCATAAAGCACTATCCAGTGGCAGTATGGCCGCCTGTCACTCAACCGGGCCACGCCCTTAATTATGCATAACTTTAAACCTTTATTAAATGTAAACGGCTGAGTTATGCAAAAATTGACCCCCCTACAGTTGTTATGAAAAGGTGAGATTAGCTATGTAGACCAAAACCGTGTTTCGGTCCAGGCTGTAAAGATGTTTAATTACTGTTGGGGCATTTGAACACTTTGAGTGCCACGGCCCTTGGGCAAAAGGTTGCTTGCTGTGCCACATAGGCCGCAATGCATTTTAAAACAGTCATATAATTTCTTTAATAATTACTATGTAAACACTGAACACGCACAAATAACGATGAGACTCTCTTCTATCACCTGCAAAAAAAAGTTTATTGATCCCATTTTCCGTTCTTTAGTTATGAGCCGGAGAAGATAGCTTGATTGAACGAAAAACAGACTTTTTTTTCTACGAGCTGAGATAATGAGCCTTTTGTGAAATTAAACATTTCAAGCACATCACTGACTCTGAAGCTAATTTTCTGATGTAGTCACACCTCAAAAATAATTTCCTTCAATAAAACAGTGAAGGCCAGGGAATTTTGTTTGGAAGAATAATATTTTTAGCTGCAACCAGCAGCGCTGGCCCCTGCGTGCGCTGCTGGTTGCAGCTTCTTGCTTCTGCTGGTGGGCATCGGATATTCTGGCTTGCGTTTGCCAACCCTGTCCTGCTGTCTGGGTCTGTCTGGGTCAGTGTTGTGTGCTGCTCTGCGTGCCCCACCTCCCCCCCTCCTCCTCCCCCCCCCCCCGTTGTGGGAGGAGTGTCTCTCTGCTCTGCTCGGCTCTGCTGTTTGCTCTGCGTGTGCTCAGCACTTGAAAAGTCCGCTAGATCCAGCTTTTTTACAGCCGCGTGTACCAGCTCCCATGCTTCCAGTTGAGAATAATAACAAATCCACGGCTGATCATGCGAATGGGCTGTTGCAGCGCACACGGAGGTGCTCAATTGTGATAGCAGATTGGCTGCTGCAGGGGCACAGCTAAACGTTATGCTTCAATGAAGCAGCTGCATACGGACGGATGCGATGCAATTTCCTTTTCCCCAACGACTTCTTCTGTGTGTTTTACTCCACGTTCTCTCATCTGGAGAGCGCTGTCGCCACCTAAGGGTTCTGTAAAATAGGTTAGACACATTCAATAGCTCTCATATTGTAAGAGGCGATGTAAGAAGCTGAGATGGACACCCCCCCGTCAAAAAAACAATTTCGAGTTATTGACGCCATTTGGCGTCGCTGGCACTCTACGGTAAATTTCTAATGACGCCATATGGCGTCGCTGGCACTCAATGTGTTAACAGGAACGACAGGACTTCTGAGTCCTGCCTCAAGTGGCCATTCGAGGAATTACAGCTTAAACAAAGACTTCTGCATCTTCAGGGGAAAGGTGGTGGGCTTGCCCCTTGGTCAAACCCTGAGCTAGCCCCCTGGTGGTCACTGAGCAGCTACCAGATCCGTCTGGGGGTTGAGATCTTTGCTCAAGATCGAGTGGTGGTAGTTGCACAGGGTGGAGAAAGAATCATTCACTCTGACTTTGAAAGTTGGTACTGGGATTCAAACTGGCAACCTACTGGTCAAAACCCTGCTTCTCTAACATGTTTACTGCCACCACCCTGTTTGATCAATCCTTAGCAGGATCCAGCAGAAGAGAGCAGACTCCCCTGTACCCAGCTGTGTGTCCATGAAGAGTGACTTTTCTATGAATCATCCTATTAGTTTCAAAGATGGACAGCAGTCTACTGAGCAAAGGTAAGAACTGAAAACAGATGAGTTTATTTGATTCTAACAGAGGAAAGAAGTCATGATACTCTGTTGATTTAGTTTCTTCTTTTATTACAATTAACTATCCAGATTCCAGAAGGGTTTTGCTTAACATATTTTCTTTTGCAGCATTGCTCTGCCTCACATCCATAGTTACATATTCATACCAGAGCTGCTCAGTATAACAACAGCCTTCTGCTGTTGGTGACTGCGCAGCTACCAGAACAGTCTGGGGGTTGAGATCTTTGCTCAAGGTCTAGTTGTTGGTAGTTTCACAGGGTGGAGAAAGAGTTACATATTCACCCTGACTTTCAAAGTTGTTACTGGGATTCAAACCGGCAACCTACTGGTCAAAACCCTGCTTCTCTAACATGTTCACTGCCACCACCCTGTTTGATCAATCCTTAGCAGGATCCAGCAGAAGAGAGCAGACTCCCCTGTACCCAGCTGTGTGTCCATGAAGAGTGACTGGTCTATGGGTCATCCTCCTGATATCAAAGATGGACAGCAGCCTACTGAGCAAAGGTAAGAACTGAAAACAGATGAGTTTATTTGATTCTACTGAACAGAGGAAAGAAGTCATGATACTCTGTTGATTTAGTTTCTTCTCTCAAAACATCACATCCAATAATCATAGCAGCATTTACAGTAGGAATGCACCATATTTAACGGACCGATACATTATCATCCAATATGGCCATTTTGCATGAGCTCGTGACGTCACAGCTGCACCTGGTGCCAGGCGCACTAGAGCCAAACATGGCTGCCGGCAGTGTGGCTGTTCCACAGTTTCAGATGATAACAACTAGGGCTGTCAAACGATTACTTTTCTTAATCGCGATTAATCTTGCGATTAACTATAGTTAATTGCGATTAATCGCATCTTTGTATCGCATGTTTAAAATGCCATTATTTTGCAAAACATCCCCGTATTCAAAGCACTTAAAACACACAATCCCTGGACGTTTCATTTCAGGTAAAGATGATTCTATATGGTTTACTCCAGCTCTGGGAGTATGAACTCCAAAATCCAATCCACTAACATTATTAAGCTAACCAGGAGTCCCACTATAACCAAATAGGGACTTTTGAGTTGAGCTATATGCAGAACTGGACAGAGCCATCATCTGTTTGGAGACCAATAATAAGGAAAACAAACACACACATTACATTAAAAAAATCTGTCAACATCACATAGTGTCTTTTCTTTCATCTTTCATCTTTCCATGTCTTCCCCATTCACTTCAATAGAACTGGCCCCAATGCAAAATTCAAACAGATCAGTAACATGACAATAAAAGTCTAAATTACTAGGCTGCCTTTTGTCGTTGTGTTTTATCTGCAGACTAAGCGGTTCAGTTCAATAAAAGCCTTTATTTTTTTGTATTGTTTAATTGAGTGATACTTTACTTACTAAAACAATCATATATATATTATATCAGAAGTGCTCTTTGTTTTATGTTCACAGTAGTGATGTCAGTTAGATTTGGTTAGGTCAGAGCTATGGAATAGTCTTTTAAGTCATCCATCTTTGCTCAACACATCTGTCTTTTGTCACCCCAGGTGTGCATAAAATACAGGTTAGGAACTTATTTCTTTAAATACAAAGATGTGAAATAATTATCGGTTATTGTATCCGTTATCGGCCAGGAGAAGCAGATATTTATCGGTTATCGTATCGGCTGAAAAAAATCCATATCGTGCATCCCTAATTTACAGTGGATTTCACTCTGTGTGTGTGTGTGTGTGTGTGTGTGTGTGTGTGTGTGTGTGTGTGTGTGTGTGTGTGTGTGCGTGCGCGTGCATCTGTGTGTGTGTGTGTGTGTGTGTGACATTATATGACCTAATACTTCATGTGTTCTCCAGAGTCCACCAGGAGAGGTCAGAGGTTCCCAGTGGTCAGTCTGTCCAGGAGCTTCCAACAGACCTAGACTCCATATTTATGGTGTGTAAATGTACAACACATTTTACTGCAGCTACTGAATTACAAAACAACTACTCTGGTCTTATAACGGTCTGTTGTCAACAGACGTTGAATCGCTGCGCTCCGCATACTACACAAATGAGTCTGTGCCACTTCACAGCCACTGCTGGGGTTTGAGGGCGGGTCTAGGCAGGTTGAAATTGAATGAGTGACAGGTCATAGGACAAATGAGAGAGCGGTTCGAAAAATGGGCTGCGCCTCCCATGCAGAGCCACGTAGATAGAAGAGTCCCGACATCTCCATTCACTCCAATGGACCAGTTTTTTACTCTAAAGAGTTCCAGGAATTAAGGTCCTGGATTAAGCAGCACTGCCGAGTTGCAGCAAAATAGACAGTTTGTGTTGTACTCTGAAAGGGTTTTCCCCCCTTGAATCAAATTGTACATTATCAGCTTTATTTTAGCATGCAAAAGTAGCGCGAGACCCATTCCTGGCTGTTCATCGGCTAATGAGTCTCACATTTTGGTCCTCCGCTGACGCCACTCTCTCTCTAGAGGACACTACTCCCGTGTCGTCTGATCGCAGATTGCAAAGTCGTTACTGAGTGGTGGAGACTGAATCCACCACTGGCCAATCACTGGCCAAGTGAACGGTTCACTTCCGTCCCCAGCTGGCTGAGGGGAGTGTCCCAGACCCAGAGAGAGATCTGCAGCATGCAGTAACGTAGTGTATCAGCGTAACAACTCTCATGGGTCTGGCGTTGAGACTATTTCTCCCCAAACCCTGTTCCATCAGGAGGTCTTTTGCCTACTTCCTGGTCATTATTGTAGATAAGAATTTGTTCTTAACTAACTTCTTGCCTGGTAAAATAAAGATTGTTGGTTGATTAGGTCTTCAAGCTGCACTCTTTAGACCAGTGGATCTGATGTTATTACAGTATTATTATTTTTCAGAATGTTTAATTCAAATGTTATTCTGTTGCAGCTGCTTGAGGAGAACATTGTCACTTTTGTGAAGAAGGAGCTGAAGAGAGTCCAGCTGGTTCTGAGTTCAGATTACCCAGAATGCTTAGAGAGTCCGAGGGAGGAGGAGGAGGCTTTTCTAAACATCACACTGCTCTTCCTGAGGAGAATGAAGCAGGAGGAGCTGGCTGACTCTCTGCAGAGCAGTAAGAGGCTTTAACAGCTTTAACATGATGGCGGGAGGAAGTGGTGGCAAAATGGGAGATATATGATTAGTTAAATATAGACATTTCTCAAGAAAGAAAGATTGATTCAATTCCAGATTGCAAAATAATATTCACAATCCTCATGAATCATCAGCTAAAATCATTGATTTATTCATGTGGGTGTATAATGCTGAACACAGTATTATTTAAGAACAAATGCCACCACAGATGCATTTCACATTGGGTAGCACACACAGTCAGGACCTGTTTGTCCACCAGTGATGAGCAGAATAGATGCCATGTGGTTAGGAAAAGTATGCATTCACATATTAATATTTACACTTCTCATATTTACAGCAACATCCACTGATTGATGTAATTTGTCCTTTCAGAAACTCTTGCTGGAGTGTGCCAACGTAATCACAAATCCAGTCTGAAGGAGAAGTTCCAGTGTCTGTTTGAGGGGATTGCTAAAGCAGGAAACCCAACACTTCTGAATCAGACCTACACAGAGCATTACCTCACAGAGGGAGGGAGTGGAGATGTCAATGATGAACATGAGGTGAGACAGATTGAAGCAGCATCCAGGAAACCAGTGAGACCGGAAACAATAATCAAAAGTGAAGACATCTTTAAACCCTTACCTGGAAGAGATGAACCAACCAGAACATTGATGACAAAGGGAGTGGCTGGCATTGGGAAAACAGTCTTAACACAGAAGTTCACTCTGGACTGGGCTGAAGACAAAGCCAACCAGGATATACAGTTCACATTTCCATTCACTTTCCGAGAGCTGAATCTGCTGAAAGGGAAAAAGTACAGCTTGGTGGAACTTCTTCATCACTTCTTTCCTGAGACCAAAGGAATCTTCAGATTTGACAAGTTCCAAGTTGTGTTCATCTTTGACGGTGTGGATGAGTGTCGACTTCCTCTGGACTTCCAGAACAACAGGATGGTGACTGATCTTACAGAGTCAACCTCGGTGGACGTGCTGCTGACAAACCTTATCAAGGGGAATCTGCTTCCCGCTGCTCACCTCTGGATGACCACACGACCTGCAGCAGCCAAGCAGATCCCTCCTGAGTGCATTGACATGGTAACAGAGGTGAGAGGCTTCACTGACTCACAGAAGGATGAGTACTTCAGGAAGAGATTCATAGATAAGGAGCAGGCCAGCAGAATCATTTCCCACATCAAGACTTCACAAACCCTCCACATCATGTGCCACATACCAGTGTTTTGTTGGATCACTGCTACAGTTCTGGAGCTTGTGTTGAAAACCAGAGAGAGAAGAGACATGCCCAAGACCCTGACTGAGATGTACATCCACTTCCTGCTGGTTCAGTCCAAACAGGCGCATGTCAAGTATCATGGGAGTGCTGAAACAGATCCAATCTGGAATAAAAAGAGAAGGAAGATGATTCTCTCTCTGGGAAAACTGGCTTTTGAGGAGCTAGAGAGAGGCAACCTAATCTTCTATGAAGCCGACCTGAGAAAGTGTGACATTGATATCAGAGCAGCCTCAGTGTACTCAGGAGTGTTCACACAGATCTTTAAAGAGGAGCGTGGGCTGAACGAGGACACTGTGTTCTGCTTTGTCCATCTGAGCATTCAGGAGTTTCTGGCTGCAGTTTATGTCTTTCTGTCCTTCATCAACACTGGTGTCAATCTCCTGTCAGAAAGTCAATCAACATCCTGGTGGTCAACACTATCAAGACACAAATCTGAACTAGCATGCCTCTACCAGAGTGCTGTGGACAAGGCCTTACAGAGTCCAAATGGACACCTGGACTTGTTCCTCCGCTTCCTCCTGGGTCTTTCACTAGAGACCAATCAGACTCTCCTAAGAGGCCTGCTGACACAGACAGGAAGTAGTTTGGAGACCAATCAGAAAACGGTCCAGTACATCCAGGAGAAGATCAAGGTGAATCCCTCTTCAGAGAAAAGCATCAATCTGTTCCACTGTCTGAATGAGCTGAATGACCGTTCTCTAGTGGAGGAGATCCAACAGCACCTGAGTTCAGGAAGTCTCTCCACAGCCAGACTCTCCCCTGCTCAGTGGTCAGCTCTGGTCTTCATCTTACTGTCATCAAAAAAAGAGCTCGATGTGTTTGACCTGAAGAAATACTCTGCTTCAGAGGAGGCTCTCCTGGGGCTGCTGCCGCTGGTCAAAGCCTCCAATAAATCTCTGTAGGTGCATGCATAACTTGATGTCTTCAATATGAAATGCAATATACAGAAAAAACTATTTTCAAATTTCTTGTTCATGGCTAATTCTTCCCCAGGTTGAGTGGCTGTAAGCTGTCAAAGAGAAGCTGTGAAGCTCTGGCCTCAGTTCTCAGCTCCCAGTCCTCTAGTCTGCGAGAGCTGGACCTGAGTAACAACGACTTGGAAGATCCAGGTGTGAAGCTGCTCTCTGCTGGACTGGAGAATCCACACTGTAGACTGGAGAGTCTCAGGTCAGTATCCTTTAAGCCCATGGTACACCAATCAAACCTTCTCCAACAAACACAAACACAGATGTTTGTTTGGTGCCCCGTTGCTGGCTGTCGTTGTTTGGAATTGTTTGGAGATGTTTGGTCAGATTCAACATGTTCAATCCTTTATAGAGGTCTTCACAGGTCTACTCGGGTATTACACATAATGATAGAATAGATAGTGATAGAATCGGACCCGACCCGGACCCTAATTGATCATAATAAATATGGACCTGGACCCGTACGGGTCTTGGGTCGGGTCCCAGGTCCTAGGATCCGAGTAGCCCCGTGAAGACCTCTATAAAGGATTGAACATGTTGATCAGCGCTGATCACGAGAGAAACATATGAAAACACACAGCACGTGCAGAGGAGGCTCTCCTGGGGCTGCTGCCGCTGGTCAAAGCCTCCAATAAATCTCTGTAGGTGCATGCATAACTTGATGTCTTCAATATGAAATGCAATATACAGAAAAAACTATTTTCAAATTTCTTGTTCATGGCTAATTCTTCCCCAGGTTGAGTGGCTGTAAGCTGTCAAAGAGAAGCTGTGAAGCTCTGGCCTCAGTTCTCAGCTCCCAGTCCTCTAGTCTGCGAGAGCTGGACCTGAGTAACAACGACTTGGAAGATCCAGGTGTGAAGGTGCTCTCTGCTGGACTGGAGAGTCCACACTGTAGACTGGAGAGTCTCAGGTCAGTATCCTTTAAGCCCATGGTACACCAATCAAACCTTCTCCAACAAACACAAACACAGATGTTTGTTTGGTGCCCCGTTGCTGGCTGTCGTTGTTTGGAATTGTTTGGAGATGTTTGGTCAGATTCAACATGTTCAATCCTTTATAGAGGTCTTCACAGGTCTACTCGGGTATTACACATAACGATAGAATAGATAGTGATAGAATCGGATCTGACCCGGACCCTAATTGATCATAACACCGGCACCGGTGACCCCTGTTTCAATCCACGGCGTCAGTGTGGACATCGTGGAGGACTACAAGTACCTTGGAGTGTACATTGACAATAAACTGGACTGGGCTAAGAACACTGAAGCACTCTACAAGAAGGAGCCAAAGCCGTCTCTACTTCCTGAGACGGCTGAGGTCCTTCAATGTCTGCCGGACCATGCTGAGGATGTTCTATGAGTCGGTGGTGGCCAGTGCCTTCCTGTATGCTATCGTGTGCTGGGGCAGCAGGCTGAAGGCAGCGGACGCCAACAGACTCAACAAACTGATCCGTAAGGCCAGGGACATTGTGGGGCTGGAGCTGAGCTCTCTGACAGCGGTGTCAGAGAAGAGAACGCTGACCAGGCTATGCTCCATCATGAACAATGACTCTCACCCACTCCACGGCGTGCTGGTCAAACACAGGAGCACGTTCAGTGAGAGGCTGATCCCACTCAGATCCACCACAGAGGGGCACAGGAAATAATTCCTGCCTGTGAAGTAGCCGGCATCCCGTGTTGTGCACAACCACGCTCTGACGTATGTGTGCATGTTTGTGTGACAGGTCTACCTGAGATCGTGAGGATTACTTTTTCTTTTCTTCTCTTTTTACATAGAAAACACTGCATTCTGGCGGGCAATGATCTAACGCAGTAATGCAGCCTTTCTTGGATTAGTAACTGTAATATAATTACTGTTTTGGAAATTGTAACACCTTATATTACTTTGTTATTGAAAAAGTAAGTAATTACAGTAACACGCCCAACACTGTTTATATTTCATCGTGTGGTGAGTACACAAGTCACAACATGTACATGTGAGTGTTTCTGGCGCTGTTAGAATTTCTGTAGTCTTACTTACATCAATGCAGGTGATGTAAGTAAGACTAATTGATTGATGAAGATTGAGAGGTGATGTGCAATGGGGACAAATGGTGTGTTCTCACCCACTTTGTCACAGGAACCAAATAAATTTAACTGAGCAAAATATCTCAATAACAAAAAACAATGTCTGACTCAGAGAAATGGAGAGAAATCAATATCATCATTCAAACCGGGGAAGGTGGTTGATTTTAGGGTTACAATCCAAAAGCTTTCTCTTTGGAGGAGATGTTTGAGTCTATCCCCTCCTCTGGCAGATTTGGGGATGATTCTATTGCCATGAAATGCCATGCATTTCAGTGTTGGGCCTCTACCCTGATGAAGGCTCTCTGTAGCTGAAACACGTTGGTCTTTTTAATTGTGTAAGATTTAGCCATGCCACAATAAAGGCTTTTTAACTGTTCTACCTGAAACAGAGTGGCCTTGGATTTTTCCAGTTTTTCCTGTACTCTACTCCATTTTTTGACTTTTACAAGGATCCAACTTGAACTTTTTCTCATGCTTCTCTCCACCCTCACCAAAGAGCACCTGTTTCAGTGATTTTACTAAGGACCCACGCAGCGCTTCCTCATCCCTTCTGTTAAATAAAGTTTGACTGAGCTCCAGCTAAATTGTCAAGTGTTGCAGCCTGCTTGCCACCCAGGCACTTACTATGTAGCCTACTTAATTTATATGATATAAATGTAACCAAACAGGTCGGCTTTGTGCACACAGGAGAAGTAGGTTAATTTTCTTTTGAAGAGAGATCCTTTATTGATTTGTTTGGGAAGAGGGTTTACTCTGAACACATTTGAGAACTGAACTGAATTGGAGAAACTGAATTTCTACCTTTTGCTGTACAGTACCTCCAATACACTGGATATTGGGTTTGCATTCTCACTCTGATTATGTAAGGGTTAATGCACGACGAGGTGTCCATTATCAGAAATTATTGGACGACATGGAGGCGTAAACCGTCCGAGGCGAAGCCGCGAAGTCCAATAATTTCTGATAATGGACACCTTGAAGTGCATTAATCCGCTTATACCATGGTCACTTGCCAAAGAAACAAAACAAGACCATTCATTTATATTTCCATGCATTTTGCAATCAAAATCTAGTTTTCATAACCTTGAATATGAGTTGAGAACTGGCGAGACAAAATAGTCCCCTCGGCTGCTCAAGATTAGGCTATCATTGGATAAAATGGCCGCTTAGTGCCTGCACCTGGCACAATTCTAGAGTCAAGCTAACTTTGACCGACTAATGTTTTTTCTAAACTTATAAAAGTGCCATATTAAGCGTTAACGGTGGTATAGAGCTCAAACGGCTCTGTCGTGGTCGTAATCCTGGCGCATTGATATGAACGGTGAACAGACCATTTAGCTAGGTGTACATTATCACTGTACATTATCACAAATTAATGGACACCTTGCAGCCAATCAGAATCGAGTATTCACCCAGACCATGGTATAATGCTTGTTAACATTCTGCTTGGTGGTTCAAAAAGTGGCCCCCGGGCAAAGCCAGTTGAGTATCCCGGCTTTAGCCCATAGCACACCAATCAAACATTCCCCAACAACTGCCAGCATTGTTGCTGTGCTTTAACCTGATCAACAGATGACCATTTACCTCCTGCTTTACATACAGATTACTATCAGCAGACAAACACCTGTGGGTGATTTTCTCTGTCCATGTATTTTTTAAACCAGGTGTGATACCAACATTTAGCCCTTCATAGCCCCTGTGAATGACTTTCCATGAGGGCATTTCATGCTTTCCTCTCTGAGCTGCCTCAGTTGTTGAAACCTGAAAAAGTAGAAAGGACTTCTAATATTCTGTCAGACAGTGAGTAGGGAACTCTCAAACTGCAGCACATAACCACAGAGCTGACCAGCCAACTGTATGAGGCAGTAACCGTTTTGCTAGAATTTGACGGCAGTATCACAACTAATTTCACAGTAGGCTACTAATCAAATCTGACATGGATTCATTTGTGTGTGTGTGTGTGTGTGCAGTTTGTCAGGCTGTCTGCTTACAGAGGAAGGCTGTGCTTCTCTGGCCTCAGCTCTGAGCTCCAACCCCTCCCATCTGAGAGAGCTGGACCTGAGCTACAATCATCCAGGAGGCCCAGGAGTGGAGCTGCTCTCTGCTGGACTGGAGGATCCACACTGGAGCCTGGACTCTCTCAGGTATATATTTAAAAAGCATCACCCTCCCCTATTTCCTCCAGTGACCCCTTCCATAAATAACGAACGGTCCCTATTATATGGAAAACCCTTCATAGGGAAGGTTTTGTTTCTGTCCTCAAATAGAATACTCTGGTCTGACTTTGTTTGCCCCACAGTGTGGACCATGGTGGAGTCCAGAGGTTGAAACCAGGAGTGAGGAAGTGTAAGTGTGTATCTCCTTAATAAATGCTCGACCGTCTGTCTGTATGTTCTCTGTTTATCACACATCTCGAGAGCCGTTCGTCCGATCGACTTCAAACTTGCCGAGTGTGTTTCTGAGACACTGAGAAAATGCAGTGTTGAATAGTGCAAATTAGACACATGACATGTTCAATATTAATACTTTTAGACAAGATTTTTACTATAAGCACCGCCCCACTGGGATGCGCTGGCGAGCAACCAGCGAGCCGGAAGCTGTGTGGCGCTGGCAGAGCTTAATAATATATGTGAAATTTGTGGACCTATAGGAGGTAAATCTGTGCATGGATTTTATTTTCTCCAGCGGATATCTTAAGGCTGCAACACACCACCAAAACTTCAAAAGACAAAGAATGCCGACTGTTGCATCACCTCACATCTCCTGTGTCATGGCCAAAAATGTGCACTTGAACACACTGCAAAGACAACAGTCAACTAGTATAGCACGTACGTTACTGTGACTGCATGAGACCATAGTCAAGTCAAGTTTGTTTGTATAGCCCTAATTCACAAGCATGTCTCAGAGGACATGTCTCAGAGAAAATATGTCTAGCTAATTCTAGCTGACACAACAGTAGCAATTACAGTAGTAAGGAAAACACATTGAACAATCATATGATAGAGAAATATAGAAAATATAGAAATATAGAATAGAAAGGGTGCCATGCTTTAGGGTAGAATGGGTGCTATGCTTTAGAATAGTGGGGGAGGAGAGTTCAGGAGAGGGAGGAGGTGGGGAGTGTGCAGGGGAGGGAGAGCAGGGGGAATGTGAGAGGAGAGAGCAGGAAAGTGATGAGGTCAATTTCCCACATGAATGGGAAATGTGGGGGAGGAGAGAGCCGGGAAGGGGAGGAGAGAGCAGTGAAGGGGAGGAGGTGGGAAAGGGAGAAAGAGGAGAGAGCAGAAGAGGGGAGGAGGGAGGGAGAGCGGGGGATGTGGGGGAGGAGAGAGCAGGGAAAGGGAGAAGGTTGGGAGGGAATGGGAAATGTGGGGGAGGAGAGAGCAGGGAAGGAGAGGTGTGGAAGGAGCAGGGGAAGGGGGAAAGAGAAAGATGATGGGTGCCATGGTATAGAATAGAATGGGTGCCATGCTTTAGAATAGTGGGGGAGGATAGTTCAGGAAAGGGAGGAGGTGGGGAGGGAGAGCAGGGAGAGTATGAGAGAGTATGAGGAGAGAACAGGAAAAGGAGGGGATGCCATGCTTTAGAGTAGAATGAGTGGCATGCTTTAGAGTGTGAGAAAGGAGAGAGCAGGAAAAGGGGGGAGCAAATCAGACAATCTGACTACTCTAGCCATTAACCAGAACTAACTAGAACACAGGGAATCTAGCTAATCTACAGCCTAGTCTGCCCTGTCCTATTCTGCTCTAGTCTGATTTTAGCCTGAACACTATAACAGGTCTACAGCCTACAGTTAGGCTGTAGCTAATCTATCGCCTAACCTAAGCTATTCTAACCTACCGGCATCCCTCTACCAGTGATGGAGAGCACCGATGCCCCCCACCCCGGCCCCCGCCCCCACACACATAAGGCGTGGGAGAGAAGGCCAGGCCGGGACACATGGATTGCCTCAGTGACTTGTTGGCTGAGGAGGAACCTTGTGAGGGCCGATGTACTGTAGGGGCCCAACTATGGACCCCCTCTGGGGACCCCCCTCCGGGACAGGCTGAGAAGATGCCGGGCTAACCATTTACAGAGTTTCACATTATAGAAATAGAATTTACAAAAGAACAGAAAATTGAAAATGTAAATAGGAGTCCAACAAAAGCAATATGAAAATGTAGTCTTTAAATGATCCTAAGATCAGGGAAGAAAGTTGAAAGTGTAAAAAGGTAGATTCCAAAAAGAAATAGAAAATTTAGTCTTTAAGTGTTAGTAAGTTCAGGGAATACTAGGTAATTAGCGAGGTGAAAAAGGGGAAAATGATCAGGAGTTCCACGAGGGTGATCTGAGGGATCCATGAGTCCGCATTGGTGGCATCGACCGAGATGAGAGGAGGGGAGGATAGGGGTCGGTGGTGATGATGAGGCCGGGGAAGGGGGGAGGCGAAGGAGGAGTGGGTAGATGGGCCAGAGTGACGACAGGTGGCCAGGACGATGACGATCGGATCGAGGGCTGCGGTGGCGGTCGACGGGCGGGCGGGGGTGCAAGTCAGGCCAGTGAAGGACACCTGAGGAGGAGAGAGAGAAGAGGGGAGAGCCAGTACGAAGGAATCTGCGCAGAGGTGGAACTAAGTTTGGCAGCTAATAATTTCCTGCCTATACTGCTGGGACAACTGATACTATACTACAAAATCAAGTCTAGATTTATACTGATACTGCTGGCTTGAGAGAGCCCGCTCAGCAGTTCAGGACTAAGTTTATTCAGCGGATATTAGACAGAGTTTCACATTATAGAAATAGAATTTACAAAAGAACAGAAAATTGAAAATGTAAATAGGAGTCCAACAAAAGCAATATGAAAATGTAGTCTTTAAATGATCCTAAGATCAGGGAAGAAAGTTGAAAGTGTAAAAAGGTAGATTCCAAAAAGAAATAGAAAATTTAGTCTTTAAGTGTTAGTAAGTTCAGGGAATACTAGGTAATTAGCGAGGTGAAAAAGGGGAAAATGATCAGGAGTTCCACGAGGGTGATCTGAGGGATCCATGAGTCCGCATTGGTGGCATCGACCGAGATGAGAGGAGGGGAGGATAGGGGTCGGTGGTGATGATGAGGCCGGGGAAGGGGGGAGGCGAAGGAGGAGTGGGTAGATGGGCCAGAGTGACGACAGGTGGCCAGGACGATGACGATCGGATCGAGGGCTGCGGTGGCGGTCGACGGGCGGGCGGGGGTGCAAGTCAGGCCAGTGAAGGACACCTGAGGAGGAGAGAGAGAAGAGGGGAGAGCCAGTACGAAGGAATCTGCGCAGAGGTGGAACTAAGTTTGGCAGCTAATAATTTCCTGCCTATACTGCTGGGACAACTGATACTATACTACAAAATCAAGTCTAGATTTATACTGATACTGCTGGCTTGAGACAGCCCGCTCAGCAGTTCAGGACTAAGTTTATTCAGCGGATATTAGATATTCTGTCCATACTACTAGGATGACTAATACTATACTGCTAATTCAGGTCTAGGTAGTCTAGGTCTAAGTTTATACTGATACTGCTGGCTTGAGATAGCCCGCTCAGCAGTTCAGGACTAAGTTTATTCACCAGCTATTAGTTTTTCTATCTAAGCTACTGGGTCGACTGATGCCATATTATTAAATTAGGTCTAAGTCTAAGTTTATACTGATATTGCTGGCTTGAGACAGCCCGCTCAGCAATTCAGGATTATATATACTCAACAGCTAATAAATGTTTCCAGAGAATGACACCATCAAACACAACCATATGATTGGGAAAATAAATGGGTTTTGAGTGTAGTTTTGAAGATTTCAATAGAGCCAGCTTCCCTAACTGACCATAGGACTGTGCAGATAAACCAGATACATGAAACAAAGCAGTGTTTGCCAATATCTGATAAAAAATAGTTGCAAATGGCCCTGCTGTTGTCAGGCCTTGCCTGGTCTTTTGCTTGTGAAAGAAGAAAGGAAGAAGTAGATGCGTAAATATAAGGAGAAACTGCACTAAATGTGTCCTATCACAGGCTCAAAGGGCTTTCCTGAAGCCCATGCTGTTGTGAACATTTCGAGTGACATCACTGATGATATTACTCAGGCCCACCTACTTAGCCATCACCACTGAGTGACATCATAGTTGTCATAACCAGCTTTTGTCCTATATCACTTGAAAGTTGCTCATTAAATAGACTCCTCGGACATAATAAACTTAACGACCTGATCTGTCAGAGGACCTATCGAGGACTGTTCTGCTTCTTTTACAACAGCGCCTCCAGTCATTATGTTGCAGTGGAACAAACTGTTAGGCTTTGGTTCTTATCAATGTAAGCTCTTTGGCACAAATGGTGATGAGTGTTGTTACAGCGTGTGCACATGTACGTTTTCATAGAACATAAAAGGTGAAACAGGGAGGAGAAACTGACAGGAGGGGAGCTTTAAAACCCCCATCAGTAACTTTTTCACATTAATATAACAGCTTTTTAGTCATTGAAGATGGTCCAGTGTATTCTAAGAGGGAGAATGTCGCTTCCATTGGTCACACAGCGCCCTCCAAAGGCCTCTCCTGGCACTAAGCATTTTGTGCCTGCGTCCCGTAGACAGCATGAGCGGCATACCGCGCATGCGCTGTACAGCGGAAGCGCTGTGTTCAGTGCGGATTTGATACGAAAATGACGTTTCATGTAACTATGGATTATTATTTCATGTGGTGAGTACCCAATGTCACATGTACATAGAGCTTTCTGGTGCTGTGTTTTGTTGACTTTGAATGGCGATACTGATACAGACTATTGCACCCAGAGGGCGCAGTTTCCCCAATAGGAAAACTTGGAAAAGTTGCTGAATGGGGCTTTAAAGTTGAGCTGAACCCAAAAATGACTTTTCTTTTCTTTTAGTTCAAATACCTGGGTATGCAGTGCACCTATGTATGCCAAAAAAAATCACAAAAATCTAATTTCTTTAGTTTGTCACACTTTTTCACATCAAAAGTTAATTTTTCAAGATTTCATTCATAACAGTAATCTAAAGTTTGCTGAAGTTACATAGTAGATTCAAGATTCAAGATTTTTATTGTCACTCCATGGTACAAGTATCACGTCTGAAATTCTTGTGCTGTGGACTCCGTTTACAACATAGTACAAATGTAACAGTTTTGTGAGTGCAAAAACAACAAGAGACACAACAAGCAATAAGGCAGTATAGTGATAAGACAAGTCAGAGACAGTGGCATATTCACTGCACATAGGTGCACATGTCCTGTGCATACTTTAGCCGTGCTTACATTTTAAATTCGGCGTATTTGACATATAGGTGCAAATAGCATATTCCTTATTAAACATACAATTAAACTCTGCGTTTTAAATTCGGCGTATTTGACATACAGGTGCAAATAGCATATTCCTTATTAAACATACAATTAAACATTAGACATACGTAATGGTAGCAGCTACGGTACGGTACAGTACGGCTACTGCACTATTTGTGTACTATACTATACAATAGTACTATACAATTTCTACCCCATTTCCCCAATCATATCACGACATGGCAGCTGTCAATCAAATCTTCATTTCAGGATAATTTTCTCTTCTAAATGAAGGAGAAAATGGTGCCTAGTGCCTGTCATCTGGCAGAATTCCTATCCCATAAACTAACTACTAACTTGGCCATTTGTATGTTGATATACACAATAAAGAAAACGGTTATGCCTAAGAATGCAAAGAAATGTAACTGGCTCGTTAAAACTCGCATTCCAGGAATATTGTATTTACCACAATAATGGCGTTAATGGCGCGTGCCTGAGAGCCTGGTTGTCAGGGGTCGCACCTCGGAGATTCCAGGCCGACGGGCTGCACTCTCCGCTCTGGCAGCTGGCTGCCTGCGGCTCGCTGAGCTCCACTCAACCACTAAACCTCGCGTCACCAGGCTCTTCCCGAGGAGAGCGCCACAACATGCTGAATCCCACTCGATTTGGGGGTGGAACATGCCAGGATTGGCCAAAGCCCAATCCAGTCCCCATAATTGTCAAATAAAATCATCGACATGCTACTATGACCCGCCTCTCAACCTGTCATCTCAGACAAGTTATGTTTTCAGTCTGAAACGGACTCTGACCCACGCGCCACTTGGGCTCCGAACGGGTTCGGGTTTAAGAGTCAGAGTCAGTCAGTTTATTTACCATTTGCAGTTGAAACTACATTGGAGTCATGACAACATAAAAGAGCATATAAAAAGACAATTCTACAACAGCATGAGTGAATACTGGATTCTGATTGGCTAGCAACAGTGGTAAATAGGCCAACAATCTACAGTTCGGCTCCAACCGCAGTATCACTCCGCTCCCTGATGAATGAAGAACACCTGTGCTGACTCCGCCCACTGTTAGCCTGTTAGTCTACAAATATCTAACAAGGAAATGTCCGATTTCGTAGTAACGTTTGATTTACTGGGTGGATTGAGTTTTGAGCAGTGGTTAGATGAAGATGAAGGTGAAGTGAACAAAGAACGACATGGTGAAATTGGGGAGAGAGAACTGGCTGAGCTTGAGTTGTCACGGAGTGAACCTGGGACTGTCAATGGAACTATATTCTGTGGCGGAAGGATAAATGTATTCTGAAACCAGTAATGATTGTAAATAAATGAATTGAATGTTACAATTGTGTATTTTTTATATTATGTGGTAGCTATTGTAGAAAAGAAATTTACCACTCGAGGAAGGGGGTTGTGGCCACATTTACCACTGGTACAGGGTTGTGGCACGAGGCGAAGCCACAACCCCCTTCCTCTCGTGGTAAATTTCTTAAACAATACAAAAGTTTAAAAAGTAAGTAAGGTAAAATAAGAGAATAAAACAATAAAATGAGACAGGTACATCTGTGGATAAAGGCCCAAGTCATCCAGCTCACTTTAAAAGTGCAGGAATAAAGTGCACTCAATAATCCAGCGATAAAAGTTAACAAGGATCTGGCTGTTGTGGGTGAACTCCTTAAGTCTTCTTAAGAAGAAAATACGTTGCTGAGACTTTTTAACACATTCACTGCCAGCCTTTTTTTTTTTTACTGTAGGTAGGTTCTGCCAGAGGGTTTTTTTGAGGATTCTGGCTCATTTTACAAGAGCCGAGGATTATTTTCTGCTTGGACTTTGTGAACACAAAGTTCACAAAAGTACTAATAGAATGTGTGCTTTCTCTGTCTAAAAGAGTTAGTTTGTAGAGTTAGTAGTTATGTAGATATTAGCCGTTGAGTACAGCATGGTTTCAGCGTCTGAGACTGAAAGCTGAGATAATCGCAGTTTTGTGAAATTCAATCAAACAGTCAGAACAGTCACTTTAACCATTTATTTTTGGCATCAGTAAGAGATCAGACATCTAAACAATATAGTTCTGAACGCCCTCTCCTTCAAACTCCTCCCTCCGTGGGCGTGTCTGGTGGCTTTCAACAGCGTTTGTCACAAGCGAGTGTTCTGCTGCTGCTGCTGCTGCTGCTGCTGCGAGTTTGAGCAGCCTCCCTCCCTGGCAGCGAGTGTGGATAGGGCTCACTCGTTTCTTGGGTTTGAGAGCTTTGATGAAGCTTTGTGCGATTCTAGGCTTTATGCTGCGTGTTTCAAAGTGTGTTTTCCACCCAGTCTATTTTTGGAATCCCCCACCGCCAGCTCCCAGCGCGATAATGCGCCAAAGTGAAAGCGCCAATCCATTTTACAGTAGAGAATGGTTTCCTCGCGCGTTCCCCTACAGTTTTGGGTCTGCTTTTTCTAGTGTGGAGAGCACTGTCGCCACTTAGTGGGTCCGTGGAATGGGTTGTACACGTTCGCTGGGTCCAATATTTTTATAGGAGACGTGGGGAGCGTTGATCCACGTCCCACCGTCAAATTTTTTTTTTTTTTTTTTAAGCCGAGATATCTCGTCATTGGCAGTGAACGTGTTAACAATCGCTTTGGTATTTGAGTGCCAGCTAAGATCATCCGAAATAGTGACACCAAGAAATGTGATACTTTTTACCATCTCAACCTCTGTACCATTGATTATTATAGGATGGTGAGGTGCCTTTGTACGGCGGAAGTCGACGACGAGCTCCTTTGTCTTGGAGGCATTAAGAATGAGGTTGTTGGCCTCGCTCCACCTGACAAGTTCTTCAACCTCAGATCTGTAGTTAGACTCGTCATTTGAGCTAATGAGCCCAATGACAGAGTGGTGTCATCCGCGTATTTAATGATCAGTTTGTTGAGGGTAGTGAGCGATACAGTCATGGGTAAAAAGAGTAAACAAGAAAGAGCTAAGAATGCATCCTTGCGGCGAGCCAGTGCTCAGAACAAGTATATCAGACAGATTATTTCTGATCCTGACTCTTTGAGGCCTCATGATTAAAAAGCTAAAAATCCATTCACAAAGAGCATCACACAGACCAAGATTTAGCAGTTTACGGATCAGAAGTGAGGAAATGATCGTATTAAAAGCAGAGCTATAGTCTATGAAAAGCATTCTGACATAAGCTTTACTTTTATCCAGATGTTCATATACAGAGTTCAAAGCTATAGAGACTGCATCCTCAACTGATCTGTTTTTCCTATAAGCAAACTGCCAAGGATCGAGAGTAGAAGGAATCTGACATTTAATGTAGTCCAGCACTAAACGCTCCAGACATTTCATAAACACTGATGTTAGTGCAATGGGTCTGTAATCATTGTGACATGTGACAGGAGATTTCTTTGGGACTGGGACTACAATGGACTCCTTGAAACTTTTTGGAACAATGCGACGCTGCAGTGACATATTCAAAATATCTGTCAGCACAGGGGCAAGCTGCTCAGAGCAGGACCTGGCAACTCGGGGAGGAATGCCGTCCGGTCCAGCGGCCTTCCCCACCTTGGTCCTGGACAGAACCTTTCGAACCTCGTGTTCAGATACAGTTAGCCCAGACAGCACCACAGACACACTGTCAACCCCTATAGGAATAGTATAGGGATATTAACACCCTCAGGTCACAGACACACTGTCAACCCCTATAGGAATATTATAGAGATATTAACACCCTCAGGTCACAGACACACTGTCAACCCCTATAGGAATATTATAGGGATATTAACACCCTCAGGTCACAGACACACTGTCAACCCCTATAGGAATAGTATAGGGACATTAACACCCTGAGGTCTAAGGGTATTTTTTTGGCACTGAACGTCACCAAAGTGACATCGGGCGATGTCACTTTCGTGACACAAAACTAAATCAAATCGTGACTGACAGACACCACACGCCCGCCCATCCATCTAGGCAATTTTATTATAGGATATATAACATACTTGATTATTAGGCCACTATGCTGCCTTCAAATCTAGTTTGCTGGTATTATGCTGTGTGTGTGTGTGTGTGTGTGTGTGTGTGCGTGCGTGTGTGTGTGTGTGTTTGCTGGTATTATGCTGTGTGTGTGTGTGTTTGCTGGTATTATGCTGTGTGTGTGTGTGTGTGTGTGTGTTTGCTGGTATTATGCTGTGTGTGTGTGTGTGTGTGTGTGTGTGTGTGTGTGTGCGTGCGTGTGTGCGCGCGTGTGTGTGTGTGTGTAAGGTATCGGTAGGTGGCACTATGCCGAATTGCATGAAATCCGGCACTGAAATCCGTGAGGTCCCCCTCAGCGCATTACCAGAGTGTGAAGTCGATCCGCCGAATGGTTCTCGAGATAAACAAAATTGGTGTTGCCAGTAGGTGGCGCTATGCCAATTGCACGAAATTCAGCACTGCACTCTATCAGGTCCCCCTAAGCCAGGGGCACTCAATTAAAATTCTAAGAGGTCCAGATAGAGAAAATGTCCTCAAGCGAAGGTCCGGAACATTGAGCTTGCGTTATGATTCAGTGCCATTTAACTTAGGCTACTTCAATGATTGCAGTAGCCTAATGGTACAACGTCTGTATGTAGTCAATGACTGACTGTTAAATCAAAATAAACATCAATAATGTTTATTTACAGTTTTCATATTTAACTGGATTAATTATAAATAACTAGCCTATACTAATAATAAATACATGTTCTTTTCTCATTTCAAGTAAAATAATGGCTGCATTTAGAAATAACACAACAGAGTGCTTTGGGAAAATTTGCATCTTAAAATAAAGTGCTTTAATTTTAGAAAAATAAGTTCCCCCTTTTCTTCCTTTTCTTAACTCCATTTCACATTTTATCAGTCAGGCTCTCAGCCAACAAACCTCCTTTTCTCTTGATAGAAGTGAGCTCCCACTCTGTTTGTCTGTGCCTGCCTGCCTGCCTGCCTGTCTGTCTGTCTTTCTATCTATCGGTCGCTCGCAATGCAAACTTTGCATGCCGTTGGGCAGTGAATGTGTGTGCGCCCTGGATTTGAGTGTGTGTGTGTGTGCTCATGTGTGGCGCTTCCATAGACAGCTGGTCAGGATCGCATCACACTTCACGAGACATACTGGTTTTGAACTGCTCGTCAGACCAATGAATGAACATGAGTCTGCCTGCTCTGGATTAAAACTAAAGCTTTGTTTTCGCGGTCTACTCGTTTCTTTTGAGCACGCGATGTGAAATACTTATCTCGCATTTCTCCGAGTCTCGCCTCTCCTACGTCCGTGTGTCAACTCTCCCGCAGCAGCAGCAGGCAGAATCGATTCGCTTGTTGATTGGCTGAGTAGCATCACGTGTGATGATTTACAGCGCATGCATTGGTCTGTGAGCTTCCTGACAGATAAACCAGTACCGTAAAGGCTAGAAAAGCATGTGCCGGTTAAAATAGAAATGCTCCGTGAAAATGTAACTATTCAGTGATTTGTAGGTTGTAGGGCTCGGTCCGGATAGGACGGCGTCTGGGTCCGGATGTGGACCGGAGTCCGGACTTTGAGGATCGCTGCCCTAAGCCACACATGGGCGAAATACGGCCCACGAATGCGGTGTGGCCCACGATGGAATTGCATTTTTTTTTTTTTTTTTCTTTTTTTTTTTACAGTGCACCTGAACACAACATACAAGATACCCGCTGAATAAGTGTCCAAATGTTCATGTCATTCTGGCCAATACTCCACTTCTGTTATAACAGTTCATTTCTAGCGGGCCTGGGGCCACATTTGACCCCCAAAAACTCAATAAAAGGCAGAATTATGTTAATAAATCTCATCTGCTACAGCCATTGGATTTGTATCACTATTATATCCGGAGATTAACAAGAAATTACCAATCACAACAGGAGAGAGGGTTAAAAATAGGAAGACTCCCGTGAAAATCAGGAGTGTTGGCAAGTATGATCTCCAATATGTGGCCCTTCACTTACTTGATGTAAGCCAGTATGGCCCTCAGGAAAAAGAATGTTGCCCACCCCTGGTCTAAGCGCTCTCCCCAAGTTTGAAGTTGATCGGACTAACGGTTATCGAGATAAAGCGCTTTCTGTGTTTGCCAGTAGGTGGTGCTATGCCGAATAGCATGAAACTTGGCGTAAGGTGTGTGTGTGGGGGGGTAAGGTGTGTGTGTGTGTGGGGGGGGAGGTGTGTGTGTGTGTGGGGGGGGGGAGGTGTCTGTGTGTGTGTGTGGGGGGGGGGTGAGGTGTGTGTGTGTGTGTGGGGGGGGGTGAGGTGTCTGTGTGTGTGTGTGTGTGTGTGGGGGGGGGGTGAGGTGTCTGTGTGTGTGGGGGGGTGAGGTGTCTGTGTGTGTGTGTGGGGGGGGGGGGGTGAGGTGTCTGTGTGTGTGTGTGTGTGGGGGGGGGGGGTGAGGTGTCTGTGTGTGTGTGGGGGGGGTGAGGTGTGTGTGGGGGGGGTGAGGTGTGTGTGTGGGGGGGGGGTGAGGTGTCTGTGTGTGTGTGTGGGGGGGGGGGTGAGGTGTCTGTGTGTGTGTGTGTGTGGGGGGGGGGGGGTGAGGTGTCTGTGTGTGGGGGGGTGAGGTGTCTGTGTGTGTGGGGGGGGGTGAGGTGAGGTGTCTGTGTATGTGGGGGGGGGTGAGGTGTCTGTGTGTGTGTGTGGGGGGGGGTGTCTGTGTGTGTGGGGAGGTGAGGTGTCTGTGTATGTGGGGGGGGGGGGCTGAGGTGTGTGTGGGGGGAGGTGAGGTGTCTGTGTGTGTGGGGGGGTGAGGTCTCTGTGTGTGGGGGGTGAGGTGTGTGTGTGTGTGTGTATGTGGGGGGGGGGGGGGTGAGGTGTCTGTGTGTGTGGGGGGTGAGGTGTGTGTGTGTGGGGGGGTGAGGTGTCTGTGTGTGTGGGGGGTGAGGTGTGTGTGTGGGGGGGGGTGAGGTGAGGTGTGTGTGTGTGGGGGGGGGTGAGGTGTCTGTGTATGTGGGGGGTGAGGTGAGGTGTGTGTGTGTATGTGGGGGGGGTGAGGTGTCTGTGTATGTGGGGGGGTGAGGTGAGGTGTGTGTGTGTGTGTGTGTGTGTGTGTGTATGTGGGGGGGGGTGAGGTGTCTGTGTATGTGGGGGGGTGAGGTGAGGTGTGTGTGTGTATGTGGGGGGGTGAGGTGTCTGTGTAGGTGGGGGGGTGAGGTGAGGTGTGTGTGTGTGTGTGTGTATGTGGGGGGGGTGAGGTGTCTGTGTATGTGGTGAGGTGAGGTGTGTGTGTGTGTGTGTGTGTGTGTATGTGGGGGGGGTGAGGTGTCTGTGTATGTGGGGGCGGTGAGGTGAGGTGTGTGTGTGTGTGTGTGGGGGGGTAAGGTGTGTGTGTGTGTGTGGGGGGGAGGTGTGTGTGTGTGGGGGGGGGGGGTGAGGTGTCTGTGTGTGTGTGTGGGGGGGGGGGGTGAGGTGTGTGTGTGTGTGTGGGGGGGGGGGGGGTGAGGTGTCTGTGTGTGTGTGTGTGGGGGGGGGGTGAGGTGTCTGTGTGTGTGGGGGGGGTGAGGTGTCTGTGTGTGTGTGTGTGTATGTGTGTGGGGGGGTGAGGTGTCTGTGTGTGTGTGTGTGGGGGGGGTGAGGTGTCTGTGTGTGTGTGGGGGGGGGGTGAGGTGTCTGTGTGTGTGTGGGGGGGGGGGGTGAGGTGTCTGTGTGTGTGTGTGTGTGTGGGGGGGGGGGGTGAGGTGTCTGTGTGTGTGTGTGGGGGGGGGGGGTGAGGTGTCTGTATGTGGGGGGGGGTGAGGTGTGTGTGTGTGTGTGTGTGTGTGTGTGTGTGTGTGTGTATGTGGGGGGGGGGTGAGGTGTCTGTGTATGTGGGGGGGTGAGGTGAGGTGTGTGTGTGTATGTGGGGGGGGGTGAGGTGTCTGTGTATGTGGGGGGGGGGCTGAGGTGTGTGTGTGTATGTGGGGAGGTGAGGTGTCTGTGTGTGTGTATGTGGGGGGGGGGGTGTGTATGTATGTGTGGGGGGTGAGGTGAGGTGTGTGTGTGTGGGAGGGGGGGGGGCTGAGGTGAGGTGTCTGTGTGTGTGGGGGGGTGAGGTGTGTGTGTGTGTGTGGGGGGTGAGGTGTGTGTGTATGTGGGGGGGGGGGGGTGAGGTGTGTGTGTGTGTGTGTGTGTGTGTGTGTGTGTGTGTGTGTGTGTGTGTGTGTGTGTGTGTGTGTGTGTGTGTGTGTCCTACTCTGGTATCAACATGAGAAAAGGCAGATTGAAGTAGAGTTTGGACTTGAACATGTTTGACTATATAAATGATATCAATGGTGTTAAAAGCAGTGTTATGCTTTGACAGAGACATCAGAATAGCCTCCTTTGTTTCAGCTAAATAAAGTATTAAACAGTCAACTGCTGACATGGAAAGTCCCTCACAGCAGCTTGTGACATCTCTTCATTCAGTCCTGCTGTGAATGAAGATGATGGCTGATAGAATGTGTCACCATGAAAGTGTGAAGAAATTAAAGGTCAAAGTGTTCATAAATCAACAGATAATAAACAGCTCTATTAGAATCAAAAGAGTTTCTGTATTGAGTCTTGTTCTCTCATCAGATGCCTGTAAACTCACACTGGACCCAAACACAGCAGAGAGACACCTCCTCCTGTCTGAAGACAACAGAAAGGTGACGTATGTGATGAGGGAGCAGCCATATCCTGATCACACAGAGAGATTTGACAGCAGGCAACAGCTGCTGTGTAGAGATGGTTTGACTGGTCGCTGTTATTGGGAGGTGAAGAGGGAAGGAGATGTTGATATAGGAGTGACTTACAGAGGAATCAGCAGGAGAGGACAGGGTGGTGACAGCTTGCTTGGAGGGAATGAAAAGTCCTGGAGTCTGTGGTGCTATGATGATGGTTACAGAGCCTGGCACAATAAAAGAGACACAGACATACCTCACCCCTCCTCTCTCTCTAACAGAGTCGCAGTGTATCTTGACTGGCCTGCTGGCTCTCTGTCCTTCTACAACGTTTCCTCTGACAAACTGATTCATCTCCACACGTTCAACTGCACCTTCACTGAACCTCTGTACCCTGGGTTCTATCTGGATTATGCTGTCGGTTCTTATGGTACCTCAGTGTCTCTGTGTTAGATAGAGGAGTGAGATAAACACACTGTGACCAAACACAGCTGCTGACATGATGCTTCACTCTGTACAGGATCACACACACACACACACACACACACACACACACACACACACACACACACACACACACACACACACACACACACACACACACACACACACAGTCTGTTGTTGATGATTGACAGGTTAAAATCTCTTTCTTTTGGACCTTTGTTATGTTTGTATTTTATTCATGTCACCAAACTAAACATCTCTCATGTTTCCAACAATTTAAGGTTAAATTCACATTGTTTGATCGTGTTGGTTTCAAACATTTTATTCTATACTTTTTATATAACTTTGACTTTTTAATAACTTTGACTTAACATGTGATTACAATGTTCCTCAAATCAAATCATATCTTGTTGATATGAGGTCATGAAGAGATGAGTGTGTAGTCTGCATATAAGTATCAACATCTGCCATTAAACAAATCTGACCCATTCTGCTTATTTCACTATTATTTAATACAAAATGTGTGTGTGCGTGCGCGCGCGTGCGTGTGTGTGCAGCTGTGGCTGAAATCATCCTGATTCATTTGCTGATTGTTGTGGTAAAAACTGTGAGTTTGATGATTTGAGGAGTCAAATGATTTCAGTTAACTTCCAACATGTTGCCACAGCACAGCTGAGCCTCTACACCTCATCTCAAACTGTTTCATATCAAGATTAGAGACACATTTACAAGGTTTTGCAATGCGTCCATTCTTCTGTCTAGCGCTTGATATTCACGTGTGTGGTTGTTGATTGGTCAGAAGTGACCCACGTGGACACAACCCGCATTCTGATAGGCTGTTGACACCCCCCACCCCCCGCAATATGCGCAAAAGTGGTTTGGTCCATCCACTCTGTTTTTTTCCACACTCGGCAGATTTAAACTGCAGCGTGCGACTCTCTATGGATGTGTGTGTGTGTGTGTGTGTGTGTGTGTGTGTGTGTGTGTGTGTGTGTGTGTGTCAGTGTGTGTGTGTGTGTGTGTGTGAGAGAGAGAGAGAGCTCTCTAGGGAGGGAGAAGTGAAGCTGTGGGGTCATGTGACAATAACAATGGGTGTGGTAAACTATACACAGTTGGAATCAAAGTTTCCTGCATGTTGGTTTTGTATAAAGATCTAGTCAGTTGTTTCTCTGGACACATTGATGTACGTGTGTCTGTATTGAAGAGATAACAGAGAAACTGTGATCAAAACAGTCATTCTTCTACATCTATTTGTGTTCACTTCTTGGAAATTTAATTAATCAGTTTGCTTGGGACCACCTGGAACCCCTCAAAGACCCCTGGTGGTCCCCCCGGACCTCACATTGAGAACCACTGATCTGGATTAAATTAAATTAAAAGAGAAACCTTAATTAGGGAAACTAAAATAACAAAACATGACTACACAGTAAATGAGTAAATGTTATGTGATGTCTGTCTGTCAGCATCACAGTCTCTCATCTTCTTCAACAGCTCTCTGGCTCCCTCTGCTGCTGACAACTGAGGAAACTTTATTTTTATTTCATATTTTATGTGCTCATATTCTGTTTTATTTCCCTGCTGAGTCCGAGCTGCAAAGGTCTAATTTTAACCGATAAATCTATAATTGATGATTTAGTTTGAAGACTTCACACTCAACACAAAGCAAGTCAGCAGACGAGGAATATGAAGAGTGTTGCTGTTAAAGAGCCACGATCAGCAAAACTTCCCTGCATGATTCAAAGTTATCAAAACAATACAAAGTGCTGAGTGTTCAGTTGATAAGTTAGTGCAAAAAGGCTGCACAGTAGCAATGAAGTGCTACGACTGCATCAACCAATCAAGCTGCTTTCTGCCTTCCCTCAGTCATATCATGTCATGTCAAATATATCATCTGAAGAAGTAACACATGGGCGTACACCGCATGCTTAGTGAGAAAGACAGTGGTGTTTGGCAATAATATGAATACATTAATAATTATGTTTTATTTCTTTAGCATTTTTGCAGGTAGAGTTATGAAGTGTTTGACAGGGAATAAAACAAGTAAAAGCTAACAGGAATTAATTGAAAACAGATTAAAGAAGGATCAAATTGCAAAATGCAAGAGAGCAACAGGTAGAAACAAATTGTTTATCAAATATCAAATGAGTTGTGTGCATGGTTTGGCTCAAATTCATTTCAACCAGTGAAGTCAAGCTTCTGTCCATTGGTCAGTCATAGAGTCTTGATTCTCATTGATTTCTTTAAAGACAGCATGTATGAACCTTTTTCAAGATTTTGTTCTCAATTTGTGGATTGAATCCAGCAGCTTAACTGGCTGAATAGAAAGTGAATTGACCCTTGACCCTGTGCCATGCTTCCAGGTTCAGGTCACCCTGACATCACTGTCTCCTGATTTCCCTCTAGATTAAGATGAAGCTCTGCCTCTTTTTTTAAACCAGGAGCTTTAGTGACTCAATAATAAGAGCTCTGTTTACACTCCTATGTTACAATGTTACAATTTACAATGTTACAATGTTACAATTTACAGTGTTACAATGTTACAAGGTTAAAAATTCACTTAGCAGACACTTTTATCCAAAGAGACGTACATCTGAGCTTTATACAACACAAGCAATGATCTAGTCAGAAGACAACAACATGAGGAAGTGCCATGAGGCCAAGCTTGAGTCTGAATGGACCCAGGTGTCACCAGGCAGCACAGAGTGCAGAGGATTTATTTATCATTCATGTCCCTCATTCATCACCATTCATGCTATTAACATTCATGTATCTATCATCCCTTTTTCATCCTTTCATCCTTCATGCTCATCAAGTGTGAAGGTGTTGGTTAAAGAGCTGCAGGGTCTGGAGTCTCTTCTTAAAGATAGAGAGCTAGGCCATGTTCAGACTAGGAGGCCACATCTGATTTGTGAACTTTAGTGGCCTATTAATGACTTTATCCAGATTGGTTTTATGAGTCTGGAAGCTCCAAGTCTGATTTGTGTCACTTGTCCCAAACCACATATGGAGGTAGTTTCAAATCTGCTTCAAATGTGCTTTTGACTGATGTGTCTTCAGTGCGGATGCGCAGATCCACCAAATCTGATTTGAACGTCACTCGCAACTCGTCATCAAATGCTTCTGCGCAGGAAAACCACATCACCAACATACGTATTTACTGACGCCCACGTCGTTACCATAGCAACCCATGCAGATAGGCTGATTTGTGGCAGTGCGGTCACACTCCCAAATCAGATTTGGGAAACCAATCAAGATAATGACGATTAATGACTTTATCACCAAATTGGATTTGCCTGTAATGTGAGTGGCCTCATGCAGGCAGGAATGATAGGGAGAGCTGGGTGTCTTCAGCATAACAGTGATATGAGAAGAGGTAGGACCTCAACCAGCAGAGGGCAGATCCTGAGATACCAAGCTCAGTGAGTGTGGAGAGGAGGATTAGGTGGCTAACTGTGTCTGACAGATCTAGCAGCAATAGAGCCGAGGACTGACCAGCAGCTCCAGCCAAACGCAGTGACTCCATTACTTACCATTACCATGTAAAGAGATCTGAGTTGGTAGAAGCTCATCTTCTGCACGATGGCTTCTTCATATAACTCAACTTCTACACGCTGTTTAATCATAAATATCCAGATAGCTTCTTTTTACAATACCAATTGAAGACAGTGGATTACTTCATCTGTTAGAACAATTGGAATATGAGTTTACACACAACAAACCTAATGAGTGCCTAGTAAACCGTAAGAGACATTTGCAATAACACAACTCATTTCTCACCATTAAACTTAAACGTTGCTGTTCATTTGAACTAGCGGTTGTATATCCAAAACCTAACCTTCCTTTTAACTCTGCTCTTAATGTTGTCACTCTGTAACCATGGTAATCCTTGGCTATCAATGGTAAGCCATGGTAATTGTTGGTAAACATATTGGTAATGAATGGTAACCCTTGGTAACGTTTGGTGAACCATGGTAACCTTTGGTAACACTTGTCCCTCTGTGTCTCTTGCTCCTTCCTTCCTGTCCCGCTAACTCAATCAAAAAACACCAAACCGTTCCAAAACGCAGCTTCCTGTGGTGGTGGCCATCTTTGTTTTGAGTTTTGTCTGACTCTCTCTGCCCGCCTGACTGACCTACTGATTGGCTGACTGGCTCGCTGTGTGGTTGGTTGGTTGGTTGTCTGGCTGGTTGATTGGTATCCCAGAGGGCGGCGATGCCTCTCCTGTCCGCCTGCCGTCCAACACCTGCCAGTGTTGTTGTTGTTGTTTCACTCATGAATGTCTTTTTTTTTTACATTTTTACTTTTTATCCACCTTATTTTTGAAGCCCGGCTGAAATGATTATGGGTGCAAGGTCCAGTCTAGAACGTGACTGATGCAGCTGGGTAATGTAGCCTACTTGGCCGAGGGTCTGCCTGCGGGCGGCGCTCGTGCTCTGCGCATTTCCTCATCAAACTCTGTGAAAAAAGTTGCTTGTCACAAAGAAATAACAGTCGTTTGACGACTTATTTGAGGGAATGTAATAATGTTATCTATCAAGATGTTTCCAATCTCTATAATCTCTATATGACACATCAAGTGGTCCGGACCATGGTCAGTGCGTCTGTACACTGACCATGCATTAAGACAAGAAGGAACACTGACGGACCACGTGACAGACCACACTGACCACCTGACCGACCACACACTAAGTGATCCGGACCATGGTCAGAGCGTCTGACACTGACCATGCACTGACCATGCATTAATATAGCCTAACCACTATGCCCACTATAGTTTTTGAGATATTAAAGGAACACTCTGCCCATTTTCAACCAGCTTTGTATCATTAGAACATCAGTAGTATATCAGAAAACTGTAAACGGTTTTGAAGTCTGTCATTAAATTTGACAGTTATTGAGTGTTAAAGTGTGGACCAGTGACATCACTGGTCCACACTAACTCAAATTAATAACTCATTAACTCAAATCAACTCTCAATAACTGTCAAACTAGATGAATGATGAATAGTTTGACAGTTATTGAGAGTTGATTTGAGTTAATGAGTAATTAATTTGAGTTAGTGTGGACCTTAACACTCAATAACTGTCAAATTAAATGACAGACTTCAAAACCGTTTACAGTTTTCTGATATACTACTGATGTTCTAATGATACAAAGCTGGTTGAAAATGGGCGGAGTGTTCCTTTAACGTTTGTTTGGCACAACTCATACTATTAACTGCCGTGAGGTTCTGCATTTCTGGGTGGCAAGTGACATCACGCTGATTCGTCCTATACTATGAATCGACCATATAATTGTCATTTAATTTTTTTTACACTTGCCAAAATGTTGTTATTAGTGTAGAAAGCATTTCAACAAATAACACACCGTCTCCTTTGTAGGTCTATTTTCATTCAAACATTAAACTAGAGGTTCATCTTAGTGTTCTTATGTTCATTATGTTGGACATAGTTCAATTTCTACTTCAATTTTTATCGTAAAAAAAAAATAACTTTATCATGCTTTTACTTTGAAGGCAAAATCACTAAACCGGAAGTGCAATTCCTGCTGAAGCAAAACAATCCTGCTCATTTGACGCTAGTCTCTCTCTCTCTCTCGCGCGCAGCGCGCGCTCTGTCTCACGCTCTGTCTCTCGCTCTCGATCTCTCTCTCTACTAACTTTATCATGCTTTTACTTTGAAGCTTTTAGTCATTTGACGCTAGTCTCTCAATTCAATTCAATTCAATTCAAAAGACTTTATTGGCATGGAGAACATAAGTTTACATTGCCAAAGCAAGTGTGCAACAAAACAAAAAGTAACACAATTTATAACCGAAAGGTTAGCACAAAACTATAATAGTAACAATAATAACAATAATATAAACTATAATGTTAGCCTGTTATAATAGAGAGATATGTAAACATTTCGGTCTTGCAAACAAATATGTACATAGGCTAGGTGACAAAAGTTTAAAAGTTTAAAAATAGGATAAAAGGAGTTGAAGATATCTGTACAGTAGCCTAGGCCAGAGGTTCTCAAATGTTTTTCAGCGAAGGACCCCTTACAAGATAGAAAATATACTGGGGACCCCCCCATTCTGATTTGTGATTTTGGGCTAAGCTTAATTGTTTCCATGGTAACGTGCTTGACTTTTAAATTGATAGGTTTGTTAGATTAGAATTTAATCCATGAACCATTTAAAATTTAAAGCATAAAATATTTTTGTTGAACTATGAAGCTTTATTTTCCTGAAAACCTTTCGTGGACCCCCTGGCAAAGTGCCACGGACCCCTGGGGGTCCCCGGACCCCCATTTGAGAACCACTGGCCTAGGCTATGTTAACCTGACGCTGCCAGATGGACGGTTTAGCTCCACATTTCACTAAACGTCGAGAGAATCTCTTTTGATCTCGCGAGGTTATTCATCTTGCAAGCAAGGTTAAGGCTATAGTGTCTGATGTACAAGATGTGCAGAGGTTGTGGTTGTGTGTCCCATATCCTTTTCCTGTCACAACCGTCTCTCTCTCTCTCTCTCTCTCTCTCTCTCTCTCTCTCTCTCTCTCTCTCTCTCTCCCTCTCTCTCTCTTGCTCTCTCTCTCTCTCTCTTTCTCTCTTGCTCTCTCTCTCTCTCTCTCTCCGCCCTCCGCGAGTTCATCATTTCCTTGTTCGGTGTGGCGCAGATTATCTTCTCTAGGTAAAGGTAGGCTATTGTAACAGTACTTTACTGACACTTTTACTCTAATTTAACTCTTTAATGAGACTGTTAACACTGTTAAAACTGTTAGCCTATTTGCTTATTTAGACTATCAAATGAACACACCTAGAACTGACAGAGGAGAATAAGCAGTCTGTCTTCTCTCTCTCTCTCTCTCTCTCTCTCTCTCTCTCTCTCTCTCTCTCTCTCTCTCTCTCTCTCTCTCTCTCTCTCTCTCTCTAAAAGATAGACAACAAAATGTTGGTTTTTAATAAATCCTACTCTTGATCATAGCATTACAGTGAACACAATTAGAACAATGCGCTCGTGCTAGGAAACTAGTTGATTGTGGTTCAAGCTCAGTCTGAAGTGACTTTTGATGGACTCCTGTGAGTTTGCTGTCAGTTAGCCTCAATGCATTGAGGCTATATCATCTCTTGCTAATAGTAAAATGGAAGAACTTCTTGTCACATGTCGCTCTTGAGTCAGAAACCATTTTGATATTGCAGACTGTGACGTCAGACAGATTTTAGATGCACTCTCATAGACCCTTCTCACGGGGCCCATTTTGTGTGGAAAAGGCAGGGTAAACACAGGTGCAAGCAAAACTCTAATGAGGGTTTCAAACTTCTTGATTGGAATTTGGAAACCCTCATTAGTGTTTTGCTTGCACCTGTGTTTATTCTGCCTTTTTGACACAAAATGGCCCACGTGAAAAGGGTCTATTCTCACTCGTCATTTAATACAGTATATAGTGTAAACTCTTCTTCATGTGTGGTGTGTTTCAATTCTGGTTCCACCATAAGCAACGAGGTTTGTAGCTTTCCTCTGCTTTACAAGCTGCTCGCCGTCAGCCACATGTTTGAACGTCTCTTGTGACATAACATTGCATTTTGCTCCTGTGTCGACTTTCATTTCTGTTGACCTGCCATTTATATGTATTGTGACGAATCCTTGGTCCTTCTCATTTGCATATGAATTGACACAGTCAACACAGTTATCGACCTCGACACCGTCCACATAAAACGTTTCATCTTCATATGTGGGCTGCTCCACTGTCACTTCATGCACAGACTGTCTGTAAGGCTTTCTGTTTGTACTGCTTTGGCTGCGTGGTTTAGACTTGCAGCAGCTCTTGTAGTGGTTTAGCTTGTTGCAATGATGACACTGTTGTCCGAAAGCTGGACACTTTTCCCGCTTAGCAGCATGACTACCTCCACAGTTGTTGCATCTTGTGATGGCCTGGGAGAATGGCTGTGGTTTTGACTGGTGCTTTCTGCCTTGAAATGGCCTCACTGCATCGACACTGGTGGCTTGTGTGGCTAGCGTCTTGCTATTTTCTTCTGTCATCTCATGGATTCGACAGAGTGAGATTGCTTTGGCAAGTGTTAGTTCACTATCTCTCAGCAGAGAGTTTCTTAAAGAGTCACTAATAATGCCACACACAATCCGGTCACAGATTAGCTCGTCAGTCGAATCTCCAAAGTGGCACCTTTTTGCTTTCATCTTCAGATCACTGAAAAATGACTCGATACTCTCTCCTTGCTTCTGGTTTCTCCAGTGGAATTTGTGTCTTTCCATTGTCCGGTTGCTTTGGGGATTGCAGATCTCTCGAAACTTCCTCTTCAAACACTCCGGGGTCCTCCCTGGACTCCGCACGGGCAAGCACTGCTCCGTCGTCCCCGGGTGCACGCACCTCCGCTGCATAAACAAATGAACACTCCCGCTCAACTGCTTCTGGTCCAGCGAGGTTAAGGAGTATATAAGCCTTTGTCTTCGCAGGCTTGTCATAATGTGCTGCTGCAACAAAAATATCATACTCCCTCTCGAAGTTTCGCCAGCTTTCTGCAAAGTTTTCATCAAAAACAACGGGGTCCAGTCTGCGAAAGCCGTCCGCCATGTTGTCTGACTATGGTCTCGTCTCTCCCCGGCAAAAATAAACAGGTTGTCAGGCGAAAAAAATACTCACACAGGCGATGAGTTCGTACCTAATTCTGACACCATGTAAACTCTTCTTCATGTGTGGTGTGTGAGTCAAGGATCACATTGTGAACTGATTACTAGTTTTAATAGCGAGAGTTGCGTGCAGACACATTGGCATGTGATATCGAACTGGCTACACGCTACCGGTACTCAGACACACACCGGGCTAGAGGCACGCTGATAGGCTTAGCATGTAAACACTACGGTGGCCCACAGTAGACAAACATGACATGCGATTATCAAATCATCTACATATAGTATATAATATAATGATATAACATCTAAATTACTGCTCCATGCATTACATGTGTGCTGCTCTGCAGTTTACTTCACTGTAGATGATGTGGTTAATGTCTCCATCTAGTGGACAGACAGTAGTACTCTTTCAGGTAGACCATTATGATGTCAGACTAGACTAGACACGAAGTTATGAGGCCACACCCTCATATCACATGAGCACACCCAGAACTGACAGAGGAGAATAAGCAGCGTCTGTCTTCTCTCTCTCTAAAGAAATATATTGGGGGCAACTTTTGCCCTCACGGTCTAAAAATTGGGGGCTTTAACAACATTTTGGGGGCACTTTAAAAATAGTAATTAGTGCATAAAGTTGCTAAAGTGTAGTGTGAACAACAGCGCTGTTTGTGTGTGTGTTCTTCATCGTTGTCTTCTGGCATCCAGCTTGCAGGTGCTGAGTGTGATACAGATGGGATTTAAATCTATTGAATGAAAATACAATTATAAAAATATTGGGGGCAATTTTTGCCTCATGATCATGTTTTTTAGGGGAATTAATCTGAGATTTCTTGGGGGCATTTTTGCCCTGTGTGTGTGTGTGTGTGTGCGTGTGCGTGTGCGTGCGTGCGTGCGCGTGCATCTGTGTGTGTGTGTGTGTGTGTGTGTGTGTGTGGCCCCTGGCTAAATTCCTACACTTGCAAACACCTAAGCCCTTTTCCCACATGCGCTTTGTACCGCAAAATGACCGGAACGTGGTCTAATGCCTGCAAGTGGGAAAGGCGCTGTGCCGGTATAAGCGCGACCCCGTCGTCCCCGACATTTCACCAGTTTCGAGCAAGTCAGAAGAGCGGTATGCTCTTAAGGGGACGCAAGTGGAAACGGGTCCAGTCATTTTCCGCGACAGCGGTCCTTCAATCATGGGCGAAGTGTAGCCTACACACGTTGCTTAATGTTCCAGCGGGCATAATCTAATCATTCGCGCACATTAAAGCAAACTGGCGAAATGATCTTGTGATAGCCTAATAAGAGCAGTAGCCTATGTCAGCTTGCTGATTTCCGAAGGCAACCCCGGACACATCAAACGAAGCCAGTCTGTAAAAAGTGCTTCAACACGACGCAGGTGAACGGATAAACATCGAACCAGCAACTATTTCTCTCAGACACGGATCCCAACTTCTTCAAAGTGCATCATCTAATCATTCGCGCACATCAAAGCAAACTACTTCCACATTTCGCTTGTGCATTTGCTTTCTCGACATACATAGGCTACAAGCGTTGGGCAGCTTGCCTTGCAAGCCTCTGCCATTCTCGCTGTGTCTGTCCTGTGTCAGGCTGCTGCGAGGAGGGCTGAGTGAAGTTTTGCCGACCCCCCAAATAAGCTCCCCCCTCCCCCGCCCCCCAACATACCGGCTATTTGACGACTAGATTCCCATATGCGCACGCTAAGGTGTGAAGGGAAATTCAGGTAAATGTCCGATATTGACTTACAGGTAATTTTCCGGTACGCATGTGGGAAAAGGGCTCTAGATAAATACAGCTGTGAGAGAGCAGAATAGACAGGGTATATTATGGACAGGGTATACTGTCTGGGGCTGGGCGATATGGTTGAAATCAGTATCACGAATAGTCACAGGGGTCAGTTTAGAAACATAATGTATATCACAATATGGGTCATATATTAAGCAAAATTAAAATTTGGTACTCCAATTATCGTATTATCATATATTATAATTACCTGGCGTTATGATGCCACTGAATAGACGACAAACGATAGTACTGGATTATCGCCCTTTGGCACAGCTGCTACTCAATCAGTCAGCTGTAGACATTCTGACTAGTCTAACCTTAACCAGAACTAACTAGCACAGAAGAAATCTAACTAATCTACCGCCTAGTCTGCCCTGTCCTGACCTACTCTAATCTAGTCTAATCTTAGCCTGAACACTATACGATCACGGCTAATCTGCAGCCTAACCTAAACCACTCTGAGCTACCCCGGCACCGACTACCCCAGTCCCCACTCCCCCTCAACACAAAGATATGAGAAGTGGAGCCCAGGCAGAGAAATACCCCCCCAACCCCCCAACCCCCACAACCCCACAACCCCACAACCCCCCAACCCCACAACCCCCACAACCCCCACAACCCCACAACCCCACAACCCCCACAACCTCACAACCCCCACAACCCCACAACCCCCACAACCCCCCAACCCCCACAACCCCCACAACCCCACAACCCCACAACCCCCACAACCTCACAACCCCCACAACCTCACAACCCCCACAACCCCCACAACCTCACAACCCCCACAACCCCCCAACCCCACAACCCCCACAACCCCCCAACCCCACAACCCCACAACCCCCACAACCCCCACAACCCCACAACCCCACAACCCCCACAACCTCACAACCCCCACAACCCCACAACCCCACAACCCCCCAACCCCACAACCCCACAACCCCCACAACCCCCACAACCTCACAACCCCCACAACCCCACAACCCCCCAACCCCCACAACCCCACAACCCCACAACCCCACAACCCCCCAACCCCACAACCCCCCAACCCCACAACCTCACAACCCCCACAACCCCACAACCCCCACAACCCCACAACCCCCCAACCCCCACAACCCCACAACCCCCACAACCCCACAACCCCCCAACCCCCACAACCCCACAACCCCACAACCCCCACAACCCCACAACCCCCACAACCCCACAACCCCCACAACCCCCACAACCCCACAACCCCCACAACCCCACAACCCCACAACCCCCACAACCCCACAACCCCCACAACCCCCACAACCCCACAACCCCCACAACCCCACAACCCCCACAACCCCACAACCCCACAACCCCACAACCCCACGGCCACAAGGAAACCTTTCCACCTGTGAACTTATAGCCCCTGGATTGCCTCACCTTAAAGGAGAGGAGGAACCTTGTGAGGGCCGATGCAGCTTAGAGGCCAAAGATAGACCCCAACTGGGGACCCTCCTCCAGGACAGGCTGAGATGTAATCAATGCTCGGCTAAACATTTGACTGTTGCAAATATGGAGATGAAATTGCCACAAAAAAGAGTTGGTTGGTAGTTGAAGGTAAATAAAAATAAGACAGTGGATAACCACAATAATTTTGCACTGTTTTGTTTTTTAGAGAAGCATGACATTTCTCACATAGTTATTGAATACCATAATGCTTATTTTCAGATGTGGAGGGAAGGGAAGTGAGATTTGACCTCAAATCCAAGATGGCCGCTGATCCCATGGGTCTAATGTTCAAATGTGCTCATAACAGTTGTGCACTTTTTGAGAAAAGCATGAGATTTCTCACATAGTGAGTGAATATCCTACCATAAGGTTTATTTTCAGATGTGGAGGGAAGTCAGGTTTGACCTCAAATCCAAGATGGCTGCCAATCCCCCGAGTCTAATACCGCATTCAAGACAACTTGGAACACTGGAAAAATTAGCTCTGACCTGTAAAAAATGATTTGAACGCTTGTCGAGGTCGGAATTACATGTCAGAAATTCGGGTATCATTTCAGATCTCCAGTTTGTCCGAGTTGACATCATCAAAGTGTTTGTTTACCTAATTTGCGGTGCAATTATGCAATATGTGTTTATATTTCGCTCTGATTATACCAATATGTTGAATTCAACAGCTATTTTACCAATGAAATTAGCTAGTTGAAGTTAGCTGTGTATGTTTTTGTAAATGTATCCTGTAATAACAGCTTGTAGTAATGACTGAGTGCAGCTAACAGCATGTTGGTGTGTTTGTGTGAAGGTGTTGTTGGCTCCACTAATGGCCCAATTCCACAGCAGCTAGTAGCGCGGTCCCGCTCCGCTCGACTCGACTTTTGGTCTCATCCCACCATCAAAAACCGGCCCAGCTCGGTTTGATTTAAGGCCGAGTCGTGCTACTTTTGGTCCCTGCCTCGTCGGGGTACTTCGGGCTGGCGAGTAGGTCCCAAATGGTGACGTAAAACTCTGATGGCTACTGATTGGTCAGAGAGAATCGTGTTTACTCTGTCTACTGACTGTCAATGCAATGCTGGCGGCTGCATACCAGTTTAGTGGTCTTACCTTATCTTCTGTTATGTATATTTCCATCAGTATTTTGTGTCGCTGCCTTCACCTCCGGTGAAATAAAATCGTGGCGGGTGTTCAATTGTCTGAGAAAAAAGTCCGCTGCTCGCTCAGGGAGCTCTGTAGCTGAGTGGAGGCTGCAGCGCTCCGCTAGGCCGCAGCGGGTTTTTGGAAGCCCCGGTCTTGCCTGGTGAGAGGCTGCGGGGTAGAGGCTTCACTCTGTTGCGCCTCTCCCATCCCCGCACAGCGCAGCATGCCTGTGATATCATTCTCTTGGCCGATTGTCACATTTGCCCATGTACACTGTAGGTCATTTAGAGGCACCAGTATTTCATAAACAGTTTAAAAGTTCTGTGGATGGATTTAATTGTAACGTTATGTTATAGCCGAAGGACAGATATGCGGTCGCTATTTTTAGACGACCAGCTGTGGGCGGGGGTGGGTGGGGGCCGATCGAGCGCCGGTCGAAGCAAAACATCCATCGAGTAGAGACGAGTGGAGCCGAGTGGGGACGAGCTGTGCAGGGCTGTTAAGTGTGGTGGGATTGAGCCATATGAGTCAGTGTGAGGAGAGAGAGGAGGGGCTCTCTCTGTCTGAGGAACATGACAGCCGGACCAAAGCTAAGAGGTAAGATGAGATAACTGTTCTCTATCTCACAGCTCAGCAGTGACATCATTACAGCTCAGCAGTGACATCATTACAGCACAGCAGTGACATCATTACATCTCAACAGTGACATCATTACAGCTTAGCAGTGACATCATTACAGCTCAGCAGTGACATCATTACAGCTTAGCAATGACATCATTACAGCTTAGCAGTGACATCATTACAACTCAGCAGTGACATCATTACAGCTCAGCAGTGACATCATTACAGCTCAACAGTGACATCATTACAGCTCAGCAGTGACATCATTACATCTCACCAGTGACATAATTACAGCTCAGCACTGACATTACATCTCAACAGTGACATCATTACAGCTTAGCATTGACATCATTACAGCTCTGCAGTGACATCATTACAGCTCAGCATTGACATCATTACAGCTCTGCAGTGACATCATTACAGCAGCGGTGACATCATTACAGCTTAGCAGTGACATCATTACAGCTCAGCAGTGACATCATTACAGCTCAGCAGTGACATCATTACAGCTCAACAGTGACATAATTACAGCTCAGCAGTGACATAATTACAGCTCAGCAGTGACATCATTACAGCTCAGCAGTGACATCATTACAGCTCAGCAGTCACATCATTACAGCTCAGCAGTGACATCATTACAGCTCAGCAGTGACATCATTAACCCTTCATTATCCAGAGTCAAAGCTCTGTCTGTCTCTGTTGTGTTGAAGGCCAGTCCAGCAGAAGAGAGCAGACTCCCCTGTACCCAGCTGTGTGTCCATGAAGAGTGACTGGTCTATGGATCCTCCTCTTCACTTCAAACATGGACAGCAGTCTACTGAGCAAAGGTAAGAACATAAAGCAGATGAGTTTATTTGATTCTACTGAACAGAGGAAAGAAGTCATGATACTCTGTTGATTTAGTTTCTTCTTTTATTACAATTAACTATCCAGATTCCAGAAGGGTTTTGCTTAAAGTCCCTGGAAACCAGAAATATCTTTTTATTATTTAGCATTTTGAGTTCATCACATCACAGGAACCTACAGTATGTTAATAAGCCACCAGCCAAATTTGAACGATGATGAACGTCGCAAAGTATATAAATTTAGGTTTGACAGTCATGGCAAAAGTCATGAGAATCAATTACATTTTAGAGTGTATTTTCTCCCGCAGACTGTGTAGGCGTGTCCCGTCTGCAGCAGGTCTTTTCCTCTCTCTCTCGGAGGAGACTGCTCGGAGGAGACCTCTCTCTCCGTTAACGGAGAGCGAGAGAGAGAGAAGGAGAGAGAGAGAGAAGGAAAGAGAGATGGAGTGTGTGTGTGTGTGTGTGTGTGTGTGTGTGTGGGTGTGTTCGCGCGTTGCTCGGCGAACACACTCCCCGCTGCGCTGCGAGTGCACAGCGCTACTGTGTGTGTGTCAGTGTGTGTGTGTGTGCGCGTGCGTGCATGCGTGTGTGTGATTTGATTCAATCTTATGACGTGATAAGATCATGCATTTTAGCACCGCGCGCTCCGCTCTCTTCAATGAGGAAATGGAAATCCAGACCTTGTAGAAAAGTGTCAATTTTTGGGGTTAGGGTTGAAAGTAATTCTCTCTCTTTTCAGAGGCACACAATTACTCACATAAGACCCTAAATTTAATAGTTAGAAGGTTTTTGTGGATTTTGGTTTCCAGGGACTTTAACATATTTTCTTTTGCAGCATTGCTCTGCCTCACATCCATAGTTACATATATTCATACCAGAGCTGCTCAGTACAACAACAGCCTTCTGCTGTTGGTCACTGAGCAGCTACCAGAACAGTCTGGGGGTTGAGATCTTTGCTCAAGGTCTAATTGTTGGTAGTTTCACAGGGTGGAGAAAACCCTGCTTCTCTAACATGTTCACTGCCACCACCCTGTTTGATCAATCCTTAGCAGGATCCAGCAGAAAAGAGCAGACTCCCCTGTACCCAGCTGTGTGTCCATGAAGAGTGACTTTTCTATGGGTCTTCCTATGAATTTCAAAGATGGACAGCAGTCTACTGAGCAAAGGTAAGCAGGGGTGCAAACTTGTCACCTTTTGGCGAAATTCGCAGAGTTTTTGAAATTGGGGGGGGGGGGGGGGGGGATGTGCCGGCCGCTGTCTGGCGCTGACTTCTGAGTTGTCAAAAATAGATTCACACTGATCACGCTATGACTGAGTGTGTGTGCCACAGCGTGCTGTCAATCTCTCCCCCCGCATCATGCACACACAGAAAGGGAGGGAAATAGCAAAAGAAAACGTTTTCAATGGCTTCTGTGTGCTTTATACTTGTGCAGAATCGTTTTATTTTGAAAATATCCGACTGGACGTCGTATTGTTATTATCGCTAACTAACACAGGAGTGCAGCCGGTCAGTGCGGTCTGCGTCTCTGCTTCGTGAGCTGGATTAGCTCGCTGGCATAACCAGACGGACCAGACTACAAAACAGATGAGATTAAAATGTGTCAGACACTGGTTTTGTATGCAGGAGACAAGGCTACAGCTGCAGGATCAAATGAACAAAAAGACTGCAACACCACAAACACGACCAGAGCTCAGACAACAACTAACCATAAAGCACTATCCAGTGGCAGTGGCCGCCTGTCACTCAACCGGGCCACGCCCTTAATTATGCATAATTTTAACCCTTTATTAAATGTAAACGGCTGAGTTATGCAAAAATTGACCCCCCTTCAGTTGTTATGAAAAGGTGAAATTAGCTATATAGAATAAAACCGTGTTTCGGTCCAGGCTGTAAAGATGTTTAATTACTGTTGGGGCATTTTAACAGGAACGACAGGACTTCTGAGTCCTGCCTCAAGTGGCCATTCGAGGAATTACAGCTTAAACAAAGACTTCCGCATCTTCAGGGGAAAGGTGGTGGGCTTGCCCCTTGGTCAAACCCTGAGCTAGCCCCCTGGTGGTCACTGAGCAGCTACCAGATCCGTCTGGGGGTTGAGATCTTTGCTCAAGGTCGAGTGGTGGTAGTTGCACAGGGTGGAGAAAGAATTATTCACTCTGACTTTGAAAGTTGGTACTGGGATTCAAACTGGCAACCTACTGGTCAAAACCCTGCTTCTCTAACATGTTCACTGCCACCACCCTGTTTCATCAATCCTTAGCAGGATCCAGCAGAAGAGAGCAGACTCCCCTGTACCCAGCTGTGTGTCCATGAAAAGTGACCGGTCTATGGGTCATCCTATTAGTTTCAAAGATGGACAGCAGTCTACTGAGCAAAGGTAAGAACGGAAAGCAGATAAGTTTATTTGATTCTAACAGAGGAAAGAAGTCATGATACTCTGTTGATTTAGTTTATTATTTTATTACAATTAACTATCCAGATTCCAGAAGGGTTTTGCTGAACATATTTTCTTTTGCAGCATTGCTCTGCCTCACATCCATAGTTACATATATTCATACCAGAGCTGCTCAGTATAACAACAGCCTTCTGCTGTTGGTTACTGAGCAGCTAACAGAACAGTCTGGGGGTTGAGATCTTTGCTCAAGGTCTAGTTGTTGGTAGTTTCACAGGGTGGAGAAAGAGTTACATATTCACCCTGACTTTCAAAGTTGTTACTGGGATTCAAACCGGCAACCTACTGGTCAAAACCCTGCTTCTCTAACATGTTCACTGCCACCACCCTGTTTTATCAATCCTTAGCAGGATCCAGCAGAAGAGAGCAGACTCCCCTGTACCCAGCTGTGTGTCCATGAAGAGTGACTTTTCTATGGGTCTTCCTATGAATTTCAAAGATGGACAGCAGTCTACTGAGCAAAGGTAAGAACTGAAAACAGACAAGTTTATTATTTGATTCTACTGAACAGACATAGCAAGTCAAGTCAAGTTTATTTGTATAGCACATTTCATACACATATGCAGTTCAAAGTGCTTCACATAAAATGATGATGAGGATGACATAAGAAAATAAAAAAAAGAGGATTAAATAGACATTTCACAACAGCTTTGTCTTTATACTGTAGTTTCTGTGTGCTTTATACTTGTGCAGAATTGTTTTATTTTGAAAATATCCGACTGGACGTCGTATTGTTATTATCGCTAACTAACACAGGAGTGCAGCCGGTCAATGCGGTCTGCGTCTCTGCTTCGTGAGCTGGATTAGCTCGCTGGCATAACCAGACGGACCAGACTCCAAAACAGATGAGATTAAAATGTGTCAGACACTGGTTTTGTATGCAGGAGACAAGGCTACAGCTGCCGGATCAAATGGACAAAAAGCCTGCAACACCACAAACACGACCAGAGCTCAGAAAACAACTAACGATAAAGCTCTATCCAGTGGCAGTATGGCCGCCTGTCACTCAACCGGGCCACGCCCATAATTATGCATAACTTTAAACCTTTATTAAATGTAAACGGCTGAGTTGTGCAAAAATTGACCCCCCTACAGTTGTTATGAAAAGGTGAAATTAGCTATATAGACCAAAACCGTGTTTCATTCCAGGCTGTAAAGATGTTTAATTACTGTTGGGGCATTTTAACAGGAACGACGGGACTTCTGAGTCCTGCCTCAAGTGGCCATTCGAGGAATTACAGCTTAAACAAAGACTTCCACATCTTCAGGGGAAAGGTGGTGGGCTTGCCCCTTGGTCAAACCCTGAGCTAGCCCCCTGGTGGTCACTGAGCAGCTACCAGATCCGTCTGGGGGTTGAGATCTTTGCTCAAGGTCGAGTGGTGGTAGTTGCACAGGGTGGAGAAAGAATCATTCACTCTGACTTTGAAAGTTGGTACTGGGATTCAAACTGGCAACCTACTGGTCAAAACCCTGCTTCTCTAACATGTTTACTGCCACCACCCTGTTTTATCAATCCTTAGCAGGATCCAGCAGGAGAGAGCAGACTCACCTGTACCCAGCTGTGTGTCCATGAAGAGTGACTGGTCTATGGATCGTCCTATTAGTTTCAAAGATGGACAGCAGTCTACTGAGCAAAGGTAAGAACTGAAAGCAGATAAGTTTATTTGATTCTAACAGAGGAAAGAAGTCATGATACTCTGTTGATTTAGTTTATTATTTTATTACAATTAACTATCCAGATTCCAGAAGGGTTTTGCTGAACATATTTTCTTTTGCAGCATTGCTCTGCCTCACATCCATAGTTACATATATTCATACCAGAGCTGCTCAGTATAACAACAGCCTTCTGCTGTTGGTGACTGAGCAGCTAACAGAACAGTCTGGGGGTTGAGATCTTTGCTCAAGGTCTAGTTGTTGGTAGTTTCACAGGGTGGAGAAAGAGTTACATATTCACCCTGACTTTCAAAGTTGTTACTGGGATTCAAACCGGCAACCTACTGGTCAAAACCCTGCTTCTCTAACATGTTCACTGCCACCACCCTGTTTTATCAATCCTTAGCAGGATCCAGCAGAAGAGAGCAGACTCCCCTGTACCCAGCTGTGTGTCCATGAAGAGTGACTTTTCTATGGGTCTTCCTATGAATTTCAAAGATGGACAGCAGTCTACTGAGCAAAGGTAAGAACTGAAAACAGACAAGTTTATTATTTGATTCTACTGAACAGACATAGCAAGTCAAGTCAAGTTTATTTGTATAGCACATTTCATACACATATGCAGTTCAAAGTGCTTCACATAAAATGATGATGAGGATGACATAAGAAAATAAAAAAAGAGGATTAAATAGACATTTCACAACAGCTTTGTCTTTATACTGTAGTTTCTGTGTGCTTTATACTTGTGCAGAATTGTTTTATTTTGAAAATATCCGACTGGACGTCGTATTGTTATTATCGCTAACTAACACAGGAGTGCAGCCGGTCAATGCGGTCTGCGTCTCTGCTTCGTGAGCTGGATTAGCTCGCTGGCATAACCAGATGGACCAGACTCCAAAACAGATGAGATTAAAATGTGTCAGACACTGGTTTTGTATGCAGGAGACAAGGCTACAGCTGCAGGATCAAATGGACAAAAAGCCTGCAACACCACAAACACGACCAGAGCTCAGAAAACAACTAACGATAAAGCTCTATCCAGTGGCAGTATGGCCGCCTGTCACTCAACCGGGCCACGCCCATAATTATGCATAACTTTAAACCTTTATTAAATGTAAACGGCTGAGTTGTGCAAAAATTGACCCCCCTACAGTTGTTATGAAAAGGTGAAATTAGCTATATAGACCAAAACCGTGTTTCATTCCAGGCTGTAAAGATGTTTAATTACTGTTGGGGCATTTTAACAGGAACGACGGGACTTCTGAGTCCTGCCTCAAGTGGCCATTCGAGGAATTACAGCTTAAACAAAGACTTCCACATCTTCAGGGGAAAGGTGGTGGGCTTGCCCCTTGGTCAAACCCTGAGCTAGCCCCCTGGTGGTCACTGAGCAGCTACCAGATCCGTCTGGGGGTTGAGATCTTTGCTCAAGGTCGAGTGGTGGTAGTTGCACAGGGTGGAGAAAGAATCATTCACTCTGACTTTGAAAGTTGGTACTGGGATTCAAACTGGCAACCTACTGGTCAAAACCCTGCTTCTCTAACATGTTTACTGCCACCACCCTGTTTTATCAATCCTTAGCAGGATCCAGCAGGAGAGAGCAGACTCACCTGTACCCAGCTGTGTGTCCATGAAGAGTGACTGGTCTATGGATCGTCCTATTAGTTTCAAAGATGGACAGCAGTCTACTGAGCAAAGGTAAGAACTGAAAACAGATGAGTTTATTTGATTCTACTGAACAGAGGAAAGAAGTCATGATACTCTATTGATTTAGTTTCTTCTCTCAAAACATCACATCCAATAATCATAGCAGCATTTACAGTAGGAATGCAGGATATTTAACGGACCGATACATTATCATCCAATATGGCCATTTTGCATGAGCTCGTGACGTCACAGCTGCACCTGGTGCCAGGCGCACTAGAGCCAAACATGGCTGCCGGCAGTGTGGCTGTTCCACAGTTTCAGATGATAACAACTAGGTCTGTCAAACGATTAATTTTCTTAATCGCGATTAATCTAGTTAATCGCGATTAATCGCATCTTTGTATCGCATATTTAAAATGCCATTATTTTGCATTTCAAAGCATTTTTAATTAGATATTAATAATTCTTACCAGTGTGTCGTGATTGGGAATCAAATGAATGCAAATAAATGTACTTTGTGATCTTGAATTTTAGATTTATTTTCAATCAAATAGAAGTGCAATGTAGACAGGAGGTAACAATGTCTACAAAATATATATTGAATAGAAAATAAATGCACAATTGTAAACAGTGCAGTACACGCTCCAGAACCGATACTTCCGGCGGCGGCGCTGTGGAACAGTCGAAACCCAAAATGACACAGCCGAAGAAGGGTGTGTCTGAGCTAAAAACTTTGGCACTTCCATGTGAATAATGGCTCGGTATTGGAAACTGTGTATTGATAACGTGTATATCGCTTGAAGCCATTGGAGCCGACCTCCCAGTGGTTAGAGGACCCGCGCATCCGAGACTCTGAAGAAGGAATGAGTGATGAGTCTCGCGCTAGCTATTTGGCTGCTAGCTGGCCGCTAGCTGCTCCGGTATGCTTAGCTTTTAGGTGATAGTTCAAACTCGATGTACTTCGGTGATATTTTAATTCCGTTTTACACAAGGTGCAAACTACTGTTGACTTGTCCACTGTGCCATTTGGGAGTTTTTTAAAGTAAAACGAGCCATTTAGAAGCATATTGCTGTCTTTATCCTCCATGCCTGCACAGGCAGGAGACAGGAAACGGCTGTGACCAGCTTGACTACAAGTACGGGTGCGACGAAGGGACAAAATAGCAGCAGGCGATTAACACGATTAAAAATAAATAACGCGTTACGTCGGCCCTTAATCGCATCGCGATTAACGCATTAACGCTGACAGCCCTGATAACAACACTATTGCACTATTGAGGGGAAACATCTGAGCTGGCATTACGTTAAACCAAAAAGTATTGGAGGCAGTCGCGCACATCCAAAAAACGTAAAGCAGGTGCAGGAAGCAAAAAACAGTACAAAGTGAAACACTGGAGCTCCAATTACCTTTTTATTTAGCCATCCAACATTGACGTTTCGAGCTACTGCTCTTCCTCAGACATAAAGATTGTTACAAAGACGCCATGTTTAAATACACCCGTCATGTGATAGTCACATGACTCCAGAAAAGATACATAAAAGTTACATAAAAGCCACGGATGCACAACAACAGACACACAGTAGACAAATATGTTTACATAACCATCAAGTATATATACAGGGTAAAAATACATATAGATCAGACCCTTAGGGCCCTATCGTTGTACAGCACTATCGTTTGCGCTGCCTTTACGCTGCGTTTGCGCGCCTCTTATTGCTATCTTCCCAGCGTCTTAAGCTATTGTCTGCCTCCACCGTCCAGTTTTGCGATGTGATGACACAGGTGTAGGCGTGGCCCGGGCGTGTCGGTGGGCCTCTACGCTATCATGTGTCTCGCGCAAGTGTCATTTAGCGCTGTGGGGAAGATACCGTCGGTATGTGCCGAGCACAAAGAGAGGTTTGGGAGTTGCCCGTTCCAAAATAGGCGTTACAGCGCAATGTGTTAGAAAAAATCGCATTACATTACATTACATTACGTCATTTGACGCTTTTATCCAAAGCGACTTACAATAACACCTATAAGAAATAAGAAATCGCCTTGGGTGCTCTCAATTTTAACGCCAGGAAATAGCTGGTCTTACCGCAAATGCAGACGTACGCCTGAGCGCAGACAGTCTCTACATCTCCGTGCAGTGCAGGAAGTCCTTGCTTGGATACATTTACTCACGGCATGGATGTCACTCTCCTCGCGCCTGCACACACTCTTCTCTCCTCGGAATGCCACGTTGAGTTTCAACTATAGCCTGCATTCCAGAAAAAACACACCTTGTTTTAAAAATGAGAATTTGTTTGTCATGGTTTTATTAGGCTACATAATTCTCGACCATACAGGTCTGTGGTGTAACATTAGATTACTTTAGGTAGGAGACCACATGCCACAGGCATTACCACACCTCCACAATACTTTTGGGCATAAACACGCCTAATACTCATCCTCATCAAGCAAGCTGACAATGATGGAATCATCAGCGTACTTGATGATGAATCTGTCGGCATGACGACTAAAACAGTCATTTGTATACAGAATATACAAGAAGGCAGACAAGACACAACCCTGTGGTGAGCCGGTCGAGGATGTTAAGAAGCTGGACAGAGTTCCGTTTACTCTTACTTGTTGTGATCTATTTGTAAGAAAGTCTAGAATCCATCCAACAAGACCCGCGTCTAAACAAAAAAGGCGTACAAGTTTCTCAACCAAAATGTGAGGCTGGATCGTATTGAACGCTGAAGAAAAGTCTACAAAGAGCAGCCTGGCGTGGTTCCCACTGCCTTCTAAGTGCTTACAGACAAGGTTAAGTAGGGTAGCTGTATGCAGAACTGGACAGAGCCATCATCTGTTTGGAGACCAATAATAAGGAAAACAAACACACACATTACATTAAAAAAATCTGTCAACATCACATAGTGTCTTTTCTTTCATCTTTCATCTTTCCATGTCTTCCCCATTAACTTCAATAGAACTGGCCCCAATGCAAATGGGGCCTCCAATGATACTTTACTAAAACAGTCATATATATAATATCAGAAGTGCTCTTTGTTTTGTGTTCACAGTAGTGATGTCAGTTAGATTTGGTTAGGTCAGAGCTATGGAATAGTCTTTTGAATCATCCATCTTTGCTCAACACATCTGTCTTTTGTCACCCCAGGTGTGCATAAAATACAGGTTAAGAACTTATTTCTTAAAATACAAAGATGTGAAATAATTATCGGTTATTGTATCCGTTATTGGCCAGGAGAAGCGTATATTTATCGGTTATCGTATCGGCTGAAAAAAATCCATATCGTGCATCCCTAATTTACAGTGGATTTCACTGTGTGTGTGTGTGTGTGTGTGTGTGTGTGTGTGTGTGTGTGTTTTTGCGTGTGTGTGTGTGTTTTTGCGTGTGTGTGTGTGTGACATTATATGACCTAATACTTCATGTGTTCTCCAGAGTCCACCAGGAGAGGTCAGAGGTTTCCAGTGGTCAGTCTGTCCAGGAGCTTCAAACAGACCTAGACTCCATATTTATGGTGTGTAAATGTACAACACATTTTACTGCAGCTACTGAATTACAAAACAACTACTCTGGTCTGTTGTTGTTGTTGTTGTTTCTCCTCTAGTCTCTCCCAAGACTCAAATATTACGTTGAATTGCTGTGCTCCGCATACTACACAAATGAGTCTGTGCCACTTCACAGCCACTGCTGGGGTTTGAGGGCGAGTCTAGGCGGGTTGAAATTGAATGAGTGACAGGTCATAGGACCAATGAGAGAGCGGTTTGAAAAATGGGCTGCGCCTCCCGTGCAGAGCCATGTAGATAGAAGAGTCCCGACATCGCCATTCACTCCAATGGACCAGTTTTTTACTCTCAAGAGTTCCAGGAATTAAGGTCCTGGATTAAGCAGCACTGCCGAGTTGCAGCAAAATAGACAGTTTGTGTTGTACTCTGAAAGGGTTTTCCCCCCTTGAATCAAATTGTACATTATCAGCTTTATTTTAGCATGCAAAAGTAGCGCGAGACCCATTCCTGGCTGTTCATTGGCTACTGAGTCTCACATTTTGGTCCTCCGCTGACGCCACTCTCTCTCTAGAGGACACTATTCCCGTGTCGTCTGATCGCAGATTGCAAAGTCGTTACTGAGTGGTGGAGACTGAATCCACCACTGGCCAATCACTGGCCAAGTGAACGGTTCACTTCCATCCCCAGCTGGCTGAAGGGAGTGTCCCAGACCCAGAGAGAGATCTGCAGCATGCAGTAACGTAGTGTATCAGCGTAACAACTCATGGGTCTGGCGTTGAGACTATTTCTCCCCAAACCCTGTTCCATCAGGAGGTCTTTTGCCTACTTCCTGGTCATTATTGTAGATAAGAATTTGTTCTTAACTAACTTCTTGCCTGGTAAAATAAAGATTGTTGGTTGATGAGGTCTTCAAGCTGCACTATTTAGACCAGTGGATCTGATGTTATTACAGTATTATTATTATTTTTCAGAATGTTTAATTCAAATGTTATTCTGTTGCAGCTGCTTGAGGAGAACATTGTCACTTTTGTGAAGAAGGAGCTGAAGAGAGTCCAGCTGGTTCTGAGTCAAGAGTACCCAGAATGCTTAGAGAGTCCGAGGGAGGAGGAGGAGGCTTTTCTAAACATCACACTGCTCTTCCTGAGGAGAATGAAGCAGGAGGAGCTGGCTGACTCTCTGCAGAGCAGTAAGAGGCTTTAACAGCTTTAACATGATGGAGGGAGGAAGTGGTGGGAAAATGGGAGATATATGATTAGTTAAATATAGACATTTCTCAAGAAAGATTGATTCAATTCCAGATTGCAAAATAATATTCACAATCCTCATGAATCATCAGCTAAAATCATTGATTTATTCATGTGGGTGTATAATGCTGAACACAGTATTATTTAAGAACAAATGCCAACACAGATGCATTTCACATTGGGTAGCACACACAGTCAGGACCTGTTTGTCCACCAGTGATGAGCAGAATAGATGCTATGGGGTTAGGAAAAGTATGCATTCGCAGATTAATATTTACACTTCTCATATTTACAGCAACATCCACTGATTGATGTAATTTGTACTTTCAGAAACTCTTGCTGGAGTGTGCCAACGTAATCACAAATCCAGTCTGAAGGAGAAGTTCCAGTGTCTGTTTGAGGGGATTGCTAAAGCAGGAAACCCAACACTTCTGAATCAGACCTACACAGAGCATTACCTCACAGAGGGAGGGAGTGGAGATGTCAATGATGAACATGAGGTGAGACAGATTGAAGCAGCATCCAGGAAACCAGTGAGACCGGAAACAATAATCAAAAGTGAAGACATCTTTAAACCCTTACCTGGAAGAGATGAACCAACCAGAACATTGATGACAAAGGGAGTGGCTGGCATTGGGAAAACAGTCTTAACACAGAAGTTCACTCTGGACTGGGCTGAAGACAAAGCCAACCAGGATATACAGTTCACATTTCCATTCACTTTCCGAGAGCTGAATCTGCTGAAAGGGAAAAAGTACAGCTTGGTGGAACTTCTTCATCACTTCTTTCCTGAGACCAAAGGAATCTTCAGATTTGACAAGTTCCAAGTTGTGTTCATCTTTGACGGTGTGGATGAGTGTCGACTTCCTCTGGACTTCCAGAACAACAGGATTGTGACTGATGTTACAGAGTCAACCTCGGTGGACGTGCTGCTGACAAACCTTATCAAGGGGAAACTGCTTCCCGCTGCTCGCCTCTGGATGACCACACGACCTGCAGCAGCCAAGCAGATCCCTCCTGAGTGCATTGACATGGTAACAGAGGTGAGAGGCTTCACTGACTCACAGAAGGATGAGTACTTCAGGAAGAGATTCATAGATAAGGAGCAGGCCAGCAGAATCATCTCCCACATCAAGACTTCACGAACCCTCCACATCATGTGCCACATACCAGTGTTTTGTTGGATCACTGCTACAGTTCTGGAGCTTGTGTTGAAAACCAGAGAGAGAAGAGACATGCCCAAGACCCTGACTGAGATGTACATCCACTTCCTGCTGGTTCAGTCCAAACAGGCGGATGTCAAGTATCATGGGAGTGCTGAAACAGATCCAATCTGGAATAAAAAGAGAAGGAAGATGATTCTCTCTCTGGGAAAACTGGCTTTTGAGGAGCTAGAGAGAGGCAACCTAATCTTCTATGAAGCCGACCTGAGAAAGTGTGACATTGATATCAGAGCAGCCTCAGTGTACTCAGGAGTGTTCACACAGATCTTTAAAGAGGAGCGTGGGCTGAACGAGGACACTGTGTTCTGCTTTGTCCATCTGAGCATTCAGGAGTTTCTGGCTGCAGTTTATGTCTTTCTGTCCTTCATCAACACTGGTGTCAATCTCCTGTCAGAAAATCAATCAACATCCTGGTGGTCAACACTATCAAGAGACAAATCTAAACTAACACACCTCTACCAGAGTGCTGTGGACAAGGCCTTACAGAGTCCAAATGGACACCTGGACTTGTTCCTCCGCTTCCTCCTGGGTCTTTCACTAGAGACCAATCAGACTCTCCTAAAAGGCCTGCTGACACAGACAGGAAGTAGTTTGAAGACCAATCAGAAAACGGTCCAGTACATCCGGGAGAAGATCGAGGTGAATCCCTCTTCAGAGAAAACCATCAATCTGTTCCACTGTCTGAATGAGCTGAATGACTGTTCTCTATTGAAGGCGATCCAACATCACCTAAATTCAGGAAGTCTCTCCACAGCCGGACTCTGGCCTGCTCGGTTGTCAGCTCTGGTCTTCATCTTACTGTCATCAGAAAAAGAGCTCGATGTGTTTGACCTGAAGAAATACCCTGCTTCAGACAAGGTTCTCCTGGGGCTGCTGCCGCTGGTCAAAGCCTCCAATAAATCTCTGTAGGTGCATGCATAACTTGATGTCTTCAATATGAAATGCAATATACAGAAAAAAATATTTTCAAATTTCTTGGTTATGGCTAATTCTTCTCCAGGTTGAGTGGCTGTAAGCTGTCAAAGATAAGCTGTGAAGCTCTGGCCTCAGTTCTCAGCTCCCAGTCCTCTAGTCTGCGAGAGCTGGACCTGAGTAGCAACGACTTGGAAGATCCAGGTGTGAAGCTGCTCTCTGCTGGACTGGAGAGTCCACACTGTAGACTGGAGAGTCTCAGGTCAGTATCGCTTAAGCCCATGGTACACCAATCAAACCTTCTCCAACAAACACAAACAAGCACAGATGTTTGTTTGGTGCCCCGTTGCTGGCTGTCGTTTGGAATTGTTTGGAGATGTTTGATCAGATTCAACATGTTCAATCCTTTATAGAGGTCTTCACAGGTCTACTCGGGTATTACACATAACGATAGAATAGATAGTGATAGAATCGGACCCAACCCGGACCCTAATTGATCATAATAAATATGGACCCGGACCCGTACGGGTCTCGGGTCGGGTCCCAGGTCCTAGGATCTGAGTAGCCCCGTGAAGACCTCTATAAAGGATTGAACATGTTGATCAGCGCTGATCACGAGAGAAACGTATGAAAACACACAGCGTGCACAGAGGAGGCTCTCCTGGGGCTGCTGCCGCTGGTCAAAGCCTCCAATAAATCTCTGTAGGTGCATGCATAACTTGATGTCTTCAATATGAAATGCAATATACAGAAAAAAATATTTTCAAATTTCTTGTTCATGGCTAATTCTTCTCCAGGTTGAGTGGCTGTAAGCTGTCAAAGATAAGCTGTGAAGCTCTGGCCTCAGTTCTCAGCTCCCGGTCCTCTAGTCTGCGAGAGCTGGACCTGAGTAGCAACGACTTGGAAGATCCAGGTGTGAAGCTGCTCTCTGCTGGACTGGAGAGTCCACACTGTAGACTGGAGAGTCTCAGGTCAGTATCGCTTAAGCCCATGGTACACCAATCAAACCTTCTCCAACAAACACAAACAAGCACAGATGTTTGTTTGGTGCCCCGTTGCTGGCTGTCAGTTGGAATTGTTTGGAGATGTTTGATCAGATTCAACATGTTCAATCCTTTATAGAGGTCTTCACAGGTCTACTCGGGTATTACACATAACGATAGAATAGATAGTGATAGAATCGGACCCGACCCGGACCCTAATTGATCATAATAAATATGGACCCGGACCCGTACGGGTCTCGGGTCGGGTCCCAGGTCCTAGTATCCGAGTAGCCCCGTGAAGACCTCTTTAAAGGATTGAACATGTTGATCAGCGCTGATCACGAGAGAAACGTATGAAAACACACAGCGCGCACAGAGGAGGCTCTCCTGGGGCTGCTGCCGCTGGTCACAGCCTCCAATAAATCTCTGTAGGTGCATGCATAACTTGATGTCTTCAATATGAAATGCAATATACAGAAAAAAATATTTTCAAATTTCTTGTTCATGGCTAATTCTTCTCCAGGTTGAGTGGCTGTAAGCTGTCAAAGATATGCTGTGAAGCTCTGGCCTCAGTTCTCAGCTCCCAGTCCTCTAGTCTGCGAGAGCTGGACCTGAGTAGCAACGACTTGGAAGATCCAGGTGTGAAGCTGCTCTCTGCTGGACTGGAGAGTCCACACTGTAGACTGGAGAGTCTCAGGTCAGTATCCCTTAAGCCCATGGTACACCAATCAAACCTTCTCCGACAAACACAGATGTTTGTTTGGTGCCCCGTTGCTGGCTGTCGTTGTTTGGAATTGTTTGGAGATGTTTGGTCAGATTCAACATGTTCAATCCTTTATAGAGGTCTTCACAGGTCTACTTGGGTATTACACATAATGATAGAATAGATAGTGATAGAATCTGACCCGACCCGGACCCTAATTGATCATAATAAATATGGACCCGGACCCGTACGGGTCTCTGGTCGGGTCCCAGGTCCTAGGATCCGAGTAGCCCCGTGAAGACCTCTATAAAGGATTGAACATGTTGATCAGCACTGATCACGAGAGAAATGTATGAAAACACACAGCGTGTGCCGCACGTGAGGCTTTGTTGTCACAAACTGCATGTAAATCCATAGCGAGAAGAACTAGCAAGAGGGTTCCCTCTGCAACGCAAATTACCTCCTCATTTGCCTGAGGCGCATTTGTGCGCACATGTAACATGCACTGGGTATAACATGCACACACATACTTCGCACATACTTACTAATTTACTTTGAAAATGACTGTTTCCCGTAACTTGTGAGTGATTTATATTCAGTGTTGGGCAAGTTACTCTGGAAAAGTAATTTGTTACTGATTACTGATTACTCCTTAAAAAGGTAATAAAAGTTACTTTACTTATTACTTTTTCAAAAGGTAATAATTAGTTACGTTACTCGTTACTCTCTTCTCTTTTTTTACCCCAAACACCTTACACTTAAGTGTACACTTACCCAAAGTGGATCTGTTAATCCAGTGAACTGTTACACCCATAGCTCCTGTTGTTAGTTGTCCAGATGTCAGCTGTAGTGGAAACAAAGTACCTCACCCAGCATCGCCTTCAACTTAGTTAGTTAGTTAGTTAGTTTATTTCGATCAGAAAGCAAAGAATATTCACAGAATAGGAAAAAAAACAGAAGAAAACAAAAGATACATAAGGCTGACCGAAAGGGTTTTAGGGCTGAAGTTAGCTAGCTTATTAAATGCCCTTACCCTTATTCCTTTACGTTATATGTAAACATATGCAGTACATATGCATACACATGGATACATACATGCATTGATTTACACACACAAATAGCACATGCTCCTAATTATTCATACATGCCCATACACACATAGGCTACCTACCACATATAATTACACATACATAGCTAATACCAAACATACTACAGGAAATACAAGTGACCCATAAGTCCTGATTATGTACCATCACGTCTATACTTCTCCAGAATAATGTTTCTATACTTTTTTTTGAATTGCACAAGATTTTTTACTTTCTTTGATCTCGTCAGGTAATTTATTCCACAGTTTCACACCACAGACAGATACACACATGCTTAGCCTCCATCCCCGCATATTCTCTCTCGAGGTAGCCAGCAAACGTCTTCCTCTGTGCCAGCTTGACATTGTTCTTCGTGGGTATTTTCTCTATGAGTGCGGGTGAGTCAACAGTGGAAATAGGTAGCATCTCCTCCATGATATACCCAGCATGAGTTGGTGAGCTGAGATGTCTTATGTTGTTTTGGTTTAGTCCCCATCCCCCCAATCCCCCTCCCTATGCCCCCCTCACTATTGTTTTTGTCTGTGAGTTGTTACTTTCTTTTAACACATTCACTGCCAGCCGTTTTTTCAATACTGTAGGTAGGTTCTGCCAAGGTTTTTTTTTGAGGATTCTGGCTCATCTTTCAAGAGCCGAGGATTCTTTTCTGCTAAGATTTTGTGAACACAAATGATCTCAAAAGAACTAATACAATGTGTGCTTTCTCTGTCTAAAAGAGTTAGTTTGTAGAGTTAGTAGTTATGTATGCATTAGCAGTAGAATACAGCATGGTTTCAGCGTCTGAAAATTTATTCTGAGATAAATGGCTTTTTGTGAAATTCGATAGAACAGTCACTTTAACCATTTATTTTTGGCGTAAGACGTCAGACATCTAAACAATAGTTTTTAACAGTAATTTCCTCCATAGCAGCAGGAAACTCCCCCTCTCCTTCAAACTCCTCCCTCCATGGGTGTGTCTCTGGTGGCTTTGCAGCGTTTGTCACAAGCGAGGCTCTGCCTGTCTGTGCTGCCTGGCTGCTGGCGGCTGCTCTTTGGGCGAGTCTGCATGAGTCGTTTCGGTTGTTGCTCAGCTGCAATGCTCAGCTGCAATGAAGCTGCGTGCGATTGTGGGCTTTCTGCCGTGTTTCAAAGTGTGTTGCACGCATAATCTATTATGCAAATTTGCAATCCCCCACCGCCAGCTCCCAGCGCGATAATGCGCGAAAGCGAAAGCGTTTTCGCCAATCCATTTTACAGTATGAGAGAATGGTTTCCTCGCGCGTTCCCCTGCAGTTTTGGCTCGGCTTTTTCTAGTTTGGAGAGCACTGTCGCCACTTAGTGGGTCGGTGGAATGGGTTGTACACGTTGTACAATTTTTTTTTTTTTTTTTAAGACGAGATATCTCGTCATTGGCGGTCAACCGTTGGATTTTTTAAGACGAGATATCTCGTCAATGGCAGTGAACGTGTTAATTTAAAATCTAATAAATATATTGTAAAAAAAAAAGAGATATACCCAGCGATGAGCTTCTTAAGTTCTTCTCCACTTACGGCTGGTTTTCCTCGGCTGAAATCCAGTTTTTGTGGTTTTTCTGGAGGAGTATCACTGCCACTGGCAGTAGAGGCTTCGGAGATTTTTTCAACCAGTTTCACAGTGCTGTGCTGCCCTTTAAGATGCTTCATCAAGTTAGACGTAGTATTTTTCACAGTTGAAAACGTTTTGCTGCTTGCACATAGTTTACAACGGACAGTAATGTTCTTTGCATCTTTGACCAAGACAAACTCAAAATAATGGCATGAATACCTCCAACTTTTGAATGAGTATTTATCTTCTCCTTCAGCCAGTTCGTTTTGAAGTAGCCGGCGTCCCGTGTTGTGCACAACCACGCTTTGACGTATGTGTGCGCGTCTGCGTGACAGGTCTACCTGAGATCGTAAGGATTACTTTTTCTTTTCTTCTCTTTTTACATAGAAAACACTGCATTCTGGCGGGCAATGATCTAACGCAGTAACTTTCTTGGATTAGTAACTGTAATATAATTACTGTTTTGGAAATTGTAACGCCTTATATTACTTCGTTACTGAAAAAGTAAGTAATTACAGTAGCACGCCCAACACTGTTTATATTTCATCGCGTGGTGAGTACACAAGTCACAACATGTACATGTGAGTGTTTCTGGCGCTGTTAGAATTTGTATTTTGGGTGACTGAACGGCGATACCATAAGCCGCTTTCAGACATGCCTTGGACTTCGGGAGTTATCTAGAGGGCATCGGGATGGCGGTGTATGTATGTATGAACACATTTTGGTGAGCTATGCGCGCTCCCGCGACCCTCCTACTATCCGGAGGTAAGACAACCTTGAGCCCTTGTATCAGGGACAGACCCCCCCCCCCCCCCCCCCAGAGCTACGTGAAGTAGCCAGCTCAGTGAGTGCATGAGGAGAGGGAGAGAGACAGAAAGCCAGCGTGGCAGATTATTATTATACTGTATGTGAATGAGCGAGCAAAAAAAACATCATACCGTTTCAGTTTTTCCAAATGAAGCTCGAACCTGCTCCGTGTGTGTCAGCCAACAGGCTACATGTTGCTGGATTGAAATGCTCATGGCTTTGATCTTATATAATTTCTGCATAGCTTCGCACAGCACACACATTTAATGAGCATTTTTGGATGCGAGGGTCGTCTTGCTTCCCAGTATTGGACATCGCTAGGTAGGGTATCTGGATCTGGTTGCGTTCATGCCTTTTATTTCCACAGCGTTTGTGAAGATTCACGTGCAGAACTGCAAGATTCCAAGTAGCGTCAAGTCAGGCAGTATAAACGGAAACTTCAGGGTATAACCTTCGCAATAATGCCAATTAACACGTTCACTGCCATTGACGTATTAATACGTCAAAAATAATCCAACGGTTGACTGCCAATGACGTATTAATACGTCAAAAAAATGAATTTTTTTTTTTGACCGTGGGATGTGCATCTAACCCTTTTACATCTCTTATATAATTATTGGAGCCACCGAACGTTTACAACCCATTCCACCGACCCACTAAGTGGCAACAGTGCTCTCCTGACTAGAGGAAGGCAAGCATTTTTTTAGCTTGTCACGCCATTCTCACCCCAGCCATTCTCATGAAAATGGATGGGGGAAAACGCTTTCGTTTTCGCGCTGATTGCTGGCGATGCGGGATTGCAAATTTGCATAATAGATTACAGGTGGAACACACTTTGAAACACGCAGCATAAATGTGACCAGAATCGCAAAAGCTTCTCTCAACCAAAACTCCAAGAAGCGAGCGAGTCCATCCAGACTTCCTCAAACAGCGGCCGCGCAGACAGGCACAGGACAGCAGCAAAGCAGTGAGACTGGTGACAAGCTTGTGACGGCCGCTGCAGCCAAGAAGAACGCCCACGGAGGGAGGAGTTGGAAGCAACTCTCCCTCTCGCTCTCTCCCTCTCTCTCTCTCTCTCGCTCTCTCTCTCTCCCTCCCTCCCTCCCTCCCTCTCTCTCTCTCTCTCTCTCTCTCCCTCTCCCCCTCTCACTAGGATTAAACCTAGTGCGTCTCCCTCCCGAGAGGGAGGGAGAGAGAGAGAGGGAGGGAGAGCGAGAGGGAGGGAGAGAGAGAGAGAGAGAGAGGGAGGGAGAGCGAGAGGGAGGGAGAGAGAGAGAGAGAGAGAGAGAGCGAGAGGGGGAGGGAGAGAGAGAGAGAGAGAGCCAAAAATGAATGGTTAAAGTGACTGTTCTATCGAATTTCACAAAAAGCCGTTTATCTCTGAATATTTTTTCTGACGCTGAAACCATGCTGTATTCAACTGCTAATGCTTACATAACTACTAACTCTACAAACTAACTCTTTTAGACAGAGAAAGCACACATTCTATTAGTTCTTTTGAGATATTGTGTGTTCACAAAATCTTAGCAGAAAAGAATCCTCGGGTCTTGAAAGATGAGCCAGAATCCTCAAAAAACCCCTCTGGCAGAAGCTAACTACAGTAAAAAAAAAAACGTCTGGCAGTGAATGTGTTAAATGAAGTAAATGCACGTGTAATGTTTTTTGTGTGTTATCCGAAAGATACAGAACAGAGATAAACTGGAAGAATATCTGCTCCCTTCGAAAACTCAATTTTAACCCGTAGTGAGTCGACCGTTCTGATTTCTTGTTACTAAGCAATACAACATTGATTTACATTGAGGTAAAAACGTCTAGCTTCCTGTATTCTGTATAATTCTAGTAGGGTTGACGCATTTTAGGACTGAACATAGCAAAGACCTGTTTTATTTTTAGCGCTTGAGACTCGATGCATCTGGGCGTGAGTTGTAGGGTTGTTTAATTAATTACTAACGTTATGCGCAAAAGATTATATGCCGTGAACGTTAGGCAGTTATCGCCCATTATCTATTTTTGGCAACTTGTTTTCAGACTCTGCATGTCATGATAGTTTGTTGAATGTCAATGCGATTCACTTAAAGCAGCTATGAGCAAGATTTTCGATTGTTATTAAACAGTCTGAATGTAATATTGATGCATCATATCTTACCTATAATAGTAGCTGAGACCAAAGCCGTGTGAATCGGAGATTGCTCTCTTGATGATTATAGAGTCTGTGTCTGTCTTCCGGCGGGCCGGATAGACCAGGAAGTGAAACGAAACGTTTTACGGCAGCTGCCTGCCTTCAACCGTTTCGCTCTGCCTAGCAACAGACCATATACACAGAGAACGCCATGCAGGGGCTTGCTACTCTCGCAAACATCTCTCATTATATTCTAACAGTTTGTTTGGAAGTAATTTTGTTATTTTGTGGTTATGGCCGAAGTGGCTGCCGCAAACCGTTTCATTTCACTTCCTGATCCGCAGACTGACTAATCATCAAGACAACACTGGCCGATTCACTCGGTGTTCAAGTGAGACTACTCTGCGTTGGTCTCATCTACTATTAGAGGTAAGATGTGAGGCATCAATATTAAAATTAGACTGTTTAATAACAATCGAAAACCTTGCTCGTAGCTGCTTTAAGGCTATGCTCAGACAGTGAAGTACAGCTGTGTGGTCAGTTTTCACAACTCCCCATTGTGTGGTCATGTCCAAATTCCCCCCACGCCCGCCCCCTCTCAGGCTCAGGCTCAGGGCAAGCAATCCTGACCTGACCCAGAGTTCATGTCTGAAAGTGGCTATAGACTGCCATTGTAGTGCTATCTAACTAATGTTCACAGTGAGGACTGAGGAGTGAGTGCTTTCTCTGCCTCTGTATTTCTTGGTTCTGTACGGGTCCGGTGTGGTTGGTTCTGTCTGGGTCCGGTTCTCAGGTTTCTAATAATAAACAGGTCCAATCCGGGTCCGGGCACAAATCTCCCGGGGCCATTAAGGTCTGGGTCTGTCATTTTGGCCGTGGCCGCGGCCGTGCAGAGTGGCCCCCTAACCATTTTCTAATTCACAATGAAAACTAATGTTAAATCAAGTTTGAGGAAAAAGTTCAAGTTGGATCCTTGTAAAAGTCAAAAAATGGAGTAGAGTACAGGAAAAACTTGAAAAATCAAAGGCCACTCTGTTTCAGGTAGAACAGTTAAAAAGCCTTTATTGTGGCATGGCTAAATCTTACACAATTAAAAAGACCAACACGTTTCAGCTACAGAGAGCCTTCATCAGGGTAGAGGCCTAACACAGAAATGCATGTGCATATACAGTATAGTGACATCACTCAAGCAAATGTAGCTAGAGCGAAAATTCTTTAAGAGAGACCGTAATGTCATTCACTCACTTTCATTCATTCACTCTCCTAGGATATAACTCTAACTCTCATACCCACTTCTTAATCAACCTGCATTTTCCTGTTTCTAGGAGAAACCCTTTAGTTGTCACTGGCTCTCATTCATCCCTCCGGTCCTCATTCACATCTTTCCCTGTCAGGAGAAAACCTTTTAACTCATTCTCTGCCAGGGTCATTTCGGTCTGTGTGCTCCCAGTGCCAGGATTTTGAGCATATTTCCTGATCTTCCAGGACCCACAGAATATTCTGTGCTAGGAATAAAATTACACAACATATATACTCTCCCATGTTTCCTTGTTTAGTTACAAGCAGTGGAAGTTAGCTTGTTTTCACTAAAAATGCCCTCCTTGGGACAGAAATATGAGAAAAAGAGGTTTTTAGTGAAGGACACCGTTTCAAGCAGAACTCTCTTTTGAGCCTTTTATTTTTTGCCTCAGTGACACATCAGACATATACAGTATTTGTTTTCCCAAATAAATAAATACAAAATAAGAGAATGTATTTTACAGTTGCCATGTGGATTTTTAGCTTAGCTTGATAAAAGCATAAACAAATGGAACGAACCCTTATGTGGTCACACTAATACACTCTCTCTCTCTCTCTCACACACACACACACACACACACACACAGGAATAACGAGTGCTGTAACGTTACCTGCTGTCACGTTACCTCTCATAACTAACGTTAGCACAGATCACACAATAGCTACGTTAGTGCTGTAAACTTTGAAATGTTTATGTGACACATGTTTCGCCTTGGTTGCTGGGGACGGGTGTGTGACGCGGTTTGACGCGTTTGACGTATCCATGTGATCCCCCCTCCCTTGAGTGTGACAGAGCTCTCCCTTGAGAGGGAGAGCTGGCAAGAGGAAACGTGAAGCGAGTCATGCCGGCGGCATAAGTTATAAACAATGCGTGACAATTATACTCGAATGTTGTGTGTGTGATCATTTCATCTCAAACGCGATACAAAAAATAGGCTACTTTTTACCATCGTCATCGCTCTCTCCAAGTGGCACCCATTTCTCCTCCTCCAATTCATCTGTGTCAGACGGATCAGAACGCTGTGAAGGGGAGCCTTCGTCGCCATGGCGCTCCGTCGTGGAGCAACAACAAAAACGCCGGCGTCTTCCTCGCCATCGTCGCCATCTGAGAACTCTGGGTCGGACTCTGTTTCGACCACAGGCTCCACCCATAAATACTAAACTAGCGGGTTCCTTGTATCAGTTTGACCTGAAACAATGTCACAGGCTGGGGAAGTGTCTGATGTAATGTAAACAGCCAAAACATGAAAGTACGTCCGAGTATGTCTTTGGCACAGAACGCCATTGTTAAAAGTACGTCCGGGTACGTCTTTGGCAGAGAATGAGTTAATGTCACGCCCACTCATTCATAAAACTCAGTCACCAATCACCCCTTTCCCGCTTCTACCTAGCGTCACGGTTTGTGGGCGGTATCATTTAGATTAAGCTAATCAGAGCATGACACATCTTCCCATTCAGCCTATCATGGTCTATACTGTCATAGCTAAAAAAAAACCTGTTTCTCTCTGTCATCTCATTGCGTTTCAGTACGTTCCTGCGTCCCTCCTCCACCCCATTCTCCTCCAGTCCTCTCTGAGGTCTTCAGATTCAGAAGCCTTCTCCAGCAAGAACAAGTTATTTCACCACCACCAGGTCTAGACTCCACAGGGGGGATATTCCATCCTACTCTGGCTGCATCCATCTACCCCTGCTGATCATGACGTCATAATCAAGCTGACGTCATGATGGAGTCTAATCGCCAAAAATATATCTATGTGCCTACAGGCTCATGTATCTAATCATCTAATAAATCATTGTCATTCTAGAAATGTGTCTCTCTGATTGAATTAGTGATTAGCCCTCCTGGATACACCTGTGCATCACAGGGAGCTTGCAATCATTCACAAATAATGCTAGATACATTATGTTTATATAAAGAAGGACAATTTAATAAATTGACCAGGAGCCTTTCAAATCCAATGTGCGGACTCTATTTGTTTTTCTATATAAAGAAGGAAACATAATAAAGTTAAAAACAATTGGGTACCCAATAAATGAAGAAAATGAAAAAAAACATTGAACAAATAGGTAGAATGCAAAAAATAAATAAACTGCAGGTGGGACCAATGTCATGCAATGCCCACAGACTACAGGGAATTGGAGGAATAACACTCCAACCTGACAGGAGGAACTAAACTAAGTACCAGCAACAATTGTGCAGCCTACACATTTGAGGCCATAGAGACCTCCCAGGAAGCTACAGGATGAGGAACCAAATAAATTTAACTGAGCAAAATATCTCAATAACAAAAAAAATGTCTGACTCAGAGAAATGGAGAGAAATCAATATCATCATTCAAACCAGGGAAGGTGGTTGCTTTTAGCGTTACAATCTAAAAAGTTTCTCTTTGGAGGAGATGTTTGAGTCTATCCCCTCCTCTGGCAGATTTGGGGATGACTTCTATTGCCATGAAATGCCATGCATTTCAGTGTTGGGCCTCTACCCTGATGAAGGCTCTCTGTAGCTGAAACGCGTTGGTCTTTTTAATTGTGTAAGATTTAGCCATGCCACAATAAAGGCTTTTTAACTTTTCTACCTGAAACAGAGTGGCCTTGGATTTTTCAAGTTTTTCCTGTACTCTACTCCATTTTTTTACTTTTACAAGGATCCAACTTGAACTTTTTCTCATGCTTCTCTCCACCCTCACCAAAGAGCACCTGTTTCAGTGATTTTACTAAGGACCCACGCAGCGCTTCCTCATCCCTTCTGTTAAATAAAGTTTGACTGAGCTCCAGCTAAATTGTCAAGTATTGCAGTCTGCTTGCCACCCAGGCACTTATATAGCCTACTTAATTTATATGATATACTGTAAATGTAACCAAACAGGTCGGCTTTGTGCACACAGGATAAGTAGGTTAATTTTCTTTTGGAGAGAGATCCTTTATTGATTTGTTTGGGAAGAGGGTTTACTCTGAACAAATTTGAGAACTGAACTGAATTGAAGAAACTGAATTTCTACCTTTTGCTGTACAGTACCTCCAATACACTGGATATTGGGTTTGCATTCTCACTCTGATTATGTAAGGGTTAATGCACGACGAGGTGTCCATTATCAGAAATTATTGGACGACGTGGAGATGTAAACCGTCCGAGGCGAAGCCGCGAAGTCCAATAATTTCTGATAATGGACACTTCGAAGTGCATTAACCCGCTTATACCATGGTCACTTGCCAAAGAAACAAAACAAGACCATTCATTTATATTTCCATGCATTTTGCAATCAAAATCTAGTTTTCATAACCTTGAATATGAGTTGAGAACCGGCGAGACAAAATAGTCCCCTCGGCTGCTCAAGATTAGGCTATCATTGGAGTCAAGCTAACTAATAATTTAGCCAATTGTATGTAACATACGAAATAAAAGCAAACGGCAATGTCTAAGAATGCAACGCCATGTAACTGGCTCGTTAATTCTCGCATTCAAGGGAATTACATTAACGTCTGCGGGTCTTATAGACGTAAATGGCTCGCGCTGCGCTCGGAGGAGACTGAAAACCATCAGCTTTCTATGTTGGAGTCCAGGTATGTTTTGTGCAAGGACGTCTCTCAGTGTGTTGCTGTTAACTGCCCATTTCGTTGTTTTCTTTTTGTTGATCTCGTCTTTTTCCTCTTCGACTTGATTTGTATCAGTGATAAGAGGCAGCGCGCGCTCTCCCAGAGCGCCTGGCTGCTGCTTGCTGCAAGTTGTAAACAGAGGGTTTGACAGTTGCTGAGAGCCCGGCTTCTGTCAGCTGACCAGAACAAAAATCAGATTTCTGAATAGCCGTTATTTTAATAAACTGAGCACTCAGGGGTAATGTAAATAGTTACTTTGACCGACTATTTCTTTTTCTAAACTTATAAAAGTGCCATATTAAGCATTAACGGTGGTATAGAGCTCAAACGGCTCTGTCGTGGTCATAATCCTGGCGCATTGATATGAACGGTGAACAGACCATTTACCGTAGCTAGGTGTATATTATCACTGTACATTATCACAAATTAGTGGACACCTTGCAGCCAATCAGAATCGAGTATTCACCCAGACCATGGTATAATGCTTGTTAACATTCTGCTTGGTGGTTCAAAAAGTGGCCCCCGGGCAAAGCCAGTTGAGTATCCCGGCTTTAGCCCATAGCACACCAATCAAACATTCCCCAACAACTGCCAGCATTGTTGTTGTGCTTTAACCTGATCAACAGATGACCATTTACATCGTGCTTTACATACAGATTACTATCATTTACATCCTGCTTTACATACAGATTACTATCATTTACATCCTGCTTTACATACAGATTACTATCATTTACCTCCTGCTTTACATACAGATTACTATCATTTACATCCTGCTTTACATACAGATTACTGTCAGCAGACAAACACCTGTGGGTGATTTTCTCTGTCCATGTATTTTTTTAAACCAGGTGTGATACCAACATTTAGCCCTTCATAGCCCCTCTGAATGACTTTCCATGAGGGCATTTCATTCTTTCCTCTCTGTGCTGCCTCAGTTTTTGAAACCTGAAAAAGTAGAAAGGACTTCTAATATTCTGTCAGACAGTGAGTAGGGAACTCTCAAACTGCAGCACATAACCACAGAGCTGACCAGCCAACTGTATGAGGTAGTAACCGTTTTAGCACAACTAATTTCACAGTAGGCTACCAATCAAATCTGACATGGATTAATTTGTGTGTGTGTGTGTGTGTGTGTGTGTGTGTGTGTGTGTGTGTGTGTGTGTGTGTGTGCAGTTTGTCATTCTGTCTGCTTACAGAGGAAGGCTGTGCTTCTCTGGCCTCAGCTCTGAGCTCCAACCCCTCCCATCTGAGAGAGCTGGACCTGAGCTACAATCATCCAGGAGGCCCAGGAGTGGAGCTGATCTCTGCTGGACTGGAGGATCCACACTGGAGACTGGACTCTCTCAGGTATATATTTAAAAAGCATCACCCTCCCCTATTTCCTCCAGTGACCCCTTCCATAAATAACGAACGGTCCCTATTATATGGAAAACCCTTCATAGGTAAGGTTTTGTTTCTGTCCTCAAATAGAATACTCTGGTCTGACTTTGTTTGCCCCACAGTGTGGACCATGGTGGAGTCCAGAGGTTGAAACCAGGAGTGAGGAAGAGGAAGTGTAAGTGTGTATCTCCTTAATAAATGCACGACTGTCTGTCTGTATGTTCTCTGTTTATCACACATCTCCAGAGCCGTTTGTCCGATCGACTTCAAACTTGCCGAGTGTGTTTCTGAGACACTGAGAAAATGCAGTGTTGAATAGTGCAAATTAGACATGTGACATGTTCAATATTAATGCTTTTAGACAAGATGTTTACTATAAGCACCGCCCCACTGGGATGCGCTGGCGAGCAACCAGCGAGCCGGAAGCTGTGTGGCGCTGGCGAAGCTTAATAATATATGTGAAATTTGTGGACCTATAGGAGGTAAATCTGTGCATGGATTTTATTTTCTCCAGCGGATATCTTAAAGGACGGCTTTACCGTGGGGAATATGAATATATATCAATCTCACGCCCCTAAGGTTTTAGAATCCGTTTAAATATTTTGAAATTGGAGCTTCACTGCCTGACCTATCAGGCATCTCTCACATTTTTAGGGAAGCCGGATGACGCGTTACGCGTCACCCGGCTTCCCTCCCCGCTTGCGGAACTCGAGCGCCTATGAACTACAAGTCTTGTGAGCCATGGTCCCGCCTCTAGAGGTCCTCCACGCCCCTTCAGAGCTCTCGACGAAAAGCAAAAGGCAGCCATCTTGTTCACCCGCATAGCATACTGTAGCTAGGTTAGCTTTCCATAGCTCCTTGCCAAGAGACCATATCTCTGGAACGGAAGCACCAAAAGACACGGGACTGGCGGCATTGGAAAGCTCGTCAAATTTTACATCTAGTAGTAGGTGAGTTGAAGTAACGAAATCAACGCTGAGCAATGTACCCATTTTTACCAATTTTTACAGAAAATAGTTACAACATCAGATGCGCGTAACTCCTACGAAAATGCCTTAAAATGCATGAATTTTTTTTTATGAAGACATCTCCCGACATATATACTACCGTTTACATTTGGTGCAATTTGGAGGCAATTTTATTTTCAATTTATTTCTTCTTCTTTGTATCTTTTATTGTCGAAGCCTTCTTCTTCTTCTTCTTCTTTGAGTTTTATGGCGGTTGGCAAACATATATGTGCATTACCGCCACCTACTGGAGTTTGATATCAGCCAAATGCCTGATGGGTGGGCATGAAAACGAAGGCCACGCGAGCCCAGTGCATTGTGGGAAATGTAGTATTTCGGGTCCCCGCACCCGCCCCTCCCCTCCACCACCCCCACCAATGTTTTAACGGAGTCCATTCCGACAACGAGGGGTGGCAATGTGCCAAGAATGAGCCTTTCCGCCTTTGTTAGGCTACATAAAGCCGCCCAGTCAAAATAGTGGTTGGACCGTCGTCAATCACTGTGGGTGATTTATTTTACAAGTGGCATTCAAGTCATATCTGACTAGTTTTCAATGTATTTCTCCCCACAAAAGTTAGGCTTTTTCTGACATGGGAGCAAGCAAGCAGCGCAGCAGTAAGCGTCCCTCCTGATGCACTGGACCTACCTACCTGCCTGCATAGCTGAAGCGCGTTTGGATCCCTCGACCAAACAATTCAAGACGTTTTTGCAGCACTTGAGGAAACCGTGAGTTTGCTCGTTTAATTCGTTGATATAAGCGATTGCCCGAACGATTAATTAATTAATAAACTACCGTGAAGTGCCAACACCCGCCCACATAACAGCTAGCCTACATGATCAGGATCATGACTTGCCAGAGTTAAACAGAAGCTGCTTTTGCGCTAATCCGGATCTAACACCGGCGAGCTAGATGAATATGATATGGACTTGCGGGAGTGCGTAGGCCGGCTAATTGTTGTTTAACATGCAGGCCAACCGACTAGGAGCGGGTTATAATACGGATTCCACTGCATGTTAAAGGAACACTCTGCCCATTTTCAACCAGCTTTGTATCATTAGAACATCAGTAGTATATCAGAAAACTGTGAACTGTTTTGAAGTCTGTCATTTAATTTGACAGTTATTGAGTGTTAAAGTGTGGACCATTGACATCACTGGTCCACACTAACTCAAATTAATAACTCATTAACTCAAATCAACTCTCAATAACTGTCAAACTATTCATCATTCATCTAGTTTGACAGTTATTGAGAGTTGATTTGAGTTAATGAGTTATTAACTCATTGAGTGCCATGGACGATTATGTTCGTCATTTCGTTTAGTAACGTAGAGTGCCAAGGACGAGTATGTTCGTCAATTGCGTTTTTTGACGGTGGGACGTGGATCAAAGCATCAGGCATCTCCTGTACAAATATGGGAGCTATTGAAGGTGTATAACCTATTTTACGGACTCATTAGGTGGCGACAGTGCTCTCCAGATTACAGAAAGGTCCGGAAAACTGCAGGAAAAAGCCGTGATCAAAGAGAAACCGATCCATGCTGCAGCCAGAGCCATATAGATTGCTCTGTCTGCAGCTGACGTTGGCTGCGAAGAGCAGTCAATCCGCACCCACAACTGAGCTCCTCTGCCTCTGTCTGTCTGTCTGCATATAGTTTCTCCACACGATTACCCGCCAGAAAGGCAGCACCCGACGCCGAAGGGCCAAACCTTTCCCTGCAGTCCCGTTTGGCATTTCCTTGTCGCGCTGGGAGCCGCCCGGGAGCCGCCCGGCGCAAAAACGGAGGCTCCGAAAATAGACTGGGTGCGTGTGGGGAGGAGTTTGCAGCTGAGGGGGGGAGAGGGGGGTGGGGCACGCAGGCTCCACAGAACTACACCACGTCACTACATCAGAAAATATTAGCTAGAGTCAGTGAATGTGTTTGAAATGCTTCATTTCACAAAAGGCTGAATATCTCAGCTTATAATTTGAAACCTGTCTTTTTGCTCAAAACAGCCTATCTTCTCCGGCTCATAACTAAAGAACGGAAAATGGTATCAATAAACTTTTTTTTGCAGATGATAGAAGAGAGTCTCCTCGTTCTTTGTGCGTGTTCGGTGTTTACATAGTCATAAATCACTGAAAACGCTCTGAAACTCTGGCACTGGGAGCTTCCGTTCTCCAAAAGTGGCTGGCAAAGTTAGTTTGACCAATGATGTCACTGGTCCACACTTTAACACTCAATAACTGTCAAATTAAATGACAGACTTCAAAACCGTTTACAGTTTTCTGATATACTACTGATGTTCTAATGATACAAAGCTGGTTGAAAATGGGCGGAGTGTTCCTTTAATAAGTGGCTAAAGTAAGCTCTTTGGCACAAATGGTGATGAGTGTTGTTACAGCGCGTGCACATGTACGTTTTCATAGAACATAAAAGGTGAAACAGGGAGGAGTAACTGACAGGAGGGGAGCTTTAAAACCCCCATCAGTAACTTTTTCACCTTAATATAACAGCTTTTTAGTCATTGAAGATGGTCCAGTGTATTCTAAAAGGGAGAATGACGCCTCTATTGGTCACACAGCGCCCTCCAAAGGCCTCTCCTGGCACTAAGCATTTTGTGCCTGCGTCCCGTAGACAGCATGAGCGGCATACCGCGCATGCGCTGTACAGCGGAAGCGCTGTGTTCAGTAAAACAAGGAAGTAACTCGGTGCGGATTTGATACGAAAATGACGTTTGGATTATTATTTCATCATGTGGTGAGTACCCAATGTCACATGTACATAGAGCTTTCTGGCGCTGTGTTTTGTTGACTTTGAATGGCGATACTGATACAGACTATTGCACCCAGAGGGCGCAGTTTCCCCAATAGCAAAACTTGGAAAAGTTGCTGAATGGGGCTTTAAAGTCGAGCTGATCCCAAAAATAACTTTTATTTTATTTTTGTTCAAATACCTGGGTATGCAGTGCACCTATGTATACCAAAAAAAATCACAAAAATCTAATTTCTTTAATTTTTCACACTTTTTCACATCAAAAGTTCATTTTTCAAGATTTCATTCATAACCGTAAACTAAAGTTTGCTGAAGTCACATAGTACTATAACATTTCTACCCCATTTCATCCAATCATATCACGACATGGCAGCTGTTAATCAAATCTTCATTTCAGCATAATTTTCTCTTCTAAATGGAGGAGAAAATGGCACCTAGTGCCTGTCATCTGGCAGAATTCCTATCCCATAAACTAACTACTAACTTGGCCATTTGTATGGTGATATACACAATAAAGAAAACGGTTATGCCTAAGAATGCAAAGAAATGTAACGTTATGTCGTTAAAACTCGCATTCCAGGAATATTGTATTTACCACAATAGCGTTAATGGCGCGTGCCTGAGAGCCTGGTTGTCAGGGGTCGCACCTCGGAGATTCCAGGCCGACGGGCTGCACTCTCCGCTCCGGCAGCTGGCTGCCTGCGGCTCGCTGAGCTCCACTCAGCCACTAACCTCGCGTCACCAGGCTCTTCCCGAGGAGAGCGCCACGACACGACTGAATCCCACTCGATTTGGGGGTGGAACACGCCAGGATTGGCCAAAGCCCAATCCAGTCCCCATAATTGTCAAATAAAATCATCGACATGCTACTATGACCCGCCTCTCAACCTGTCATCTCAGACAAGTTATGTTTTCAGTCTGAAACGGACTCCGACCCACGCGCCACTTGGCCTCCGAACGGGTTCGGGTTTAAGAGTCAGAGTCAGTCAGTTTATTTACCATTTGCAGTCAAAACTACATTGGAATTGGGGTGCAAGAGCTTAAAACATAGACACATATATGACAAATCATGACAACATAAAAGAGCATATAAAAAGACAAACAATAAAAAAGTTTAAAAAGTAAGTAAGGTAAAATAAGAGAATAAAACAATAAAATAAGACAGGTACATCTGTGGATAAAAGGCCCGAGTCATCCAGCTCACTTTTAAAGTGCAGGAATAAAGTGCACTCAATAATACAGCGATAAAAGTTAACAAGGATCTGGCTGTTGTGGGCGAACTCCTTAAGTCTTCTTAAGAAGAAAAGATGTTGCTGAGACTTTTTAACAATCGCTTTGGTATTTGAGTGCCAGCTAAGATCATCCGAAATAGTGACACCAAGAAATGTGATACTTTTTACCATCTCAACCTCTGTACCATTGATTATTATAGGATGGTGAGGTGCCTTTGTACGGCGGAAGTTGACGACGAGCTCCTTTGTCTTGGAGGCATTAAGAATGAGGTTGTTGGCCTCGCTCCACCTGACTAGTTTTTCTACCTCAGATCTGTAGTTAGACTCGTCATTTGAGCTAATGAGCCCAATGACAGTGGTGTCATCCGCGTATTTAACTATCAGGTTGTTGAGGTAGTGAGCGATACAGTCATGGGTAAAAAGAGTAAACAAGAAAGAGCTAAGAATGCATCCTTGCGGCGAGCCAGTGCTCAGAACAAGTATATCAGACAGATTATTTCTGATCCTGACTCTTTGAGGCCTCATGATTAAAAAGCTAAAAATCCATTCACAAAGAGCATCACACAGACCAAGATTTAGCAGTTTACAGATCAGAAGTGAGGGAATGATCGTATTAAAAGCAGAGCTATAGTCTATGAAAAGCATTCTGACATAAGCTTTACTTTTATCCAGGTGTTCATATACAGAGTTCAAAGCTATAGAGACTGCATCCTCAACTGATCTGTTTTTCCTATAAGCAAACTGCCAAGGATCAAGAGTAGAAGGAATCTGACATTTAATGTAGTCCAGCACTAAACGCTCCAGACATTTCATAAACACTGATGTTAGTGCAATGGGTCTGTAATCATTGTGACATGTAACAGGAGATTTCTTTGGGACTGGGACTACAATAGACTCCTTGAAACTTTTTGGAACAATGCGACGCTGCAGTGACATATTAAAAATATCTGTCATCACAGGGGCAAGCTGCTCAGAGCAGGACCTGGCAACTCGGGGAGGAATGCCGTCCGGTCCAGCGGCCTTCCCCACCTTGGTCCTGGACAGAACCTTTCGAACCTCGTGTTCAGATACAGTTAGCCCAGACAGCACCACAGACGCACTGTCAACCCCTATAGGAATATTATAGGGATATTAACACCCTGAGGTCTAAGGGTATTTTTTTGGCACTGAACGTCACCAAAGTGACATCGGGCGATGTCACTTTCGTGACACAAAACTAAATCAAATCATGACTGACAGACACCACACGCCCGCCCATCCATCTAGGCAATTTTATTATAGGATATATAACATACCGGTACTTGATTATCAGGCCGCTATGTGGCCTTCAAATCTAGTTTGCTGGTATTATGCTGTGTGTGTGTGTGTGTGTGTGTGTGTGTGTGTGCGTGCGTGCGTGCGTGTGTGTGTAAGGTATCGGTAGGTGGCACTATGCCGAATTGCATGAAATCCGGCACTGAAATCCGTGAGCTCCCCCTCAGCGCATTCCCCAAGTGTGAAGTCGATCCGCCGAATGGTTCTCGAGATAAACAAAATTTGTGTTGCCAGTAGGTGGCGCTATGCCAATTGCACGAAATTCAGCACTGCACCCTATCAGGTCCCCCTAAGCCACACATGGACAAAATACGGCCCACGCATGCGGTGTGGCCCACGATGGAATTGCATTTCTTTTCTTTTTCTTTTTTTCTTCTTTTTTTTTTACAGTGCACCTGAACACAACATACAAGATACCTGCTGAATAAGTGTCCAAATGTTCATGTCATTCTGGCCAATACTCCACTTCTGTTATAACATTTAATTTCTAGCGGGCCTGGGGCCAAATGGACTCAAAGAAAAACAAAACGACCCCCAAAAACTCAATAAAAGGCAGAATTATTAATGTTAATAAATCTCATCTGCTACAGCCATTGGATTTGTATCACTATTATATCAGGAGATTAACAAGAAATTACCAATCACAACAGGAGAGAGAGTTAAAAATAGGAAGACTCCCGTGAAAATCAGGAGTGTTGGCAGGTATGATCTCCAATATGTGGCCCTTCACTTACTTGATGTAAGCCAGTATGGCCCTCAGGAAAAACATGTTGCCCACACCTGCCCTAAGCGTTTTCCCCAAGTTTGAAGTTGATCGGACTAACTGTTATCGAGATAAAGTGCTTTCTGTGTTTGCCAGTAGGTGGTGCTATGCCGAATAGCATGAAACTTGGCGTAAGGTGTGTGTGTGGGGGGGGTGAGGTGTCTGTGTGTGTGGGGGGGTGAGGTGTCTGTGTGTGTGGGGGGTGAGGTGTGTGTGTGTGTGTGGGGGGGGGGGGGGGTGAGGTGTCTGTGTGTGTGGGGGGTGAGGTGTGTGTGTGTGGGGGGGGTGAGGTGTGTGTGTGTGTGTGTGTGTGTGTGTGTGTGTGTGGGGGGGGGGTGATGTGTGTGCATGTGTGGGGGGGTGAGGTGTGTGTGTGTGGGGGGGGGTGAGGTGTCTGTGTGTGTGGGGGGGTGAGGTGTGTGTGTGTGTAGGGGGGGTGAGGTGTGTGCGTGTGTGGGGGGGTGAGGTGTGTGTGTGTGTGTGGGGGGGTGAGGTGTCTGTGTGTGTGTGGGGGGGGGGGTGAGGTGTCTGCGTGTGTGGGGGGGTGAGGTGTGTGTGTGTGTGGGGGGGGTGAGGTGTGTGTGTGTGTGGGGGGGGTGAGGTGTGTGTGTGTGTGTGGGGGGGTGAGGTGTGTGTGTGTGTGTGGGGGGGTGAGGTGTCTGTGTGTGTGGGGGGGTGAGGTGTGTGTGTGTGTGTGGGGGGGGGTGAGGTGTCTGTGTGTGTGTGTGTGTGTGTGTGTGTGTGTCTGTGTGTGTGTGTGTGTGTGTGTGTGTCTGTGTGGTGTGTGTGTGTGTGTGTGTGTGTGTGTGTGTGTGTGTGTGTGTGTGTGTGTGTGTGTGTGTGTGTGTATGGTGTGTGTGTGGTGTGTGTGTGTGTGTGTGTGTGTGTGTGTGTGTGTGTATGGTGTGTGTGTGGTGTGTGTGTGTGTGTGTGTGTGTGTGTGTGTGTGGTGTGTGTGTGTGTGTGTGTGTGTGTGTGTGTGTGTGTGTGTGTGTGTGTGTGTGTGTGTGTGTGTGTGGTGTGTGTGTGTGTGTGTGTGTGTGTGTGTGTGTGGTGTGTGTGTGGTGTGTGTGTGTGTGTGTGTGTGTGTGTGTGTGTGTGTGTGTGGTGCGCTAATTTCTAGCGGGCCTGGGGCCAAATGGACTCAAAGAAAAACAAAACGACCCCCAAAAACTCAATAAAAGGCAGAATTATTAATGTTAATAAATCTCATCTGCTACAGCCATTGGATTTGTATCACTATTATATCAGGAGATTAACAAGAAATTACCAATCACAACAGGAGAGAGAGTTAAAAATAGGAAGACTCCCGTGAAAATCAGGAGTGTTGGCAGGTATGATCTCCAATATGTGGCCCTTCACTTACTTGATGTAAGCCAGTATGGCCCTCAGGAAAAACATGTTGCCCACACCTGCCCTAAGCGTTTTCCCCAAGTTTGAAGTTGATCGGACTAACTGTTATCGAGATAAAGTGCTTTCTGTGTTTGCCAGTAGGTGGTGCTATGCCGAATAGCATGAAACTTGGCGTAAGGTGTGTGTGTGGGGGGGGTGAGGTGTCTGTGTGTGTGGGGGGGTGAGGTGTCTGTGTGTGTGGGGGGTGAGGTGTGTGTGTGTGTGTGGGGGGGGGGGGGTGAGGTGTCTGTGTGTGTGGGGGGTGAGGTGTGTGTGTGTGGGGGGGGTGAGGTGTGTGTGTGTGTGTGTGTGTGTGTGTGTGTGTGTGTGTGGGGGGGGGGTGATGTGTGTGCATGTGTGGGGGGGTGAGGTGTGTGTGTGTGGGGGGGGGTGAGGTGTCTGTGTGTGTGGGGGGGTGAGGTGTGTGTGTGTGTAGGGGGGGTGAGGTGTGTGCGTGTGTGGGGGGGTGAGGTGTGTGTGTGTGTGTGTGGGGGGGGGGTGAGGTGTCTGCGTGTGTGGGGGGGTGAGGTGTGTGTGTGTGTGGGGGGGGTGAGGTGTGTGTGTGTGGGGGGGGGGTGAGGTGTGTGTGTGTGTGTGGGGGGGTGAGGTGTGTGTGTGTGTGTGTGGGGGGGTGAGGTGTCTGTGTGTGTGGGGGGGTGAGGTGTGTGTGTGTGTGTGGGGGGGGGTGAGGTGTCTGTGTGTGTGTGTGTGTGTGTGTGTGTGTGTCTGTGTGTGTGTGTGTGTGTGTGTGTCTGTGTGGTGTGTGTGTGTGTGTGTGTGTGTGTGTGTGTGTGTGTGTGTGTGTGTGTGTGTGTGTGTGTGTGTGTGTGTGTGTATGGTGTGTGTGTGGTGTGTGTGTGTGTGTGTGTGTGTGTGTGTGTGTGTGTGTATGGTGTGTGTGTGGTGTGTGTGTGTGTGTGTGTGTGTGTGTGTGTGTGTGTGGTGTGTGTGTGTGTGTGTGGTGTGTGTGTGTGTGTGTGTGTGTGTGTGTGTGTGTGTGTGTGTGTGTGTGTGTGTGTGTGTGTGTGTGTGTGTGTGTGTGTGTGTGTGTGTGTGTGTGTGTGTGTGTGTGTGTGTGTGTGTGTGTGGTGTGTGTGTGTGTGTGTGTGTGTGTGTGTGTGTGTGTGTCCTACTCTGGTATGAACATGAGAAAAGGCAGATTGAAGTAGAGTTTGGACTTGAACATGTTTGACTATATAAATGATATCAATGGTGTTAAAAGCAGTGTGATGCTTTGACAGAGACATCAGAATAGCCTCCTTTGTTTCAGCTAAATAAAGTATTAAACAGTCAACTGCTGACATGGAAAGTCCCTCACAGCAGCTTGTGACATCTCTTCATTCAGTCCTGCTGTGAATGAAGATGATGGCTGATAGAATGTGTCACCATGAAAGTGTGAAGAAATTAAAGGTCAAAGTGTTCATAAATCAACAGATAATAAACAGCTCTATTAGAATCAAAAGAGTTTCTGTATTGAGTCTTGTTCTCTCATCAGATGCCTGTGAACTCACACTGGATCCAAACACAGCAGAGAGACACCTCCTCCTGTCTGAAGACAACAGAAAGGTGACGAGGGTGGAAGAGGAGCAGCCATATCCTGATCACCCAGAGAGATTTAACAGCTGGCCTCAGCTGCTGTGTAGAGATGGTTTGACTGGTCGCTGTTATTGGGAGGTGAAGAGGGAAGGAGGGGTTTCTATAGGAGTGACTTACAGAGGAATCAGCAGGAGAGGAGAGGGTGCTGACAGCAGGCTTGGAGGGAATGAAAAGTCCTGGAGTCTGTGGTGCTATGATGATGGTTACAGAGCCCGGCACAATAACAGATCCACAGTCATACCTCTCCCCTCCTCTCTCTCTAACAGAGTCGCAGTGTATCTTGACTGGCCTGCTGGCTCTCTGTCCTTCTACAACGTTTCCTCTGACAAACTGATTCATCTCCACACGTTCAACTGCACCTTCACTGAACCTCTGTACCCTGGGTTTAGGTTAGAGTGGTCTTATGGTGCCTCAGTGTCTCTGTGTTAGATAGAGGAGTGAGAGAGAAACACACTGTTACCAAACACAGCTGCTGACATGATGCTTCACTCTGTACAGGATCACACACACACACACACACACACACACACACACACACACACACACACACACACACACACACACAGTCTGTTGTTGATGATTGACAGGTTAAAATCTCTTTCTTTTGGACCTTTGTTATGTTTGTATTTTATTCATGTCACCAAACTAAACATCTCTCATGTTTCCAACAATTTAAGGTTAAATTCACATTGTTTGATCGTGTTGGTTTCAAACATTTTATTCTATACTTTTTATATAACTTTGACTTTTTAATAACTTTGACTTAACATGTGATTACAATGTTCCTCAAATCAAATCATATCTTGTTGATATGAGGTCATGAAGAGATGAGTGTGTAGTGTGCATATAAGTATCAACATCTGCTATTAAACAAATCTGACCCATTCTGCTTATTTCACTATTATTTAATAAAACGTGTGTGTGTGTGTGTGTGTGTGTGTGTGTGTGTGTGTGTGTGTGTGTGTGTGTGTGTGTGTGTGCGCGCGCGTGTGTGTGTGTGTGTGCGCGTGTGTCTGCGCGCGCTCGTCTGTGTGTGTGCAGCTGTGGCTGAAATCATCCTGATTCATTTGCTGATTGTTGTGGTAAAAACTGTGAGTTTGATGATTTGAGGAGTCAAATGATTTCAGTTAACTTCCAACATGTTGCCACAGCACAGCAGAGCCTCTACACCTCATCTCTAACTGTTTCATATCAAGATTAGAGACACATTTCCAAGGTTTTGCAATGCGTCCATTCTTCTGTCTAGCGCTTGATATTCACGTGTGTGGTTGTTGATTGGTCAGATTTACAAGTGACCCACGTGGCCACCACACAAACCGCATTCTGATAGGCTGTTGACACCCCCCACCCCCGCAATGTGCGCCAAAGTGGTTTGGTCCATCCACTCTGTTTTTTCCCCACACTCGGCAGTTTAAACTGCAGCGCGCGACTCTGTGTGTGTGTGTGTGTGTGTGTGTGTGTGTGTGTGTGTGTGTGTGTGTGTGTGTGTGTGTGTGTGTGTGTGTGTGTGTGTGTGTGTGTGTGTGTGTGTGTGTGTGTGTGAGAGAGAGCTCTCTAGGGAGTGAGAAGTGAAGCTGTTTGGGTCATGTGACAATAACAATGGGCGTGGTAAACTACACAGTTGGAATCAAAAAAGTTTCCTGCATGTTGGTTTTGTATAATTATCTAGTCAGTTGTTTATCTGGACACATTGATGTACGTGTGTCTGTATTGTAGAGATAACAGAGAAACTGATCAAAACAGTTCTTCTACATCTATTTGTGTTCACTTCTTGGATATTTAATTTATTTAAAAATTCATTAGTTTGCTTGGGACCACCTGGAACCTCCTCAAAGACCCCTGGTGGTCCCCCCGGACCTCACATTGAGAACCACTGATCTGGATTAAATTAAATTAAAAGACAAACCTTAATTAGGGAAACTAAAGTAACAAAACATGACTACACAGTAAATGAGTAAATGTGTAGTTATGTGATGTCTGTCTGTCAGCATCACAGTCTCTCATCTTCTTCAACAGCTCTCTGGCTCCCTCTGCTGCTGACAACTGAGGAAACTTTATTTTTATTTCATATTTGATGTGCTCATATTCTGTTTTATTTCCCTGCTGAGTCCGAGCTGCAAAGGTCTAATTTTAACCAATAAATCTATAATTGATTTAGTTTGAAGACTTCACACTCAACACAAAGCAAGTCAGCAGACGAGGAATATGAAGAGTGTTGCTGTTAACACATTGAGTGCCAAGGACGTCTCTGGACGTCCTAAAAAAATGTAACGAGGAGTGCCAAGGACGTCTGTGGACGTCCTAAAATCATAATTCATATTATTCCATAATTCTGCTGTTTAAGGTCGTACCTAGCCAGTGAGCATGAATCCCTTCAAGGGATCACACGGCGCCACCTTAAACATCGACACGGGAGCTGCGCCACCCACCTCAGATCCTTTACTTTGTGCAGGAGACAGCAGGGAAAGACGTGATCAAAAGGGAAACCGATGCATGCTTCAGCCAGAGCCGTATAGATTGCTCTGTCTGCAGCGGACAGTTGGCTCGGCTGCATCCGCGCCCACAACTGAGCTCTTCTGCTTCTATCTATCTCCACACGATTCCCTGCCAGAAAGCCAGCATCCGAAGCCGAACGGCCAAACCTTTTCGTTCAGTCGCGTTTGGCATTTCCTTGTTGCGCGCTGGGATCCGTCCGGGGCAAAAACGGAGTCTGTGAGAAAACAGACTCTGTGCGTGTGGGGAGGAGCCCGCAGCTCAGAGGTGGAGAGGGGGGGGGGGGGGGGGGCACGCAGGCTGCACAGAAACCACACCACGCCACCACATCAGAAAACACCAGCCAGAGTCAGTGAATGTGCTCGAAATTAGAGTGCAAAAGGTATTCATAAAAGTGACTATATCTTGAAAAGTAAAAAAAAACGGCAGAAAACCCTTGAAAGTGCACTTTTTTCAGAGGCTGTCATTTCATAATGGAACTGTCTAGAAACAAAATTTCTTCTTTGGAAGAAGCAGGAGTGTTCAATGTTTCATTAAAGTCCAGCCCTGTCAATATAGCCCTAATAGAAAAAATTCTATAGCTGTTTTCAACTGAATGGAAGTGAATCTGGCACAGGCTCCAGACAATTTTACTGAAGCGCTGTGGCACTCAATGTGTTAAAGAGCCACGATCAGCAAAACTTCCCTGCATGATTCAAAGTTATAAAAACAATACAAAGTGCTGAGTGTTCAGTTGATAAGTTAGTGCAAAAAGGCTGCACAGTAGCAATGAAGTGCTACGACTGCATCAACTAATCAAGCTGCTTTCTGCCTTCCCTCAGTCATATCATGTCATGTCAAATATCATCTGAAGAAGTAACACATGGGCGTACACCGCATGCTTAGTGAGAAAGACAGTGGTGTTTGGCAATAATATAAATACATTAATAATGATGTTTTATTTCTTTAGCACTTTTGCAGGTAGAGTTATGAAGTGTTTGACAGGGAATAAAACAAGTAAAAGCTAACAGCAATTAATTGAAAACAGATTAAAGAAGGATCAAATTGCAAAATGCAAGAGAGCACCAGGTAGAAACAAATTGTTTATCAAATATCAAATGAGTTGTGTGCATGGTTTGGCTCAAATTAATTTCAACCAGTGAAGTCAAGCTTCTGTCCATTGGTCAGTCATAGAGTCTTGATTCTCATTGATTTCTTTCAAGACAGCATGTATGAACCTTTTTCAAGATTTTGTTCTCAGTTTGTGGATTGAATCCAGCAGCTTAACTGGCTGAATAGAAAGTGAATTGACCCTTGACCCTGTGCCATGCTTCCAGGTTCCGCTCACGCTGACATCAATGTCTCCTGATTTCCCTCTAGATTAAGATGAAGCTCTGCCTATTTTTTTAAACCAGGAGCTTTAGTGACTCAATAATAAGAGCTCTGTTTACACTCCTATGTTACAATGTTACAATTTACAGTGTTACAATATTACAATTTACAGTGTTACAATTTACAACCTTTTTGTTACAAGGTTAAAAATTCACTTAGCAGACACTTTTACCCAAAGAGACGTACATCTGAGCTTTATACAACACAAGCAATGATCTAGTCAGAAGACAACAACATGAGGAAGTGCCATGAGGCCAAGCTTGAGTCTGAATGGACCCAGGTGTCACCAGGCAGCACAGAGTGCAGAGGATTTATTTATCATTCATGTCCCTCATTCATCACCATTCATGCTATTAACATTCATGTATCTATCATCCCTTTTTCATCCTTTCATCCTTCATGCTCATCAAGTGTGAAGGTGTTGGTTAAAGAGCTGCAGGGTCTGGAGTCTCTTCGTAAAGATAGAGAGCTAGGCCATGTTCAGACTAGGAGGCCAAATCTGATTTGTGAACTTTAGTGACCTATTAATGACTTTATCCAGATTGGATTTATGAGTCTGGACGCTCCAAGTCTGATTTGTGTCACTTGTCACAAACCACATGGAGGTAGTTTCCAATCTGCTGTGTCTTCAGTGCGGACGCGCAGATCTACCAAATCTGATTTGAACATCACTCGCAGACCTGAATGAGGGAGTTCAGGTAGGCAGGAGGGGGTGTAGACCTGAATGAGGGAGTTCAGGTAGGCAGGAGGGGGTGTAGACCTGAATGAGGGAGTTCAGGTAGGCAGGAGGGGGTGTAGACCTGAATGAGGGAGTTCATGTAGGCAGGAGGGGGTGTAGACCTGAATGAGGGAGTTCAGGTAAGCAGGAGGGGGTGTAGACCTGAATGAGGGAGTTCAGGTAGGCAGGAGGGGGTGTAGACCTGAATGAGGGAGTTCAGGTAGGCAGGAGGGGGTGTAGACCTGAATGAGGGAGTTCAGGTAGGCAGGAGGGGGTGTAGACCTGAATGAGGGAGTTCATGTAGGCAGGAGGGGGTGTAGACCTGAATGAGGGAGTTCAGGTAGGCAGGAGGGGGTGTAGACCTGAATGAGGGAGTTCAGGTAAGCAGGAGGGGGTGTAGACCTGAATGAGGGAGTTCAGGTAGGCAGGAGGGGGTGTAGACCTGAATGAGAGAGTTCAGGTAAGCAGGAGGGGGTGTAGACCTGAATGAGGGAGTTCAGGTAGGCAGTGGTGTGACGTGTTCTTTTGGGCTGGTTGAAGATCAGACGTGCCGCCACGTTCTGGATCATCTGCAGAGGTTTGAAGGTTCATGCAGGGAGGCCTGTCAGTATTGCAGTAGTCAATGTGTGAGAACACAAGAGCCTGAATCAGGAGTTGTGCTGCGTGCTCAGACAGGTACTGTTACTATAATAGTAACAATAATAACAATAATATAAATTATAATGTTAGCCTGTTATAATAATACAGAGATATGTAAACATTTCGGTCTTGCAAACAAATATGTAGCCTACATAGGCTAGGTGACAAAAGTTTAAAAATAGGATAAAAGGAGTTGAAGATATCTGTACAGTAGGCTATGTGTCTATGTACAAGATGTGCAGAGGGCGGAGCCTAAGCTTTAGGGTGGTTGTGTCCCATTTATCCTTTTCCTGTCACAACCGCTCACAAACCTTGCTGCTGTGTTAGTAGTCTCTTAGAACAGACGAGTTGGCTTCCGCAATTTTCAAATGCTCTCGCCATACCGTCTGTACGTCAGACCCCCAGAACATGCACAAGGAAGTAGTGAAAAAAACCTTCAGACCGGAAGGAAGTTCGACGGAATCTGACCAATCACGACACGCGTGTCCACGAAAAATATGTTCCCCCCGGAAACTTAAACCGATGCAGGTTGCTAATGCTAGCAGTGCTTTAGAATTACCATGGAAGCTACGCCGACGAAACCGGTGAAATAAGACCCTGATAGACGTAAACGATGTATCCGCGGCTTGGAGGAACCTCGTGCAAGACGTGCACTTATTCCAGAGTTAAACGAAAGTGATGAGGTAAGTTGCTAACGTTACTGAGCTTATCGTTCGTCTTACTAATCAGCGTTAGCTAACGATAGCTACAGCAGTATACAGCTAGTTAGCTAATGTTAAATTCTGATTGGACGAATGAGCGGAAGTCCCGCCTTTCAACTTCCTCTTCCGTTTGGTGCATGATTCTCCCCCACGAAGTACAGACTGTATATAGCTGCATCTGCCGGATGTAGATAAGACAGTCTGTTTTAAGAGACTACTGTGTTAGCGTCTCTCTCTCTCTCTCTCTCTCTCTCTCTCTCTCTCTCTGTGTGTCTCTCTCTCTCTCTCTCTCTCTCTCTCTCTCTCTCTCTCTGTGTCTCTCTCTCTCTCTCTCTCTCTCTCTCTCTCTCTCTCTCTCTCTCTCTCTCTCTCTCTCTCTCCGCCCTCCGCGAGTTCATCATTTCCTTGTTCGGTGTGGCGCAGATTATTTTCTCCAGCTGAAGGTAGGCTATTGTAACAGTACTTTACTGACACTTTTACTCTAACTTGACTCTTTAATGAGACTGTAAAACTGTTAAAACTGTTAGCCTATTTGCTTATTTAGACTAAAAAGAGGAACTATCAAAATTTTCTCCGTGTAAAAAAAACTCAAAACTAGACTTGTTTACGATTAAGTTATGAGGCCGCGCGCGCACCGTCATATCAAATGAACACACCTAGAACTGACAGAGGAGAATAAGCCGTCTGTCTTCTCACTCACTCTCTCTCTCTCTCTCTCTCTCTCTCTCTCTCTCTCTCTCTGTCTTCTCACTCTCTCTCTCTCTCTCTCTCTCTCTCTCTCTGTCTCTGTCTAAAAGATAGACAACAAATGTTGGTTTTAGAATAAATCCTACTCTTGAGGAAAAAAGTGTGGATGTATAAGAAACTCACATCTGATCATAGCATTACAGTGAACACATTAGAACAATGCGCGCACGCGCGCTCACACTAAATTTTCAGCCAAATTCCCCCAAAATATAGGTATACAGAATTTCCAAAGGAAACTGTAAATTCCGGACTATAAGCCGCGGCTTTTTTCCCGTTTTTTGGCCCCTGCGGCTTATATAACGGTGCGTCTTATCTATGGATTTTTTCAGAAAAAAAAAAAAAAATACAAATAAAATCTCTCTTTTTTAGCACTCTTTCTAACTATAAATCCACTTCTGTTTTAATTTCCTCTCTTGCCCTCTTTTCACCACACCGCGGACACTGTGTGCACTGTAAAAATAAACAACGGTGGTGTTGTGTTATGTTGTTTTGTTGAAATGTTGTAATACGGTAAATGGGAGCTTCCTCAAACAGCCATCTCTTCCCGACAATCCCCTCTGTGCGTGACCACTTACATATGGTAATTACGGTAAGCAAACGGCCACTCGGGCAACAACTCCCTCCCCCGACTACCAGGAGAAAATCACAAACTTCGGCGAATTCACACAAAGGAAGATCAAGGAATATTCACAACAAGACGAGCAGTAGAAGCAACACTCTCACTTACCATGGGGAAGGTACGCAGAAATTCACACGAGGCAGCTTTCAAGTTGAAAGCAGTCAATCTCGCATTAAAAGAGAGCAGCCGCCGATCAAACAGAGCAGCCGCGCGTAACCTGGGCAAAAGGGACTGTCCGTCCGGGGGAGAACTACTGAACAACTCCCTCCCGACTACCAGGAGAAAATCACAAACTTCGGCGAATTCACACAAAGGAAGATCACGGAATATTATAGGAGTGTGAAAACATCCACAATTACCAACGGGTTCCAAAACGCTGGACTGCTGCGGGATGAAGAGGATGACACCGCGGGGACTGCCCCCTAGTCCGATACCTCACGAGTCCGATACCTCACGAGTCCGACACCTCATGGTTTTGGGTTAGGGTCTGGGGGAGGTTAGGTTTAGGCGTGGGGGTGGGAGAGGTTAGGTTTTGGGTTAGGGTCTGGGGGATGTTAGGTTTAGGCGTGGGGGTGGGAGAGGTTAGGTTTTGGGTTAGGGTCTGGGGGAAGTTAGCCTCTTTTTTCGGACTCGTGAGGTGTCGGACTCGTGAGGTATCGGACTCGTGCCATGGCACCTGAAGGAGAGAGGAGAGTGGTTGACGAAGCCACCCTGAACCTGTTCGTTTCCGACACTGAAGATGAGGACTTTGGTGGTTTCAGTACGCAGGAAGAAGAGGAAGACGAGGATTAGTGACTTGACTTCTCTGGTTACAGGTTTGCTGCACATATAGCCTATTGTTGTGTGATTTTGTCTGGGGATTAGTGACCTGACTTTTGTTTTGTTTTGTTGAAATGTTAATAAATGGGAGCTTCCCCAAACAGCGATCTCTTTCCCGACATTCCTCTCTGTGCACGAACCCTTTCATATGGTAATTAAACATCAAAACACCCGCGGCTTATAGTCCGGTGCGGCTTATAGAAGAAAAAAATAGTCAATTTTGGTCCCGCGGCTTATACACCGGTGCGTCTTATAGTCCGGAATTTACGGTAGTTGATTGTGGTTCAAGTGGCTGTTGATGGACTGTGAGTTTGCTGTCAGTTAGCCTCAATGCGTTGAGGCTATATCATTACAGCTCAGCAGTGACATCATTACAGCTCAGCAGTGACATCATTACAGCTCAGCAGTGACATAATTACAGCTCAGCAGTGACATCATTACAGCTCAGCAGTGACATCATTACATCTCAACAATGACATCATTACAGCTCAGCAGTGACATCATTACAGCTCAGCAGTGACATCATTACATCTCAACAATGACATCATTACAGCTCAGCAGTGACATCATTACATCCCAACAGTGACATCATTACAGCTCAGCAGTGACATCATTACAGCTCAGCAGTGACATCATTACATCCCAACAGTGACATCATTACAGCTCAGCAGTGACATCATTACAGCTCAGCAGTGACATCATTACAGCTCAACAGTGACATCATTACAGCTCAGCAGTGACATCATTACAGCTCAGCAGTGACATCATTACAGCTCAGCAGTGACATCATTACATCTCAGCAGTGACATCATTACAGCTCAGCAGTGACATCATTACATCTCAACAGTGACATCATTACAGCTCAGCAGTGACATCATTACATCTCAACAGTGACATCATTACAGCTCAGCAGTGACATCATTACAGCTTAGCAGTGACATCATTACAGCTCAACAGTGACATCATTACAGCTCAACAGTGACATCATTACATCCCAACAGTGACATCATTACAGCTTAGCAGTGACATCATTACAGCTCAACAGTGACATCATTACAGCTCAACAGTGACATCATTACATCCCAACAGTGACATCATTACAGCTCAGCAGTGACATCATTACAGCTTAGCAGTGACATCATTACATCCCAACAGTGACATCATTACAGCTCAGCAGTGACATCATTATAGCTTAGCAGTGACATCATTAACCCTTCATTATCCAGAGTCTTGTATTTCAAATATTTTTATTGATTTTTTTCAAACAGACAAGACAAAAACTCACAAAACGTAAACCCCCTCTTCCCACATGAGACAAAAACAAACAAAAAGACAAAAACAAAAACAAAAGCAACAACATATAACTTTTGACCACTACCTCACACAGTTCCATCACCACCTTATTATAGAAACTTAAAAAAATAAAAAAATAAACAGAATATCATTTTACTCTATTGTAGCTGTAGCATATTGAGATTCAAAATAATTTAAAAAAGGTTGCCAGACTTTAAAGAACTTTTGCACAGACCCTCGAATTGAATATTTCAACTTTTCAAGTTTTAGATGAGCCATCACTTCACCAACCCATTGTTTATGTGTAGGAGGTGTAACCGACTTCCAATTAAGCAGGATGAGGCGTCTAGCCAAGAGTGATGTAAAAGCCACCACATCCGACTGGGCCACAGAGAGCTTCAGAGCGCTCGGGCCCACTCCAAAGATAGCAATCATGGGGTCAGGTTGTATTACTTTGCCCTCACATACATAAGAAAGGGTTTTAAAAATGCTAGCCCAGAAGTTACTCAGGGTTGGGCATGTCCAAAACATATGGATAAGTGTAGCTGGGTCTCGTTTACACCGGGAGCAAGTTGGATCCAATTCTGGGTACATTCTGGAGAGTTTGTCCTTGGAGAGATGGAGTCTGTGCAAAACTTTAAACTGAAGCAAACCATGCCTGATACAGATAGATGTTGAATGTATTCTTTCAATTGAGTATTGCCAGACATGATCAGGAACCTCTTCCCCAAAGTCTCTTTCCCATGCCTCTTTCAAATGATCAAGAGAGGGTGAGGTCGCTGCTAGAAGAGTGTCATATATTCTAGAGATACATGCCCTTTCAGAAGGATCTAATTTTACACATTCCTCCAACCAGCTAGCCGGTGGTCGGGATGGGAAAGAAGTAACAATTTCCTTTACAAAATGACGTACTTGAAAGTACCTCAAATAGTGTGATTGTGGAATACCATACTCCTTTACCAAAGTATCAAAGCACATGAAAATATTATCTTTAAACAGGTCATTCACACATTTCAACCCCCGACTGTACCACGATTGAAAGGCTGTATCTATGAGTGACGAAGCAAATAGTGGGTTTGCCGTAATTGGCATCGAGGGTAAAGCCTGTTTAAATCCAAAATGATTTCTGAATTGGGTCCATATCTTCAGTGAGCCTTTTATAATGGCATTACCGTGTAATCCTGGTCGTTTCGCAGGGACTGGCGCACATACCAAAGCAGCTAAAGACACAGGGCTGCTGAAATATTGCTCCATGTGGGTCCACACTGGTCCCTCTCCCTCATGATACATATAGACCCAGTAAGCTATTTTATGAACATTGGCTGCCCAATAATAATAAATAAAATTTGGCAGTGCCAAGCCTCCAGCCCCTTTATAGCGTTGGAGAAAAGCTTTCTTTATCCTGGGATTGCTCTTATTCCAAATGAAAGTACTTATACATTTGTCCAACTCCTTAAAATAAGATTTGGAAATGAAAACCGGGATTGTTTGAAACAAAAACAGAAATCTTGGCAAAATTGTCATTTTAACAGAATTTATCCTCCCAGCCAATGATATGGGGAGTGTAGACCATCGGTTAAGATCTAATTTGGCTCTCTCCAGTGCCGGCTTGAAATTCTGTTTAAATAAATCCCCATATTTGTGTGTGACTGAGACCCCTAGGTATGTAAAATTGTCTCGAGTCACTCTTAATGGAAAAGTTTCATACGAGCGTGATCGAGCCTTTTCATTAATTGGAAACAGCAAACTTTTGGTTAAATTGATCTTGTAGCCCGATATTTTACCAAATTCTGAAATCACATTTAATGCCACGGGAATCGAAGTATCAGGATCTGACAAGAACAAGATAAGGTCATCCGCGTAAAGCGAGACCTTGTGGATCTGCCCCCCTCTACCTATGCCAATCAGCTGTGTGGTGTTTCTAAGCATAATTGCCAGTGGTTCGAGGGCAATATCAAATAGGAGCGGAGAAAGCGGACAGCCCTGTCTCGTTCCCCGATGTAGTGGGAAAAATTGAGAGAGTAACCTGTTTGTACGCACAGCAGCTTTCGGTGAGGAGTACAGTGTCCTAATCCATGAACAAAAGGAGGTTCCGAATCCAAATTTCTCTAAAGTCGAAAATAAATAATCGTATTCTACACAATCAAATGCTTTGTGGGCATCTAAAGAAATCAATACCTCTGCTGATATTGGTGAGTGTGGAGAATACAATACATTGAACAGGCGTCTCAAGTTACCAGACATCTGTCTCCCTGCAATGAAGCCGGATTGGTCAGCATGTATAATCTTATGCATAACTGTGTCCAATCTAATGGCCAGTATCTTCGTTAAAATCTTATAGTCACTACATAATAGACTAACTGGTCTATAGGATTCACATTTCGATGGATTCTTATCTTTTTTAAGAAGTACCGATATCACAGCTTCAGTCATTGTAGGGGGCAGTGTTTCCTGTTCCAATGCTTCATTATATACCTCACATAAAAGTGTTGTCAGCTTTGTAGAGAATTTCTTAAAGAATTCAATAGGAAAGCCATCAGGCCCTGGTGATTTACCGCTTTTCATTTTTTTAATTGCCTGTTCTATCTCAGCTATTGATATAATCTTATCTAATTTGTCTTTATCTTCCGCACTAAGAGTGGGTGTCTCAATTTTATCCAGAAATTGATCTTTTTCAATGTTATGTCCCGAGTCAGACGAATAAAGAGTTGAGTAGAATTTCTGAAATTGATCATTGATTGCTCTTTGATCCATAGTTAACCCTCCCTCGGGAGTTTCAATTTCTGATATAAATCCAGCAACTTCCGATTGTCTAAGTTGATGAGACAGTAGCTTACCAGCTCGTTCTCCATGTTCATAGTGTTTCTGACGGGATCTCAAGTGTAGTTCTTCAGCCCACTCTGTAGTTAATAAATCAAATTCAGTTTGTAAGGTAATTCTCTCCCTAAAAAGGTCAGCAGAGGGTGCTCTTGCAAGTTTTTTATCAAGCTCACTTATCAAATCAATTAACTTGTCGGTACGCTTTGTCCTCCTTTTGTTCATGCCAGCACTATATGATATCACCTGCCCTCTCAGATAAGCCTTCATAGCTTCCCATAAATTAGCCTTAGTTGTACTAGATGTCTGATTTGTTTCCAAAAAAAAGTCTATTTGGTTAGATATGAAAGAGACAAAGTCTTCATTATTTAGTAGCCGTGGGTTGAGTCTCCAAGAGCGATAGGCAGGTTCATTTTCTGGGAATTGTAATGACATTAACACTGGACTATGGTCTGATATGATGATATTCCCACACCCACTAGATGACAACAGAGGAAGCAGTTTTTTATCCAAAAGAAAAAAATCTATCCTTGAATAGGATTTATGAGGAGGTGAAAAAAACGTATATTGTCTATTTGTAGGGTTTTTAAACCTCCAAGGATCTATTATTCCATACATCTCCAGGAATGAATTAATACACTGTGATGATTTACTTAAGGTTCCCATCGTACCTCTGGAACGGTCAAGAGTAGGATTTAATACACAGTTAAAGTCCCCTCCAAGTAACAAATGGTGAGTATTTAAATCCGGTAATAGGGAAAAAAAATCTTTAAAAAATTGAGCATTGTCCCAGTTATGAGCGTACAGGTTCGCCAACACAACCGGTAAATTAAATAATTTTCCTTGTACCATAATGTATCTACCATTATTATCTGAAATAACTTTTGTGACAGAAAACTGAACCTCCCTGTGGATAAGTATTGCTGTCCCACGGCTCCTTGCATTAAAATTTGAATGAAATATCTGTGAGAACCCTCCTCTCTTAAGTTTAGCATGGTCTTTAACCAGCAGGTGTGTTTCCTGCAAGTATGCAATACTCGTTTTTAACTCCCTCAGATGTGAGAACACTTTATTTCGCTTCACTGGATGGTTAAGCCCTCGAGTGTTCCAGCAAGTAAATTTAGTCTGAAGCTGTTCCTTCCCACTATTACTAGGGAACATCCTGATACCAAAAAAATATATTTAAGTTCCTATGGAATTTGGATAGTTTGGAAGAGTATTGCTGATTTATGAAAACATCGAAGTAGTAGTCAAATACAAAAAAATAAAGACAAACAGGAACAGTGTCTAACACTAAGCCATAACATAACCCACCGATACATATAAACACAAACTTTAGTAGACACCGCCCTCTGCAGGCCTCTCCCCAAACGAGAGGCTGCCCCCTGACTCCCCACTGCGCAGTCACTCTACTGTGCTGCATAACACCTCACTAATGAGTCTGAGCCTCTTCTAGAACTATAAAGTTGAAAAAAAATAATAATAATAGCCTACTTCCTTCAAAGGGAAAGAATTCAAAGCACCTAACTTACTCTAATCGCTCGCTAGGCATACAGCTAAAGAGTATAGCTATAGTATACGACAAAAGATTAAAATAATAATAGCAACTCCGGGCCTATTATGGGCCTATTATGTTTTTTTTTTTTTTTTTTTTAATGCCAGGGGTTAATTAAATAATGTCGTTAATTAAATAATGTCGGTTAGACCGATTACAAGCTATGTACCGTATTGGGCCGTGTTTCTGGCATATTATAAACACACATTGGAAACGTTGCCCAAGCAATAGTCTTGAAAAAGAGAAAAATAAAATAAAATTAAGAATACCGTTCTGGGCTGAAGCCTAACTCCACTGACTGTGGAAGTCCTGCCCGATTTTAACTGACGTTTCTCTTCAGATTGGCCGTTATAAATTCTTTAGCCATCTTGGGATCCTTGAAACTTTTGCTTGCGCCTCCCTCCACTGTTATCTTCAGCTCTGCTGGGTACCATAGCCCAAAGCGCACACCGTCACAGCCCCTCAGCATGCCACGGACCTCGTTGAAAGCCGCTCGTTGTTCCATCACCGCTTGCGTGTAGTCTGGTAGGATGCGGATCTTATCTCCGTCACTGGTCGTCACTTGTTTCTGCTCTCTGGCCTTCTGGATCATCGCCTCCCGTTCCTGGAAGTAGTGGCATTTGATGACGAAAGCCCTGGGTGGTTGGTCATCTCCTGGCCGGGTGCGCAGAGTGCGGTGTGCCCGGTCTAGTAGCGGGGGGGTTTCCAGACCCAGTGCCTGTTGTATTATCTCAGCCATATATTGGACCGGGCGCTTCCCTTCTTCTCGTCTTTCCTTAATGCCAGTAACACGCAAATTGCACCGGCGTGATCTAGCTTCAAGATCCTCATTACGTATTTTGATCACGCATACTTGCTTTTTCATCTCGGCCACCTCGCGCTGAAGAGTAGTGATAGAGTCTGAATGATCAGTTGCCGCTTGTTCAATGGAGCTCATCCGCTTCCCCAGTGCCCGATTTTCGGCTTTAGCCTCTTCGCTAGCTCGTTTCAGATCTTCTCTCAATTGCTCCACTTGCCTGCCTATCATAGCCGACTGGCTTTCGGCCTTCTCTTCAATTTTAGCCAGCAGCTCCAGCTTCAAGTTGTTAATTGCTTCGAGAACAGCGTTTTGTTCAGTGTCTGCCATTGTTGCCTCCGGCGAGCCTCCTTTGTTAGCACGAGTATGCCGTAGTATTTGTCTTTTTTTGGTCATAACCCGCTTCAAAGCGTTCACAGGTGCTCAGAATGTCTTTTTGACTGAAATTATTTGCAAGGAAGAAGCTTAGAGTTGTAAAATAAAAGTTCAGTTGAGGAGCTCAGTAAGGTGCGTCCTCACCTCATGGCAGTCTAACCGGAAGTCTCCATTATCCAGAGTCAAAGCTCTGTCTGTCTCTGTTGTGTTGAAGGCCAGTCCAGCAGGAGAGAGCAGACTGCCCTGTACCCAGCTGTGTGTCCATGAAGAGTGACCGGTCTATGGATTATCCTCTTCACTTCAAACATGGACAGCAGTCTACTGAGCAAAGGTAAGAACTGAAAACAGACGAGTTTATTTGATTCTACTGAACAGAGGAAAGAAGTCATGATACTCTGTTGATTTAGTTTCTTCTTTTATTACAATTAACTATCCAGATTCCAGAAGGGTTTTGCTGAACATATTTTCTTTTGCAGCATTGCTCTGCTTCACATCCATAGTTACATATATTCATACCAGAGCTGCTCAGTACAACAACAGCCTTCTGCTGTTGGTGACTGAGCAGCTACCAGAACAGTCTGGGGGTTGAGATCTTTGCTCAAGGTCTAATTGTTGGTAGTTTCACAGGGTGGAGAAAGAGTTACATATTCAAAGTTGACTTTCAAAGTTGTTACTGGGATTCAAACTGGCAACCTACTGGTCAAAACCCTGCTTCTCTAACATGTTCACTGCCACCACCCTGTTTTATCAATCCTTAGCAGGATCCAGCAGAAGAGAGCAGACTCCCCTGTACCCAGCTGTGTGTCCATGAAGAGTGACCGGTCTATGGATTATCCTCTTCACTTCAAACATGGACAGCAGTCTACTGAGCAAAGGTAAGAACTGAAAACAGATGAGTTTATTTGATTCAACTGAACAGAGGAAAGAAGTCATGATACTCTGTTGATTTAGTTTCTTCTCTCAAAACATCACATCCAATAATCATAGCAGCATTTACAGTAGGAATGCACCATATTTAACGGACCAATACATTATCATCCAATATGGCCATTTTGCATGAGCTCGTGACGTCACAGCTGCACCTGGTGCCAGGCGCACTAGAGCCAAACATGGCTGCCGGCAGTGTGGCTGTTCCACAGTTTCAGATGATAACAACTAGGGGAAATAGCAAAAGAAAACGTTTTCAATGGCTTCTGTGTGCTTTATACTTGTGCAGGATCGTTTGATTTTGAAAATATCCGACTGGACGTCGTATTGTTATTATCGCTAACTAACACAGGAGTGCAGCCGGTCAGTGCGGTCTGCGTCTCTGCTTCGTGAGCTGGATTAGCTCGCTGGCATAACCAGACAGACCAGACTCCAAAACAGCTCAGCAGTGACATCATTACAGCTCAGCAGTGACATCATTACCGCTCAGCAGTGACATCATTACAGCTCAACAGTGACATCATTACAGCTCAGCAGTGACATCATTACAGCTCAGCAGTGACATCATTACAGCTCAGCAGTGACATCATTACATCTCAGCAGTGACATCATTACAGCTCAGCAGTGACATCATTACAGCTCAGCAGTGACATCATTACATCAACAGTGACATCATTACAGCTCAGCAGTGACATCATTACATCTCAACAGTGACATCATTACAGCTCAGCAGTGACATCATTACAGCTTAGCAGTGACATCATTACAGCTCAACAGTGACATCATTACAGCTCAACAGTGACATCATTACATCCCAACAGTGACATCATTACAGCTTAGCAGTGACATCATTACAGCTCAACAGTGACATCATTACAGCTCAACAGTGACATCATTACATCCCAACAGTGACATCATTACAGCTCAGCAGTGACATCATTACAGCTTAGCAGTGACATCATTACATCCCAACAGTGACATCATTACAGCTCAGCAGTGACATCATTATAGCTTAGCAGTGACATCATTAACCCTTCATTATCCAGAGTCAAAGCTCTGTCTGTCTCTGTTGTGTTGAAGGCCAGTCCAGCAGGAGAGAGCAGACTCCCCTGTACCCAGCTGTGTGTCCATGAAGAGTGACTGGTCTATGGATTATCCTCTTCACTTCAAACATGGACAGCAGTCTACTGAGCAAAGGTAAGAACTGAAAACAGATGAGTTTATTTGATTCTACTGAACAGAGGAAAGAAGTCATGATACTCTGTTGATTTAGTTTCTTCTTTTATTACAATTAACTATCCAGATTCCAGAAGGGTTTTGCTGAACATATTTTCTTTTGCAGCATTGCTCTGCCTCACATCCATAGTTACATATATTCATACCAGAGCTCCTCAGTACAACAACAGCCTTCTGCTGTTGGTCACTGAGCAGCTACCAGAACAGTCTGGGGGTTGGGATCTTTGCTCAAGGTCTAATTGTTGGTAGTTTCACAGGGTGGAGAAAGAGTTACATATTCAAAGTTGACTTTCAAAGTTGTTACTGGGATTCAAACCGGCAACCTACTGGTCAAAACCCTGCTTCTCTAACATGTTCACTGCCACCACCCTGTTTTATCAATCCTTAGCAGGATCCAGCAGAAGAGAGCAGACTCCCCTGTACCCAGCTGTGTGTCCATGAAGAGTGACCGGTCTATGGATCATCCTATTAGTTTCAAAGATCGACAGCAGCCTACTGAGCAAAGGTAAGAACTGAAAACAGACAAGTTTATTATTTGATTCTACTGAACAGACATAGTCTAGTCAAGTCAAGTTTATTTGTATAGTACATTTCATACACAGATGCAGTTCAAAGTGCTTCACATAAAATGATGATGAGGATGACATAAGAAAATAATAAAAGAGGTTAAAATAGACATTTCACAACAGCTTTGTCTTTATACTGTAGTTTCTGTGTGCTTTATACTTGTGCAGAATTGTTTTATTTTGAAAATATCCGACTGGACGTCGTATTGTTATAATCGCTAACTAACACAGGAGTGCAGCCGGTCAGTGCGGTCTGCGTCTCTGCTTCGTGAGCTGGATTAGCTCGCTGGCATAACCAGACGGACCAGACTCCAAAACAGATGGAATTAAAATGTGTCAGACAATGGTTTTGTATGCAGGAGACAAGGCTACAGCTGCAGGATCAAATGGACAAAAAGACTGCAACACCACAAACACGACCAGAGCTCAGACAACAACTAACCATAAAGCACTATCCAGTGGCAGTATGGCCGCCTGTCACTCAACCGGGCCACGCCCTTAATTATGCACAACTTTAAACCTTTATTAAATGTAACCTACTGGTCAAAACCCTGCTTCTCTAACATGTTTACTGCCACCACCCTGTTTGATCAATCCTTAGCAGGATCCAGCAGAAGACAGCAGACTCCCCTGTACCCAGCTGTGTGTCCATGAAGAGTGACTGGTCTATGGCTCATCCTATTAGTTTCAAAGATGGACAGCAGCCTACTGAGCAAAGGTAAGAACTGAAAACAGATGAGTTTATTTGATTCTACTGAACAGAGGTTTTACTTCGTTTCGAACTCAAGCTCTCACTAGTGCCTACAACGCTGCGTACGCAGCCCTATGGAAGACTGTCATTTTGCTCCAAAATTACTTTTCATTAAAACCGACCACCCACCCGTAGGTGGCGTGGTGCCCCCCTGGGGCTGACACGGATCCACGTGACTACGTCACGTCCTGTCAGCCCAGGGATAACCACTTCACGTTTCTTCCAGCCACTAAGAAGACGTGTTTTCAAAAGCTCCGCGGTTAACTCTGAGTTAGCGCTGTTACATAGCTTTAGATACTAGGCTCCTTCCGTCTTATTTGCCCACCTTAAGAGGTTTGCGTGGAACGAGGTAAAGCAGGCTTCGGGGACCCGATCCTGTTCTCTCCACCAGCGGCATCGGATCAAGTCATCTAAAAGCTAAGAGTGTCTTCTTTTAGTTAACTGTTTTATTGCTACCGCCGTGTAGCTGTGTTTAACGTTCCCCGATGGGGCAGCGTTATCGGATTGAGGGCTGACTCAGGTCCGCGCTCAAAACTGTTAGGCTAGGTTGCATACGTGCGATTAGCTTACAGTGTAGCACTAGAACAATAGGCTAGTTAGCCCAGTTCTTGCGGATAAGCTAGCGTGCTCCCGTGTGGTTAGCGTCCGTGTGCTTGTTTTAGGCGCCGGCTATATTGTCAGAGCGCGCACGTTACTCCAGGAGTAACGTTAGATAGATAGTTAGCTAGTTGCTCAGTGCAGCTAGCTTGGACTAGCTTGTAGCACTCCAGCTATTTGGCTGCGTCCCCAGACAGGGTAACGCACCCAGTTTTGTGGCAGATAGCTAGCGTGCACACGTGCAGTTAGTGTCTGTGTGCTAAGTACTTTAGGCGCCAGCTACCTCTGTGTAGGGTAGTGCTGCACGATTTGGGGAAAAGGTGCGATTGGCGATTATAGTGGCCAATATTGCGATTTGCGATTGTGATTGCGATTTAAATGGTATCATGAGTCTACACTTGCTTGGTTATCAAGGAAAATGCAGAGATGGATTACTGAGGATTTTAAAATGTTTATTTCTCAAAAACATCCAAACTTACTGTATCCAAACACAGAAAATGTGTACAGTACTGTTTACAAAATAACATTGATATTTCAAAATTAAAAAACAAAAATATATTTTTCAAAATAAACATTTCTGCATAGTGCAAACTGCCTTCTCTTCTGTAAACTGAAAACAGGTATTTGTGCAAAGGCATTCCTGTAAAAGTGAAGGCATTTCAAGTGCAAAGGCACCTATGTAAACTCAAACATTCTTCACTCAAACATTCTTCATACAAACATTCTGTAAACAAAAGGTTTTTCTAAGTGCAAAAACACCTAATGTAAACATTCTGCAAAAGGCATTTCTGTAAACAAAAGGTTTTTCCAAGTGAAAAAGCACCTAATGTAAACATTCTGCAAAGGCATTTCTGTAAATAAAAGGTTTTTCCTAGTGCAAAAGCACCTAATGTAAACATTCTGCAAAGGCATTTCTGTAAACGTAATATTCTGCAAAGGCATTTCTGTAAACTTAAGAGATTCTGCAAAGGTAAACTTAAGGCATATTTTCTGCAAAATGACTTAGATACACTTAACATTTCTGCAAAGGTTATGTATGTAAACTTAAAGCATTTCTGCAAAGACAAAGACACTTCTGTAAACTTAAAGGCATTTGTGCAAACTTAATTAGTGCAACAAAATTCAATGTAACAATGAGAAAGAAAATATATATTTTTCATTCAAATAAGACATTTTGAATGCCCAAACATGGACATATAAGCAGGTGCAACTGGAACATAAAAATTAGAGATGCAATTACAAAATGGGGCATACTTTGTAGTAGGGAGGGAAGTAAAGTAATGTTTCAATGAACCCACCAGAGGGCGCACCTGGCAGAATATAGCTATCTCAGGGTCTGACTGATTGAAAGAGAAAAAATGTAGTCAATTTGGTCTTTTTAATTACAATTAATATATTGTTTGTTTCGTTACCAATGTTCGATTCAGGAATGTGCTTTCAATTTGCATCCCTACTTTGCAACCCTTTCTAAAAATGAAACTGGATAAAAGAAAAATTATACTTCACTCAATCAAACCCAAACCAATACATTGGTTTACCTTTTTCCCCCAAGTTGCACTATGTGCTTCCATATCCTCTTTCTACCACTTCAGAGATTCTTTGCCAAAAAAAACAGCATATCTACCTTGGCTGGTTTGAGACAGGAGCGATGGGCTGTTACAACATTACCACCAGTGCTAAAAGCTCTCTCTGAAGCAGAGCTTGTTGCTTGTATGCACAGATATTTCTGTGCTAGTTTGGACAGCCAAGGGAAGTTTATTTTGTGGCACTTCCACCATTTGATGATGAGATGATGAGATATACTTTATTGTCCCGAGGGAAATTTGTCTTGGGCAAAGTGCAATAGTTCACATAAGCGTTTTTAAAACAGATACAGACGACACATAATAGCAGCGTTTGTACATTCAATTGAAGCAACAGTCAACTCACACTGTAGGTATAGCCCTTTTCCCACATGCGCTTTGTACCGCAAAATGACCGGTACGTGGTCTAATGCCTGCATGTGAGAAAGGCGCCGTGCCGGTATAAGCGCGACCCCGTCGTCGCGGAGATTTCACCACTTTCCAGCCTGTCAGAAGAGCGGTATGCGCTTTAGCGGATACTAGTGAGAAACGGGTGCAGTCATTTTCCGCGACACTCTCATGGGCGAGGTGTACACACGTTGCTTAATGTTCCAGCGGGCATAATCTAATCATTCGCGCACATTAAAGCAAACTGGCGAAATGATCTTGTGATAATAAGAGCAGTAGCCTATGTCAGCTTCATGTGTGGGTGTGCTGTGCTGATTTTCCCCTCTCCTCTCTGCTCGCTCTCTGGCCACAGTCCGTCCTCCTCCTTCAGTCACAGCCCGACAGGGCAAATGCATGAAGCGAAAGTGGAAGTATTTTGCATACGTTGCCGACAGCGAAGGCAAGCCCGGACACATCAAATGAAGCCAGTCTGTAAAAAGTGCTTCAACGCGATGCAGGTGAACGGATAAACAAGCAAACTTATTTCACCATTCAGAGTTTTGCCGACACTTCACTCCCCCACTCGCTCTGCAGTGCCGCCCCCCCCCCCCCCCCCCCCCACCCCCCCACCCCCACATACAGGCAATTTCGCTGATAGATTCCCACATGCGCGAGCCGAAGTGTGAAGGGAAATGTCTGATATTGACTTACAGGTAATTTTCCGGTACGCATGTGGGAAAAGGGCTCTAGAGTCAGCTTAACCATAGTAGGAAGCAATTCAATAAATTAGAAAATAGATACAAGTAGAAGCATATTCATGAGTAGAATCACAGGTCACACCAACCAAGTAACAATAATAAATAATCTGGAAAAATCTGGAAATAAGTAATAAAAGTATCACAATTAAGAGCAATGCAGATGGTCAATAACCATCATAAAAGTCTAACTCCACTAAGTGCTATGAACAATGTGATGATTGTTCAGTAGACCTATAGAAGTGGGAAGAAAAGAAAACTTAAACCTGTTGCTCTTGCAACGAATCGCCCTATAGCGTCTGCCTGAAGGTAGCAGCTCGTACTCTGAAGTCAGAATGTGTGAAGGATCAGACAGCACCCTATTTGCCAGGCTGAGCACTGCTTTCTCAAAAATTACCTGAAGAGAAGGTGAGTCTTTTCTACCAATTACCTTCATGGCAGTTTTTTCCATTTTTACTATTTTGGATTTGAGCTGGACAGAGAGTGTCCCGAACCAGGCAGCCATGCCATATCTGATAATACTACCTAGCACTGCATCATAGAAAGTGGACATGACTTTCTTGCTCACACCAAAGAGCCTGAGTCTGCGCAGAAAGTGCAAACGTTGTGCCAATTTGGCACATAGGTGATCCACATGGACATTCCATTTCAGCTGATTGTCCATCTGGATAGATCCACATGGACATTCCATTTCAGCTGATTGTCCATCTGGATACCTAAGTATTTGTATGATACCACCTGCTCAATTTGTGTTCCACCCAAGACCACTGGGTCATGGGTGCAGACACATTTTGGATCGAAGATCATCTCTTTAGTTTTGTTTGGGTTTAACATGAGATGACTGAGTTCACTCCAGTCATTGAAGTTGCTGATCTCACAGAAATTCAGCCCCCCTCAGCAGGCTGACTATGACAGTGTCATCTGAGAATTTCAGGGTATAGTTATTAGGCAGTCTACTCCTGCAGTCATTAGTGTAGGCTGAGAAGAGGAAAGGTGAGCTCACCCCCCCTTGTGGAACACCTGTGCTACACAATTTAGGGGCAGAGAGAGCCAAATTGATCTTGACCTGTTGAGATCTATTTGTCAGCATGGAGTAGAGCCACCTAATGATGAAAGGGTTTACATTCATGTGGTGCAGTTTTTTGACAAGCAGCAAAGGACTTACAGTGTCAAACGCAGCGCTGAAATCTGCGAAGAGAACACGTGCATAAGCATTGGGTTCTTCCAGATGCTTACTAATTAAGTGGGTAATACAGGCTACAGCATCCTCAGTGCTGCGCCCGGCCCTGTAAGCAAACTGTAGAGGATCCATAGAGGAAGCCACCTGAGACTTAAGCATATTCACTATAATTCTCTCAAAACATTTCATAACCCCGCATGTTAAAGCAATAGGTTGGTAGTCTTTATTAACAGTGGGACAAGCTACTTTCGGAACAGGGATTATTAATGATTTTTTTCCAGATTTCAGGAACCGTGTGTTTGTCAACAGACTGTTGAAAGATAGGGCAGAAAGCAGCAGTAAGCTCTTCTGAGCACTTTTGTAGCAACACAGCAGGTAAACCATCAGGACCCATTGATTTTTTGTTGCATACCTTACTAAAAACATTCTGTACTTGTTGGGGATCAATAAGAATACGATCAGAAGTATTGCACAAAATACTGTGTGAGTCAACGGTCTCATCACCCAAGTTTGTGTTGTGACGTAGGAAAAAGTCATTCAGTTCATTGGCCTTTGCTAGATCATCATTTCAGTGGATCTTCTTCCTGGTCGATACAGGGCATGTAGATGTAAGTGTTGAGTTCAGTAGCCACTGCTTCTCTACACTGTACCATGGGATCAAACTGTGTTGACGATGCTGGTGCCGCTGATGTTCCTGCTGCTGTGTCTGCAGCTGCACTGCCCTTGAAGAAACTGGCCAATGTTTTCTTCTTGGCTTTAGCTGCAGGTGGACAGTCCACATCCAGGCTAGCCGTCTCCATCGCTGTGCTGCTTTGTGCTGCAGGCTGGCGCTGCTGCTGCTGAATTTCCATCAACTCAGAGGTCACTCGTTCCCTTATCGTCTGGGTCTCTTCTGCACTGATGTACTGTGTTCGGAACCTTGGGTCGAGGAAGATTGTCATGTTTAGCAGGTCCTTCAAGGCTTCATATTTCTTGTTGAGGTAGTCCAGGATTTTTCCTTTCAGTGATTTGGTCAGGTCAGAGTCTCCTTCCTTTTCAGCCAGCGTTGAGGTGTTAAAAAGATGGAGAACAGGTTTCAGGTAAGAGATGCTCACATGCTTTTCACCAGACAGGGCATCTGTGAATTCCTGGAGTGGGCCGAGTGCCTTGTTCACAGCTTCTAGGACCTCCACGTCCTGCCATGAGGGCAGTAGGTGGCGCGTTTTGCGGTCTGAAGAGAGAACCTTGTGCAAAGCAGCTTGTTGTTCCAGGACTCTTCCTACGATTTTCTGTGTGGATCCCCACGGTGTTTGGCAGTCTGTCACCAAGGCATGCTCTGGAAGCTTCTCCTCAATCTGTGCCGACTTCAAGGCTACTCTTTTCTTCCAGCTGTGGAAGAAGTGGCCTACAATCTTCCTGCATATCCCAGTAGCTCTGTGGATGCGTTCACCCTCATCTTTTACAGCATTTTCTGTGAATGAGATGAGTGAAGAAAAACAACCATAAAAAGAATGAAAACTTGGTCCATGGTAGGTGTTGTTTCTGTGTGTGTGTGTGTGTGTGTGTGTGTGTGTGTGTGTGTGTGTGTGTGTGTGTGTGTGTGTGTGTAAGCAAGCTTTGTGTATTTTATCTTGCAGGTTTACAGGTTGGGACAAACATGCTAAAATATCTGAAGCAAGCTGAAAAGAAGCATAAATATGAATAAAGATGTGTTGTTTTTAACCGTGTGTGTGTGTGTGTCTAAGCAAGCTTTGTGTATTTTATCTTGCAGGTTTACAGGTTGGGACAAACATGCTAAAATATCTGAAGCAAGCTGAAAAGAAGCATAAATATGAATAAAGATGTGTTGTTTTTAACCGTGTGTGTGTGTGTGTGTGTGTGTGTGTGTGTCTAAGCAAGCTTTGTGTATTTTATCTTGCAGGTTTACAGGTTGGGACAAACATGCTAAAATATCTGAAGCAAGCTGAAAAGAAGCATAAATATGAATAAAAATGTGTTGTTTTTAACCGTGTGTGTGTGTGTGTGTGTGTGTGTGTGTGTGTGTGTATGCAGTAGCCATTTGTGTCTAAAAGGCAGGAAGTAACACAGGTGCAAGCAAACATTAAGGGTTCCAACTTCCAATCAATTTAGGTGTTCCAGTGCTGGGGCCTTCATTAAATGTTGCTTGCACCTGTGTTACTTCCAGCCTTTTAGACACAAAATGACAGATAGGCACTTAATTAGTGTACTGTAGATCGATAAATAGATTACCGTAAATCAATTTAACTTACCAATACCAAGGTGTAGTCTGTGTCCAAAACAGTGGACCCTCTGCCAGTGGTTGATCTCCACCGCTTTAACGATGTTACTGCCGTATTTTTTCTTATATTTTTAACCTGTCTCTGAGCCAACAGCGTGTACCTAGCCTGTGGAAGCAGGCTGTGATTATCCCTGTTCCAAAAAGCAGCAGACCCAAAGCTCTGAACGACCTAAGGCCGGTCGCCCTTACTTCTCTTGTGATGAAATCCTTTGAAAGGCTTGTCAAGGTACAGCTCACAAGAGAAACAGAGCATGCACTTGACCCTATGCAGTTTGCATACAGGGCACACAGAGGAGTGGTGGACGCTTCAACCACCCTCTTTAACCTTTTATTTAAACACCTTGAGGGAAACAAAACCCACGCCAGACTTTTATTCGTTGACTTTTCCTCTGCTTTTAATACTATCCAACCCCATATCTTAGCCACAAGGTTAATCGAGGAGTTTAACCTGAGTCACAATCTGGTGGGGTGGATCTTAGATTTCTTAACAAATAGATTGCAGCAAGTCAAAGTGAATGGCTTTTTATCTGACTTTTTACGGTCCTCTACCAGCTCACCTCAAGGCTGTGTGCTTTCAGCTCTGCTCTATATCCTGTACACAAATATGTGCCAAAGTAAGCATGCAAACAGGACCCTACTTAAATTTGCAGACGACACAGTCATTAGGCTCTTTCACACCGGCTATGAAAGCCGTAAAATGCACGGAAATTAGGATTCGCGGCTCCGATGTGAAAGGCATGAACGCGCGTTGGTGGGTAATTCTTGTACGCCTTTTGTCCCGGCACCAAAGGTTGTCACATCGCCGTATTGGCGGACAACCCGCCTCCACTTGAAAGGTCGTCGCAGCGAGCCGGAAAAGGTGCGAATGGTCAGCTCATTCATAAAAAAATTACAGGGGAAATCACCTCATGTATCAAGAAAGTGACGAGTGAAAGTAAAAAAAGTAGACTGATAGACAGACCTATCTCCACACACCACACTTTGCACTGTGCGAGGCAGCGCTTCATACGAATCGCTCATAAGATCGTGGTGTTTTTGCAATGTCAGCGTAGGTAATTATTATGTATATTAACTTTATTACAACTTTGGCATGGCAATATCTGCTGCTTTACCTTAACACAGTGTGACTGTTACAGTCACAACAGCCAACTAGTCCGCTGCTCTCGCTTCAGGCAGCCTCGCACTGTCCCCCTGTCTAGTGCAGGCTGCGCTGAACAGAGAGCACTGAGGTGAGGTGTCAAGATTTCTTCTCTGAGCGCTCTGATAGGCTATTGCTTGATGTGTAACCAATCAGATAGCGCTGTGGGCGGGACATTGCTCCAGACACAGAACTACTGTAGGAGAGGATTCTTCCAGGTGCAGCAGCCGCAAATTAGCGCATTTTTTTATTAAGTTATGATATCGGCAAACAGCCAATGAAAATGCCGATACAGATCTCCTCAGCGGACTAGGAGAAGGAGGAAAGTCTGTTGTTGAATTAATTCGTTCATCATACAGTAGCCTAGGCTACACTAACCTATGAAAATATTCATTTGGGCTAGGAGGAGCTGGAAATCCCTCCGCTCGCCTTTCAATGCGGGAGCGGGGGATTTCACCTGAAAGTACAGAGCAGCACGGTAATGTGGCCGTGCTGCTTGGCTCGTGTGAAAGCAATTTCTGTGGCGAGGCGGCTCGCTTTACGGGACTCCTAATTGGCAACTTTTGCGCGATCTGTGTATGAAAGAGCCTATTGTCAGCCTGCTAGGTGAACATGAGTCCAGTCATGGCCCTGTCATTGATGATTTTGTCAGATGGTGCGATGAGTCTTTTCTGCAGCTGAACATATCCAAAACTAAAGACATGGTTATTGATTTTAGAACCCACACTGGCGACAGGCCTACCACGGTCATTAAGGGCCAGGCCGTGGACTGTGTAGACAGCTACAAGTACCTCGGCACAGTGATAGACTCTAAGCTGACCTTCGAGAAGAACTGTGAGGCAGTTTGCAAAAAGGGTCATCAACGTCTCTATTGCCTGAGAAAACTGTCCCGTCTTTACATAGACAAAACCATGTTGACCCTCTTTTACCGGGCCTATGTTGAATCGATCCTGTCCTTCTCTCTTGTGTCATGGTTTGGTAACCTGTCACTGAAAAACAGAAACGCTCTGAACCAAATTGTGAAGTGGGCTAGTAAGCTTATAGGTGAGCCTCAACTCAACCTATCAGTTATCTACTGCTCACAGCTGCAGTGTAAAGCCAGCTCTATTCTACAACACTGTTCCCATCCCTTACACAGTGAATTCCAGCTCCTTCGCTCTGGCCGGCGGTTTGCGGTCCCTCGCTGTAGGACCAAACGCTACAAAAGCACTTTTGTACCTGCAGCCATTGCACTGCTAAACAAAGCTGTTACAGGATGATTTCTTTGTTTTATTTCTCATTCTTACTCCGCACATACATGACACTCTGAGGGTCTCATGAGTAGCTACATGTGTGTGTGTATGTGTGTGTGCGTGCACGAGTGTGCGCGCACAAGCGTGTGCAGAAGCACTTTAGTCTTTCAGCACTTTAGTGTCCTGTCACAAAGCACTTTATCATGGTCTTTGATCTTACTGTATTTTAATGTGCTCTATTGTATTGATGCTTGTTTGATGTCTTGTGATTTCGTATGTTTTATTTTTATTTTCTGGACAGCTGAACTTCCCGTCTGCATAACTATTTTACCCTCGGGTACTAATAAAGAAACCTTGAACCTTGAACCTTGAACCTTGTTGTCTGTTGTGATAGCGACCTGACGCTCCTCAGACAGGCCCCATGCGATCAACGCCTCTTTCAAGCCTGAGGCTATGTTTTCTCCGGTGTGGTCCTCGGGAAGATACGACGTCTGCAAGCAGCGGCTTTTCAGCTCAAAGTTGACGTCGATAAAGTGCACAGTTAGGCTGATGTATGGTTCACTTGTCCTACTCGACCACAGGTCCGTAGTCATTGAGAAGTACTTCACCGTGGCCATTTCAGCTTGAACCTCGCGTCGGCACTTGCTATAAAGATGAGGGATTGCCGTGTCATTGAAATGGTTCCGCCCGGGTATCTCGTACCTGCGATCCAGTGTGGCGATCATTTTGCGAAAGCCCTCTTTTTGCACGCTGTATATGGGCACCATGTCTCTTGCCAAGTAGTTAGTGATGGCGTCGGTGATTTCTCTGTGTCTTCGTGAGGACTTTTCATATGGCGTAATGCTCGCAAACACGTGTGGAATCGTGCTTTGTCTTGTTTGGGAAGTTGCAGGCTCGTCTTTTTTGCTAGTAGTCGCCCGAGCTTCCTTAACTCATTGAGTGCCAAGGACGTCGATCGACGTCAAAGTAAATAGTGACGTAGAGTGCCAAGGACGTCGATCAACGTCAAATGCGTTTTTTGACGGTGGGACGTGGATGAAAGCCTCAGGCATCTCCTGTACAAATATGGGAGCTATTGAAGGTGTATAACCTATTTTACGGACTCATTAGGTGGCGACAGTGCTCTCCAGATTAGAGACAGGTCCGGAGAAACAGGAGGAAAAAGCCGTGATCAAAGAGAAACCGATGCATGCTGCAGCCAGAGCCATATAGATTGCTCTGTCTGGAGCTGACGTTGGCTGCGAACAGGAGTCAATCCGCGCCCACAACTGAGCCCCTCTGTCTCTGTCTGTCTGTCTGTATAGTTTCTCCACACGATTAGCCACCAGAAAAGCAGCACCCGACGCCAAACCATTCAGCAGTCCGGTTTGGCTCTTCCCTGTCGCGCTGGGAGCCGCCCGGCACACACAAACGGAGCACTCCGAAAATAGAGTGGGTGCGTGAGGCTGTGTGTTAGTGTGGGGAGGAGTTTGCAGCTGAGGGGGGGAGGGGGGGAGAGGGGGGTGGGGCACGCAGGGCATCACACAACTACACCACGTCACTACATCAGAAAATATTATCTTCAGACTCAGTGAATGTGCTTGAAATGCTGCATTTCACAAAAGGCGGAATATCTCAGCTAATAATTTGAAACGCCTGTATTTGCTCAAAACGACCTATTTTCTCCGGCTCATAACTAAAGAACGGAAAATGGTATCAATAAACTTTTTTTTGCTGATGATACAATAGAGCCAGCTCGTTCTTTGTGCGTGTTCGGTGTTTACATAGTAATATCACACAATATTCTGTGGGCCTCGAGAAATCACTGAAAACGCTCTGAAAACTCTGGCACTGGGAGCGTCCGTTCTCCAAAAGTGGCTGGCACTCAATGAGTTAAGCTGCTTGCACTCCTCATACTTGTCCGTGTGCTGTCTCAAGTGCTGGTATAAATTTGTCGTGTTGCCACGTGAGGTAGCAACTTTTATTTGGCATGTTTTGCAAATTACATATTTTTGCTCCGTGTCATTCAACCAGTAACCAAAATAACGCCAAATAACAGAGGTAGCATTTCTTTTTCCCACCAGCTCATCACCTGCTTGCTCCTCGGCATCCATCTTGTCTGACTGACTGGGCTGTGGGCGGGTAGTCATGTGACCAGTCTGAACAGTGACTGATTGGTCACTCACTCACGCTCGCTCTCTCTCTCTCTCTCTCTCTCTCTCTCTCTCACTCACACACAAAAACACATGTTTTTTTTAAAAATAATCGCACCCTTTTGCGGTTATGTAATCGCACGTGCTGACATCGCGATTGTGATTTGATTAACCGTGCAGCACTAGTGTAGGCCGCGCGTTAAGCGAGAGTAGTAGCTAGAAGCCATGCTCTTCAGTTAGCTAGATAGCTAGCTTGCTCCCGTGCAGCCAGTATCTAGTGTTGTGTAGCACTCCAGCTTTCTTACCGTTGCAGGCTATTGCTTACACGGTAACCCCGTTATTCCTGTTAGCAGAGAGAGGGGGGAACAGCTAGGTGCTGTGTTAGCTGTGAGGCTACGCTGGCCGGTTACGACCGGCACAATGAAATTAATGTGTGCACTGCCTAAGGGCATGAGCACGCTGCACAGGCGTTGCTGGGACCTACATACTGCGTGTAGTGTAGCTATTACTGGCGTCGGCCCCGAAGGGGGCACTCTGAGATTAAGCTGAGCGAGTACGCTAGCTAAAAGTTGTGTTGGCCGCTTCTCTCAGTTCTTACGCCATCTTAGCCAGCTTGCTTGTCTGCTAAGTGTTGCTTGCCTCGTGCAAATAGCATCTACTAGATTGTAACTCCCTCTGAGGAGTTTCTTCTGAGATTGACTAGCTTCGCGGGCCGCTGGCCTCTGCCTGCGGTCACGCTTGCTTCCCCGTGTTACTCAGGGTAGAGACTCGCTGCAGCGCAGGCTTGTGTTAGCGCACGCTTGTCTCTCAGTGCTTACGCTAGCTTAGCTAGTGGCTTGTTCACGCCTGTTCTCTCGGGTTAACAGGTTGTGGGTATTGTTGCCTCCCCTTCGGGCTGGGCTATTGCCGCTTACGTTACCGTTGCACGCGCACGTTCGCTAGCCTCCGGGTTGCTTACTGTCTAGCCTGTGCTTCTTGCTAGCCTGCTAGCTTGCTTAAACGGTACTCCCGCTAACAGGGTGCGGCCCGTGGGAGCTTGCTATTAGTGATTAGCTTCCGGCTTTCTCTTGCTACTAGCAGGGAAAGTCAGCGAGGGGATGGGCCGTGTGTATTACTACATTGGCCGAGTATGAACCGGCACGATAAGTGCGTGTTCTGCCTTGGGCATGAGCACGCTGCACAGGCGCCTTGAACCCTCGGTCTTGCAGCTGCTGGGCTATCTTCACGAGCGAGCCCTCCAAGGGAGCAGTTCGTGGGGCGATGCCCAGGGCCGCAGCTAAGCTCTTGAGAGCGGACCAAGGTCCGCTCTCAAAAGAGTGTGAAAGCTAGCTTGCATATGTGCAGATAGCATTAGTACTGTTTAGCACAGAACGATAGTATTGTTGCGGATAGCTGGCGTGCACCCGTGCAGTTAGTATCTGTGTGCTAAGTACATTGGGCGCGAGCTACCTCCGCTACAATAGACGTACCGCCCCTTGCTGGCGCTACGCGTCCAGCAGGGGTTACAGCTCGCCAAGGTCTGGGCTCAGTGCCAGCCTTTGGCTTGTAGCTCTAAGGACAAGCCCACCGCCCTTGGTGCCCAAGGCCCGGGGTCGTTGGGAGCTCTCCATGGGTCGCACTCCCTTGTTGGAGCGCCCCCTGCAAGCGCAGGGAGCCTGGCGGCACAGCGCACCGTGGTCCATGGCCACGGCCTGGCCTCGGTTGGCAGCGCTCAGGTCAAGCCCTCCGGTTGGCTCACCAAGGCTGGGCTCAGTTCCAGCCTGCGGCTTGTAGCTTTAGACCCACCGTCCTCTGTGCCCAAGGCCGAGTTCGGTCGGGAGCTCGCCCAGGGTCTCATACCCATCATCAAGGCTCGCCTTGGTCCAGGGCTACGGCCTGGCCTCGGCTAGAGGCTCCTAGGACAGCCCACCATCAATGGCACCAAGGATCCGCGTCTTCCTATATCTCGACGACGTTCTCTTAGCGGCTGACTCGAGGGTCCGTGCCACGGAACATACCAAGGTGGTGACCGATCACCGGCAAACCTTAGGGTTTTTGGTGAACTGGCAGAAGAGTTGCCTCGTCCCAGCGCAGCCGGCAACCTTCCTGGGGCTCGAGCTTGACTTCCTGCGAACCTTTCGCCAGAGTGACAGGCTCGCACGGTGCGGACAGCAAGCCAAGGACGTTAGGTCTGTGCCCTCGGTGTCAGTGCATCAGTGCACAGTGATGTTGGGCCTGATGGCCTCAGCACTGCATGTGCTCCTGCTGGGGAGGCTACACATGCTCCCGTGCTCCAAATCTGGTTTCTCAGGCTTCGCCTGGACTCGGCCGGGGACCGTCATCGCAGGGTTCCTCTGACAGGTCAGGCCTGGCAGGCACTGGCCATATGGGCGGACCCCCGTTACCTCTCGAGAGGTACTCGGTTGGGCCCTGTCCCGCTCAGGATGGTGATTCGCACAGACGCCTCCCTCAGGGGAGGCGGGGGTGCGATTTGCGGGCATTTTTCGGCGAACGGCCGGTGGGAGGCTCAGGAGCTTCGCCACATAAACGTGCTAGAGCTGAAGGCGATTTGCCTGGCTCTGCTTCAGGACAAGCCCACCATCAATGGCGCCGTGGGCCCATTGTCGGTTGGGAGCTCTCTTGGGGACCGCACTGCCGGACAAGTCCGCGTGCGGCCAGACTCGAAAGAGAACGTTGCCTCCGCAGTCCCCCCAGCCTGCGGAGGTAACACTTCCAGCGGCTCACACATGGGCACCATGTTCTGATTCGCTCGGACAATATGGCAGCGATCGCCCACCTGAACAAACAGGGCGGTGTGCGGTCGGGGGCGCTGAACCATAGCGGGGATTCACCTGTGGGTGTATCCCCGTCTCCTTTCAGTGTCAGCGGTCTATCTGCCGGGACGGCTGAGTTACGACCGACCTGCTGTCTCGAGGCAATCCCCGTTATACGGAGTGGTGCCTCCACCCTCGGGTGATGGAACAGGTTTGGGCCAGGTTTGGTCGCACCCGCGTCGATCTCTTGCATCGCGGCGCGCGACACACTGCCCACTGTGGTGCTCGATCCAGGAGGACAGCCCCCATTAGGTCATGACACGCTAGCGCACGCGTGGCCGAGGGAGGGGCTCTATGCGTTTCCCCCGACCCCCCTGATCCGTCAGGTGTTGGACAGGGTGAGGGAACAGCGCCTCCAGCTCGTTTTAGTCCGTTTTGGCCCAGGCAGACATGGTTTGCTGACCTGGTCTCCCTGGCGCAAGATCCGCCCTGGGCGTTGCCGGTACGGGCCGATCTCCTATCCCAGGCGGAGGGGGAGGTGTTCCACCCCTCCCCAGGCAGGTGGAAGCTAGCAGTCTGGCTCCTGAACGGGACCAGGGCTTGCCTGATAATGTGGTATGCACTATGCAGCAAGTAAGGGCATGGATCCAGTGAACTGCAGTGTGCGACCAGTTCTCTGTTTCCTTCAGAGCCTGCTTGACAGTTCTCAGTCCCCGCAGTCGCTTAAGGTGTACATAGCCACAATTTCTGCTTGCCACATGGGACTTGAAGGGAGCCCCGTGGGGGCGTACCCTTTGGTCTCGCGCTTCATGAAGGGGGCGCGTAAACTGCGCCCGCCGTCGCGGTGCATTTTTTTTCCAAATCGGACCTGGTTACGGTGCTGGACGGGCTAACGGGTCATCCGTTTGAGCCCTTGGACTCCGCCGATTTAAAGGTTCTGTCTTTAAAGACCGCGCTGCTGCTGGCCTTGTCGTCAGGAAAGAGAGTTGGTGACCTGATTGCCCTCTCGGTGCAGCAGGCCTGTATGGTTTTGGGAATGATGGGCGCAGGGTTACGTTGCGACCTAACCCGGCTTACCAACCTAAGAATATTAATGCCAGCTTTAGGTCTATGGTCATAGACTTATCAGCATTCTGTCCCCCGCCGTTCAGTTCGGGTGAGGAGTGACGCTTGCACATGCTGTGCCCAGTAAGGGCGCTCTCGGCCTATGTGGCCAGGATGCGTTCATTACGCACTCCAAACCAGTTGTTGGTCTGCTTTGGCAGAAGGCCCAGGGTGGCCTCCTTTCCAAGGATCGCTTAATACACTGGATAGTGGAGGCGATCGCTTTGGCATACTCTGCCGTGGGTAAGATACCCCCGGAGGGTATTAAGGCGCATTCTACGCGGGGTGTTGCGACATCCTCTGCGTTGTTGCGCGGTGTTCAGGGGAGGACATGTGTGCCGCGGCCTCATGGTCCTCTCATCACACTTTTGTTAGGTACTACAGTCTCGACGTGTCCGGTTTGCAATTTGCGCATGCGGTGCTGTCGGTGGCAAGAAAGTAGTATCGTTGCCACTCTAATATGTCAGACGGTCAGGCATGAACGTTGCCATACGGCCGTGGTTCACCGGTGCCTTTCGGGTCGCCCTGTGGGGTGCTCCCGGCAGCAAGGTCGGTTGAATTAAGGCACTAGTGAGAGCTTGAGTTCGAAACGAAGTAAAACGTTAGGGTTGTGCTACAACCCAGGTTTTACGAGTGAGAACGAGAGCTCTCACTAGTGCCGTCAATGCGTCACGGGGTGCGTCGGATCTCAGCTGGCTGGAAGAAATGTAGAGTGGTTATCCCTGGGCTGACAGGACGTGACGTAGTCACGTGGATCCGTGTCAGCCCCAGGGGGGCACCACGCCACCTACGGGTGGGTGGTCGGTTTTAATGAAAAGTAATTTTGGAGCAAAATGACAGTCTTCCATAGGGCTGCATACGCAGCGTTGTAGGCACTAGTGAGAGCTCTCGTTCTCACTCGTAAAACCTGGGTTGTAGCATAACCCTAACGAAATAAGTCATGATACTCTGTTGATTTAGTTTCTTCTCTCAAAACATCACATCCAATAATCATAGCAGCATTTACAGTAGGAATGCACAATATTTAACGGACCGATACATTATCATCCAATATGGCCGTGTTTCGGTCCAGGCTGTAAAGATGTTTAATTACTGTTGGGGCATTTTAACACGTTCACTGCCGTCGACGAGTTATCTCGTCAAAAAAAATCCAACGGTTGACTGCCGTGGACGAGTTATCTTGTGAAAAAAAAAAAAAAAATCTTTTTGACGGTGGGACGTGGATCAAACCCTTTTACATCTCCTATAAAAATATGGGAGCTATTGAATGTGTATAACCTATTTTACCGACCCACTAAGTGGCGACAGTGCTCTCCAGACTAGAGAAAGCCAAGCAAAAACAGCAGCGTGAGGAAGCCATTCTCATGAAAATGGATTGGCGAAAACGCTTTCGCTTTCGCGCTGGGAGCTGGCGGTGGGGCATTCCAAAAATAGATTCTGGGTGCAACACACTTTGAAACACCAGCAGAAAGCCCAGAATCGCACGCAGCTTCATGCCAGCTGAGCTCACAACCGAAAACCCAGAAACGAACGAACCCCATCCAGACTCGCCCGACGAGCGGCCGCCAGCAGCCAGGCAGCACAAACAGGCAGAGACTCGCCTCGCCTGTGACAAACGCTGCAAAGCCACCAGAGACACACCCACGGAGGGAGGAGTTTGAAGGAGAGGGGGGTGGGGGTGCTGTTATGGAGGAAATTACTGTTCAGAACTATATTGTTTAGATGTCTGATGTCTCACTGATGCCAAAAATAAATAGTTAACTCATTCATGGCCAGTTTAGGACTGCCAATATTTAGCACAGGCCAAAGATTTTCATAATTGTTGGTCATCTTTCAAGACCCACAGTAAATTATCTATTAGCACCAAAGTGATTTGCAATACCTCAAAATGAAGATGTACGTCTCTGGGTTCACCAGGAAAAAAAAGTGAGCTTTTAGCATGTTCTGTACTCTACTTATAGCCATTTATATACACCCTGTTTTCACCCAAAAGGTCTCTCTGAGAAGAAAAACAGGAGAAAAGGCGATTTTTGTAAAGCACACAATCTCAGGCAGAACTCGCTCTCAATTCTTTTATTTTGAACTGTATTGACATCAGACATGTAAATATTATTCGTTATGACACAAATGACAAAAAAATAAAAAAATAAAAATATATATATATATATATATACATGTACATACATATACAAGTGCTTTTTTTACATTCAACAATACAGTTTACTCAGTGTGAGTTTGTGTGCAGACAGACAGACAGACAGACAGACAGACAGACACACACACAGACAGACAGACAGACAGACAGACAGACACACACAGACACACACACACACACACACACACGATCCCCCTTTTATCTTCGTTACGTTGTTTCCGGGTCTGAGTACTGCTGGCGTCTGCTGCTGTGACTGCCGCTTCTGCCTTGTTAGCTGTTCGTGTGTTTATTTTGTTTTGTTCTGGTCCACCCGTCCTCGTCTATGTCTCCCTGTCCTATACTCCCTGCTGTTTGATCGTTCCCGTTTTCCCCTCGGCTATTCAACACGTCCTCACCGCCCTCTGGATTACCCGTCAAACTGATCGATCATTTCCTCATTCCTCCGATGATCAAACACATCTCTGGATTACTTTCTCCCGTTTTCTCCCGGCTGGCACACAGGAAGGCGACCAGCTCGTGCAGCGCGCCGAGGGGCGTTTCAATGGCGTTTCTCCTCTCTGCACAAAGAAGCGTTTATCCGTTTTCTGTTTTTCCTCCTGCTCAATTTCAAAACAACAGCTGCGGTATGTGTTTGTTCACGTGTTGTCGGCTTGTCTTAGATGCCAGGGACCTGATAACATGTCACAGGCTGGGGAAGTCTTTGAACTACGCGCTGTACTAATAAAAACAAAAACACGTCAAACACGTCATTGGCGGGGAGGGCTATTTCTGATAACACGTCAAAGACGTCTTTGGCGGTGAATGAGTTAAAGTGACTGTTCTATCGAATTTCACAAAAATGCATTTTTCTCAGCTTTCCTTCTCAGACGCTGAAACCATGCTGTATTCAACTGCTAATGCCTACATAACAGAACATGATGAAAACTAACTCTTTTAGACAGAGAAAGCACACATTCTATTAGTTCTTTTGAGATATTTTGTGTTCACAAAGTCCTAGCAGAAAATAATCCTCGGCTCTTGAAAGATGAGCCAGAATCCTCAAAAAAACCCTTGGCAGAAGCTACCTACAGTATTGAAAAAACGGTTGGCAGTGAATGTGTTAACAGGAACGACAGGACTTCTGAGTCCTGCCTCAAGTGGCCATTCGAGGAATTACAGCTTAAACAAAGACTTCCGCATCTTCAGGGGAAAGGTGGTGGGCTTGCCCCTTGGTCAAACCCTGAGCTAGCCCCCTGGTGATCACTGAGCAGCTACCAGATCCGTCTGGGGGTTGAGATCTTTGCTCAAGGTCGAGTGGTGGTAGTTGCACAGGGTGGAGAAAGAATCATTCACTCTGACTTTGAAAGTTGGTACTGGGATTCAAACTGGCAACCTACTGGTCAAAACCCTGCTTCTCTAACATGTTTACTGCCACCACCCTGTTTGATCAATCCTTAGCAGGATCCAGCAGAAGAGAGCAGACTCCCCTGTACCCAGCTGTGTGTCCATGAAGAGTGACCGGTCTATGGATCATCCTATTAGTTTCAAAGATGGACAGCAGCCTACTGAGCAAAGGTAAGAACTGAAAACAGATGAGTTTATTTGATTCTACTGAACAGAAGAAAGAAGTCATGATACTCTGTTGATTTAGTGTCTTCTCTCAAAACATCACATCCAATAATCATAGCAGCATTTACAGTAGGAATGCACGATATTTAACGGACCAATACATTATCATCCAATATGGCCATTTTGCATGAGCTCGTGACATCACAGCTGCACCTGGTGCCAGGCGCACTAGAGCCAAACATGGCTGCCAGCAGTGTGGCTGTTCCACAGTTTCAGATGATAACAACTAGGTTAATTTTCTTAATCGCGATTAATCTTGCGATTAACTATAGTTAATCGCGATTAATCTTTGTATTGCATGTTTAAAATGCCATTATTTTGCATTTCAAAGCATTTTTAATTAGATATTAATAATTCTTACCAGTGTGTCGTGATTGGGAATCAAATGAATGCAAATAAATGTACTTCGTGATCTTGAATTTTAGATTTATTTTCAATTCAATAGAAGTGCAATGTAGACAGGAGGTAACAATGTCTACAAAATATATCTTGAATAGAAAATAAATGCACAATTGTAAACAGTGCAGTACACGCTCCAGAACCGATACTTTCGGTGGCGGCGCTGTGGAGCAGTCGAAACCCAAAATGACACAGCCGAAGAAGGGTGTGTCTGAGCTAAAAACATTGGCATAATGGCTCGGTATTGGAAACTGTGTATTGATAACGTGTATATCGCGTGAAGCCATTGGAGCCGACCTCCCAGTGGTTAGAGGAACCGCGCATCCGAGACTCTGAAGAAGGAATGAGTGATGACAAGTCTCGCGCTAGCTAGTTGGCTGCTAGCTGGCCGCTAGCTGCTCCGGTATGCTTAGCTTTTAGGTGATAGTTCAAACTCGATGTACTTCGGTGATATTTTAATTCCGTTTTACACAAGGTGCAAACTACTGTTGACTTGTCCACTGTGCCATTTAGGAGTTTTTTAAAGTTCCCATTCCGTGCAAAAGCTGTTTTTACTTGTAAATGCATATATACTGCTGTCAGCCCTCCCTGTAATGAGTGGTCACATGCTCAGAACTGCCACAGTTGGATTTGTCCTTATCCAGCTTCCCCCTGCAGTCTCCTCCAAGCCACACCCCCAAACGCTTTGTTTGCCCAGAGGGGGATTTGGGACGTCACAAGCTTCCTCACGCATACTGCGCGGGTCTCTCTCACACAAGCTACCTGCACCATTTTGTCTATAGCCACAAAATTAACACTTCTAGCTGGAGCGACGCCAACTGTACGTGATCCAGCAACTGCAGAGGTGCATTCGGTAAGTCTAGGCATTTTGAGATGTCCTCTTTAGCGTAGTAACCGTTAAGTTAACGATAACTCGCAACCTAGCGTGCTGGTCCACAGACGCTAATCTGATTGGCCGCTGGGAGCCTGGGGCGGGCTCTCCCTCAGCGGCCAATGGGAACTGTTAGTTCTGAATATATTATAGAAACAGACAGTTCTTGGGAAGCGACGAGATGAGGAAGTGAGAACTCCGTCACAACAAACGGGGTTGCTATATTTTCGACAAATTAATCCAGAATCATGTTTTATGGACCAGAGACTAGAGATGCTGCGATCGAGATTTTTCAATTCCGATCCGATTTCGATATTTTAGCTCAAAACCGATCCGATTCCGATCAAATTTCGATACCCGATTCGATACCGATTTCGATCCGATACCGATACAGCACATATTTAAGTCTCTCTATTCTGTCTGATAGCTAGCAGGCAACAAACATTTTTAGGGTTAGGTATGTATGTGTGTGCTTTGGTAATATAGTATGTAAACGATTTAGTTCATCTAATTAATTTGATGTAAAACTAAAACATAACAATCAAATTAGGGCTGGGCGATATGGCCCGTGACAAAGCAACATTATTAAATAATTTAGAGCAATGAAACACGCAGAGTAATTAACCTTAAAGACGTTAACTCTCTCTCACATGTAGGTACACACAATCAGACAGACTCCTGCTGCACTCTCTATAGCCTACATGGAGTAAAGAAACGCTTCAATGAGGTAGCCTATGTGCTCTCAAAACAAACATTTTGGAAGGATTATTCGCTGTAATTATTATTTGAAGTGTCCATATAATGCCACCGCAGATTTTCTGTTGTGGACTCGACTGTGATCTATTTGTCAACTTTACTGCAACGTGAGTAGGCTGTGAACAATTGAATGCGCATGAGGTAATTAAAAGAAATCAGACAGCGAGTCTGGCCGTATCTGCAAGCCGTGTGCGCACCTGCTGCACTACTACGTTTAGCCTACTACTGCAACATGGCCAATTGAGAGCGCATGAGGTAATTAAAAGAAATGGGGAAGAATAAGAACTGTTTCTGTAGCCTGCCAGTGCCTACCTCTACCTGCTACCTCCATTTGAAACACTGCGTGGTCACGCCATCCGCACTTTGGGGAAGCGTAGTCGGTCGCGCTATCTGAAGACCATGGATTAATTGAAGAAAGACCGACATGAAAGCAGCAGCGCAACTCATCCAGAGCAGGCCTAGGCTACAACTGTTGTCGCGCACGGCAGCATGTGAGTGTCTGTGTGTGTGTGTGTGTGTGTGAGTGAGAGAGAGAGAGAGAGGGGGGAGAGAGACAGTTATTAGCTGCTTTGCACACCTTGGAAGCTCTGCTGTGCTCCTCCTGCGTCCGGAGACATATTACATTAAATTGGCCGTTGCGGGCTGCTGGGTTGGGCTGGGTTCGGAATTTTCAGATATTTTAACGGGGCGGGCTGGCTCCAATGATGGGTTGGGTTGGGGCGGGCCTTAAAAAAACCTGACCCGCGCATCACTACTGGCCATCCTAGGCTCAACGCGGCCTCTGTGTGCTGCTGCTGCTGCTGCTGCTGCTGCTGCATGCTGGATAGAAATCCTGGAGCGGAGTCATGGAATGGAGTGCTTATATCGGAGCCTTGGATCGGTCATTTTCGCTGGAATCCGATCCGATCCATGTTTTTTGGCTGATATCGCGCCGATATCCGATCACATGATCGGATCGCAGCATCTCTACCAGAGACACACGTTTTTAAGAGGTTACAGCTGCACGAATTGGGACCTTTAAAGTAAAACGAGCCATTTAGAAGCATATTGCTGTCTTTATCCTCCATGCCTGCACAGGCAGGAGACAGGAAACGGCTGCGACCAGCTTGACTACAAGTACGGGTGCGATGAAGGGACAAAATAGCAGCAGGCGATTAACGCTGACAGCCCTAATAACAACACTATTGCACTATTGAGGGGAAACATCTGAGCTGGCATTACGTTAAACCAAAAAGTATTGGAGGCAGTCGCGCACATCCAAAAAACATAAAGCAGGTGCAGGAACCAAAAAACAGTACAAAGTGAATCACTGGAGCTCCAATTACCTTTTTATTTAGCCATCCAACATTGACGTTTCGAGCTACTGCTCTTCCTCAGACATAAAAATTGTTACAAAGACGCCATGTTTAAATACACCCGTCATGTGATCCAGAAAAGATACATAAAAGTTACATAAAAGCCACAAATGCACAACAACAGACACACAGTAGACAAATATGTTTACATAACCATCAAGTAAATATACAGGGTAAAAATACATATAGATCAGACCCTTAGGGCCCTATCGTTGTACGGCGCTATCGTTTGTGCTGCCTTTATGCTGCGTTTGCGCGCCTCTTATTGCTATCTTCCCAGCGTCTGAAGCTATCGTCTGCCTCCACCGTCCAGTTTTGTGCTGTGATGACACAGGTGTAGGCGTGGCCCAGGCGTGTCGGTGGGCCTCTAGCCTATCCTGTGTCTCGCGCAAGTGTCATTTAGCGCTGTGGGGAAGATACCGTCGGTATGTGCCGAGCACAAAGAGAGGTTTGGGAGTTGCCCGTTCCAAAATAGGCATTACAGCGCAATGTGTTAGAAAAAAATCGCATTACATTACATTACGTCATTTGGCAGATGCTTTTATCCAAAGCGACTTACAATAACACCTATAAGAAATAAGAAATCGCCTTGGGTGCTCTCAATTTTAACGCCAGGAAATAGCTGGTCTTAGCGCAAACGCAGACGTATGCCTGAGCGCAGACAGTCTCTACATCTCCGTGCAGTACAGGAAGTCCTTGCTTGGATACATTTACGCACGGCATGGATGTCACTCTCCTCGCGCCTGCACACACTCTTCTCTCCTCGGAATGCCACGTTGAGTTTCAACCATAGCCTGCATTCCAGAAAACACACACAAAAATGAGAATTTGTTTGTCATGGTTTTATTAGGCTACATAATTCCCGACCATACAGGTCTGTGGTGTAACATTAGATTACTTTAGGTAGGAGACCACATGCCACAGGCATTACCACACCTCCACAATACTTTTGGGCATAAACCCGCCTATACGGAGATGTGCGCGGAGATGACGTGAAGCGCAGCGGGCCGACACGCCCACAATTAGGGCTTTGCGCGGCGCTATTCCAGCGCAAAACGGGCGCTAACGCAAAATTACCGCCGTCGGGAAGATAGAGCCCTTAAAGTACATAAGGAAAACAAGATCAGGCCAAAAGGCCATCATACCTTGGAGATGGTATGGTCTTAAGAGTGGCGCTTCTCAGGGGCGGAGCGACCCTATCAGCCCAGAGGGGGCGAAGCTTTTAGGTGGGCCCACGCCGCCGGCCGCGAAGAAAAGTTTGCCTTTTTTGCATGTTTGAATCTGTTTTAGCCATATTTAGTGGAATATCTCATTTTAAACACACCAATGTTATTGTCTATTGATTGAATTCCTCTCACACTCAGTCACACCACTGACTTTATTAAATAAAGTCATTTTAAGTCCGTGAATATGTATTTCTCCACTCTTCTTCTGGGGGCGTGGCCGCGTTTCAACTGCACAGCAGCGCCACGCCCCCAGAAGAAGAGTCTCTGAAAAGGGAAAGATACCGTTTCCGGCTACACAAATAAGCATAGTACTCGTAAACTGAAAGGTAACAAACATCGTTGCCAGACCGGAGTGAGGGAAGACACCCGTGGCTACGTGTGAGTACTTTTGTCTTTGTGATTCGTGCATGTTTGAAGCCAGCCGAGCTTGCTTTGGGTCTGACTTCCACGGAGAAGGGCAAGCCGTGCGCAACTCTAAAGGAGAATCCATTTAGAGTTGCGTGTCACGGCTACTTGGACCCCATGGCCACTCCTGACACCTGAAGAAAGAAATCAGCACCATATAAACAATAATTAGATGTGAGCACACTGTACACACTCAATGAGATCCAAGATGCACTGGGTGCTACGGGTGTCCTCCTCCCTTGTGTATGAAGGGAGGGCTGTCACTAAGGGCTGAAGAGAATTATCCACAAAGGCCGAGATTCTTTCAGTGACGGAACCCATAGCAGCAATTATGGGGCGTCCAGGGGGTGTGTCCACAAATGATTTATGAATTTTAGGAAGGGTGTAAAATACAGGTGTGATTGGATACTCAACTTTCATAAATGCGTGTTCAGGTTTCGTGATAAGTTTATTTTCAAGGAGCTGGTTGAGTAGACTGTGAACCTGTGTCTTAAAGACAGAAATGGGGTTGTGATCCAACTTTCTGTAAAACTTAGAGTTGTTGAGTTGTTGGATTTCCCTGTCATATGAGTCGTGGTTGAGGACCACGATAGCACCCCCCTTATCTGCACTCTGAACCACCAATGTTTTATCATCCCTTATATAGCCTTAAGTTCATCCAGTTGTTCCTTAGATAGATTATTCCTCACTTTGTACTCCTTTCTTTTACTAAAGATAGTAGACGCATCCCTCTCAACCAGTCTACAATAAATGTCCAGAGATGGGTTTCTGTACTTGGGAGGTATAAAGTAGGATGTACCTCTAAACTTGGTAGAGGGTTTCAAAGGAGTGGGACTGCTGTTAGGATCATGTGGCTCTGTGTTCGTGGTGGGTTGAAGCGGGACATCCTGTGTACTGCTGCTGAGGACAGAGTTAGTAACCTCATGTGTATGAGCAGTCTCAGAGTGGCCATTACGTTACGTTAAACCAAACCTGACGAGGATGCATTTGATTAGTGTTCATGTTAGCTGCTGTGGCTAGCGAACACTAGCTCAACTGGCGTGGCCTGCTCTCAGGCACTCAGGCTGATCAAACATCCCCGTATCCAAAGCACTTAAACACACAATCCCTGGACGTTTCATTTCAGGTAAAGATGATTCTATATGGTTTACTTCAGCTCTGGGAGTATGAACTCCAAAATCCAATCCACTAACATTATTAAGCTAACCAGGAGTCCCACTATAAACCAAATAGGGACTTTTGAGTTGAGCTATATGCAGAACTGGACAGAGCCATCATCTGTTTGGAGACCAATAATAAGGAAAACAAACACACACATTACATTAAAAAAATCTGTCAACATCACATAGTGTCTTTTCTTTCATCTTTAATCTTTCCATGTCTTCCCCATTCACTTCAATAGAACTGGCCCCAATGCAAAATTCAAACAGATCAGTAACATGACAATAAAAGTCTAAATTACTAGGCTGCCTTTTGTCATTGTGTTTTATCTGCAGACTAAGCGGTTCAGTTCAATAAAAGCCTTTATTTTTTGTATTGTTTAATTGAGTGATACTTTACTAAAACAATCATATATATTATATCAGAAGTGCTCTTTGTTTTGTGTTCACAGTAGTGATGTCGGTTAGATTTGGTTAGGTCAGAGCTATGGAATAGTCTTTTAAATCATCCATCTTTGCTCAACACATCTGTCTTTTGTCACCCCAGGTGTGCATAAAATACAGGTTAAGAACTTATTTCTTTAAATACAAAGATGTGAAATAATTATCGGTTATTGTATCCGTTATTGGCCAGGAGAAGCAGATATTTATCGGCTGAAAAAAATCCATATCGTGCATCCCTAATTTACAGTGGATTTCACTGTGTGTGTGTGTGTGTGTGTGTGTGTGTGTGTGTGTGTGTGTGTGTGTGTGTGTGTGTGTGTGTGCGTGTGCGCGCGCGTGCGCGTGCGTGTGTGGGTGTGGGTGTGTGTGCGTGTGTGTGCGTGTGTGACATTATATGACCTAATACTTCATGTGTTCTACAGAGTCCACCAGGAGAGGTCAGAGGTTCCCAGTGGTCAGTCTGTCCAGGAGCTTCAAACAGACCTAGACTCCATATTTATGGTGTGTAAATGTACAACACATTTTACTGCAGCTACTGAATTACAAAACAACTACTCTGGTCTGTTGTTGTTGTTGTTGTTTCTCCTCTAGTCTCTCCCAAGACTCAAATATTATGTTGAATCCCTGCGCTCCGCATACTACACAAATGAGTCTGTGCCACTTCACAGCCACTGCTGGGGTTTGAGGGCGGGTCTAGGCAGGTTGAAATTGAATGAGTGACACGTCATAGGACCAATGAGAGAGCGGTTCGAAAAATGGGCTGCGCCTCCCGTGCAGAGCCATTTAGATAGAAGAGTCCCGACATCTCCATTCACTCCAATGGACCAGTTTTTTACTCTCAAGGGTTCCAGGAATTAAGGTCCTGGATTAAGCAGCACTGTCGAGTTGCAGCAAAATAGACAGTTTGTGTTGTACTCTGAAAGGGTTTTCCCCCCCTTGAATCAAATTGTACATTATCAGCTTTATTTTAGCATGCAAAAGTAGCGCGAGACCCATTCCTGGCTGTTCATTGGCTAATGAGTCTCACATTTTGGTCCTCCGCTGACGCCACTCTCTCTCTAGAGGACACTACTCCCGTGTCGTCTGATCGCAGATTGCAAAGTCGTTACTGAGTGGTGGAGACTGAATCCACCACTGGCCAATCACTGGCCAAGTGAACGGTTCACTTCTGTCCCCAGCTGGCTGAGGGGAGTGTCCCAGACCCAGAGAGAGATCTGCAGCATGCAGTAACGTAGTGAATCAGCGTAACAACTCTCATGGGTCTGGCGTTGAGACTATTTTTCCCCAAACCCTGTTCCATCAGGAGGTCTTGGGGAAAGACCTCCCCCAGACCCAGACCCAACTGGGTGAGTGGCCAAATCATAATTATTGCCAGGAGATGGGTCCAGGTTAAAAAAAAACGAAATTCTCCTTTAACTAACTTCTTGCCTGGTAAAATAAAGATTGTTGGTTGATGAGGTCTTCAAGCTGCATTCTTTAGACCAGTGGATCTGATGTTATTACAGTATTATTATTATTTTTCAGAATGTTTAATTCAAATGTTATTCTGTTGCAGCTGCTTGAGCAGAACATTGTCACTTTTGTGAAGAAGGAGCTGAAGAGAGTCCAGCTGGTTCTGAGTCTGGATTACCCAGAATGCTTAGAGAGTCCGAGGGAGGAGGAGGAGGCGGTGGACAGTGAGGAGGAAGAGCAGAGGAGGAGCAGCACAGAGGCTTTTCTAAACATCACACTGCTCTTCCTGAGGAGAATGAAGCAGGAGGAGCTGGCTGACTCTCTGCAGAGCAGTAAGAGGCTTTAACAGCTTTAACATGATGGAGGGAGGAAGTGGTGGGAAAATGGGAGATATATGATTAGTTAAATATAGACATTTCTCAAGAAAGATTGATTCAATTCCAGATTGCAAAATAATATTCACAATCCTCATGAATCATCAGCTAAAATCATTGATTTATTCATGTGGGTGTATAATGCTGAACACAGTATCATTAAAGAACAAATGCCACCACAGATGCATTTCACATTGGGTAGCACACACAGTCAGGACCTGTTTGTCCACCAGTGATGAGCAGAATAGATGCTATAGGGTTAGGAAAAGTATGCATTCGCAGATTAATATTTACACTTCTCATATTTACAGCAACACCCACTGATTGATGTAATTTGTACTTTCAGAAACTCTTGCTGGAGTGTGCCAACGTAATCACAAATCCAGTCTGAAGGATAAGTTCCAGTGTCTGTTTGAGGGGATTGCTAAAGCAGGAAACCCAACACTTCTGAATCAGACCTACACAGAGCATTACCTCACAGAGGGAGGGAGTGGAGAGGTCAATGATGAACATGAGGTGAGACAGATTGAAGCAGCATCCAGGAAACCAGTGAGACCGGAAACAATAATCAAAAGTGAAGACATCTTTAAACCCTTACCTGGAAGAGATGAACCAACCAGAACATTGATGACAAAGGGAGTGGCTGGCATTGGGAAAACAGTCTTAACACAGAAGTTCACTCTGGACTGGGCTGAAGACAAAGCCAACCAGGATATACAGTTCACATTTCCATTCACTTTCCGAGAGCTGAATCTGCTGAAAGGGAAAAACTACAGTTTGGTGGAACTTCTTCATCACTTCTTTCCTGAGACCAAAGGAATCTTCAGATTTGACAAGTTCCAAGTTGTGTTCATCTTTGACGGTGTGGATGAGTGTCGACTTCCTCTGGACTTCCAGAACAACAGGATTGTGACTGATGTTACAGAGTCAACCTCGGTGGACGTGCTGCTGACAAACCTTATCAAGGGGAAACTGCTTCCCGCTGCTCACCTCTGGATGACCACACGACCGGCAGCAGCCAAGCGGATCCCTCCTGAGTGCATTGACATGGTAACAGAGGTGAGAGGCTTCACTGACTCACAGAAGGATGAGTACTTCAGGAAGAGATTCATAGATAAGGAGCAGGCCAGCAGAATCATCTCCCACATCAAGACTTCACGAACCCTCCACATCATGTGCCACATACCAGTGTTTTGTTGGATCACTGCTACAGTTCTGGAGCTTGTCTTGAAAACCAGAGAGAGAAGAGACATGCCCAAGACCCTGACTGAGATGTACATCCACTTCCTGCTGGTTCAGTCCAAACAGGCGGATGTCAAGTATCATGGGAGTGCTGAAACAGATCCAATCTGGAATACAGAGAGCAGTAAGATGATTCTCTCTCTCGGAAAACTGGCTTTTGAGGAGCTAGAGAGAGGCAACCTAATCTTCTATGAAGCCGACCTGAGAAAGTGTAACATTGATATCAGAGCAGCTTCAGTGTACTCAGGAGTGTTCACACAGATCTTTAAAGAGGAGCGTGGGCTGAACGAGGACACTGTGTTCTGCTTTGTCCATCTGAGCATTCAGGAGTTTCTGGCTGCAGTTTATGTCTTTCTGTCCTTCATCAACACTGGTGTCAATCTACTGTCAGAAAGTCAATCAACATCCTGGTGGTCAACACTATCAAGAGACAAATCTAAACTAACACGCCTCTACCAGAGTGCTGTGGACAAGGCCTTACAGAGTCCAAATGGACACCTGGACTTGTTCCTCCGCTTCCTCCTGGGTCTTTCACTAGAGACCAATCAGACTCTCCTAAGAGGCCTGCTGACACAGACAGGAAGTAGTTTGAAGACCAATCAGAAAACGGTCCAGTACATCCAGGAGAAGATCAAGGTGAATCCCTCCTCAGAGAAAAGCATCAATCTGTTCCACTGTCTGAATGAGCTGAATGACCATTCTCTAGTGGAGGAGATCCAACAGCACCTGAGTTCAGGAAGTCTCTCCACAGCCAGACTCTCCCCTGCTCAGTGGTCAGCTCTGGTCTTCATATTACTGTCATCAGGAAAAGAGCTCGATGTGTTTGACCTGAAGAAATACTCTGCTTCAGAGGAGGCTCTCCTGGGGCTGCTGCCGCTGGTCAAAGCCTCCAATAAATCTCTGTAGGTGCATGCATAACTTGATGTCTTCAATATGAAATGCAATATACAGAAAAAACTATTTTCAAATTTTTTGTTCATGGCTAATTCTTCCCCAGGTTGAGTGGCTGTAAGCTGTCAAAGAGAAGCTGTGAAGCTCTGGCCTCAGTTCTCAGCTCCCAGTCCTCTAGTCTGCGAGAGCTGGACCTGAGTAACAACGACTTGGAAGATCCAGGTGTGAAGCTGCTCTCTGCTGGACTGGAGAGTCCAAACTGTAGACTGGAGAGTCTCAGGTCAGTATCCCTTAAGCCCATGGTACACCAATCAAACCATCTCCAACAAACACAGACACAAACAGATGTTTGTTTGGTGCCCCATTGCTGGCTGTCATTGTTTGGAATTGTTTGGAGATGTTTGGTCAGATTCAACATGTTCAATCCTTTATAGAGGTCTTCACAGGTCTACTCGGGTATTACACATAACGATAGAATAGATAGTGATAGAATCGGACCCGACCCGGACCCTAATTGATCATAATAAATATGGACCCGGACCCGTATGGGTCTCGGGTCGGGTCCCTGATCCCACTCAGATGCACCACAGAGAGGCACAGGAAATAATTCCTGCCTGTGAAGTAGCCGGCATCCCGTGTTGTGCACAACCACGCTCTGACGTATGTGTGCGTTTGCGTGACAGGTCTACCTGAGATCGTGAGGATTACTTTTTCTTTTCTTCTCTTTTTACATAGAAAACACTGCATTCTGGCGGGCAATGATCTAACGCAGTAACGCAGCCTTTCTTGGATTAGTAACTGTAATATAATTACTGTTTTGGAAATTGTAACGCCTTATATTACTTTGTATTACAAAACATGTACGTGTGAGTGTTTCTGGCGCTGTTAGAATTTGTATTTTGGGTGACTGAACGGCGATACCATAAGCCGCTTTCAGACATGCCTTGGAATTCGGGAGTTACAGTATCTAGAGGGCATCCGGATGGCGGTGTATGTATGTATGTATGTATGTATGTAACACATTTTGGTGAGCTATGCGAACTCCCGCGACCCTCCTACTATCCGGAGGTGAGATAACCTTGAGCCCTTGTATCAGGGACGGATTAGCCCCCCCCCCCCCCCCCCCCCCCCCCAAGAGCTACATGAAGTAGCCAGCTCAGTGAGTGCATGAGGAGAGGGAGGGAGACAGAAAGCCAGCGTGGCAGATTATTATTATACTGTATGTGAATGAGCGAGCAAAAAAAACATCATGCCGTTTCAGTTTTTCCAAATGAAGCTCGAACCTGCTCCGTGTGTGTCAGCCAACAGGCTACATGTTGCTGGATTGAAATGCTCGTGGCTTTGATCTTATTTCATTTCTGCATAGCTTCGCACAGCACACATTTAATGAGCATTTTTGGACGCGAGGGTCGTCCTGCTTCCCAGTATTGGACATTGCTAGGTAGGGTATCTGGATCTGGTTGCGTTCATGCCTTTGATTTAATGTTTACACAGCGTTTGTGAAGATTCCCGTGCAGAACCGCAAATTCCAAGTAGCGTCAAGTCAGGCAGTATAAACGGAAACTTTAGGGTATAACCTTCGCAATAATGGCAATTAAATGAAGTAAATGCACGTGTAATGTTTTTTGTGTGTGTTATCCGAAAGATACAGAACAGAAATAAACTGGAAGAATATCTGCTCCCTTCGAAAAGTCAATTTTAACCCGTAGTGAGTCGACCGTTCTGATTTCTTGTTACTAAGCAATACAACATTGATTTTATTTTGAAGGTAAAAACGTCTAGCTTCCTGTATTCTGTATAATTCTAGTATGGTTGACGCATTTTAGGACTGAACATAGCAAAGACCTGTTTTATTTTTAGCGCTTGAGACTCGAGGAAATCGATGCATCTGGGCGTGAGTTGTAGGGTTGTTTAATTAATTACTAACGTTATGCGCAAACAATTATATGCCGTGAACGTTAGCAGTTATCGCCCATTAGCTATTTTTAGCAACTTGTTTTCAGACTCTGCATGTCATGATAGTTTGTTGAATGTCAATGCGATTCACTTAAAGCAGCTACGAGCAAGATTTTCGATTGTTATTAAACAGTCTGAATGTAATATTGATGCATCACATCTTACCTATAATAGTAGCTGAGACCAAAGCCGTGTGAATCAGAGATTGCAGATGTTGTACAGGGAGAACCTACAGGAGCGTGCTGTCGCAGCAATGTAGGGCGAGCAAGACAGCTGGTTGTCAATGATCACCCCAAGGTTCTTAGCTGCTTGGGAGGGAAGTACAGTGGTATTTTCAATGGAGATGGAGAGGTCTTCTAGAGGGCAGTCTTTCCCTGGGAGGAAGAGTAACTCAGTCTTACCTATCAGTCTTAGTATCCCTGCTTTAGCCCATAGCACACCAATCAAACATTCCCCAACAACTGCCAGCATTGTTGTTGTGCTTTAACCTGATCAACAGATGGGCCATTTACATCCTGCTTTACATACAGATTACTATCAGCAGACAAACACCTGTGGGTGATTTTCTCTGTCCATGTATTTTTTAAACCAGGTGTGATACCAACATTTAGCCCTTCATAGCCCCTCTGAATGACTTTCCATGAGGGCATTTCATTCTTTTCCTCTCTGTGCTCCCTCAGTTGTTGAAACCTGAAAAAGTAGAAAGGACTTATAATATTCTGTCAGACAGTGAGTAGAGAACTCTCAAACTGCAGCACATAACCACAGAGCTGACCAGCCAACTGTATGAGGCAGTAACCGTTTTGCTAGAATTTGACGGCATTATCACAACTAATTTCACAGTAGGCTACTAATCAAATCTGACATGGATTCATTTGTGTGTGTGTGTGTGTGTGTGTGTGTGTGTGTGTGTGTGTGTGTGTGTGTGTGTGTGTGTGTGTGCGTGTGCGTGTGCGTGTGTGTGTGCGTGTGCGTGTGTGTAGTTTGTCAGGCTGTCTGCTTACAGAGGAAGGCTGTGCTTCTCTGGCCTCAGCTTTGAGCTCCAACCCCTCCCATCTGAGAGAGCTGGACCTGAGCTACAATCATCCAGGAGGCCCAGGAGTGGAGCTGCTCTCTGCTGGACTGGAGGATCCACACTGGAGACTGGACTCTCTCAGGTATATATTTAAAAAGCATCACCCTCCCCTATTTCCTCCAGTGACCCCTTCCATAAATAATGAACGTACTATATGGAAAACTCTTCATAGGGAAGGTTTTGTTTCTGTCCTCAAATAGAATACTCTGGTCTGACTTTGTTTGCCCCACAGTGTGGACCATGGTGGAGTCCAGAGGTTGAAACCAGGAGTGAGGAAGAGGAAGTGTAAGTGTGTATCTCCTTAATAAATGCACGACTGTCTGTCTGTATGTTCTCTGTTTATCACACATCTCCAGAGCCGTTCGTCCGATCGACTTCAAACTTGCCGAGTGTGTTTCTCAGACACTGAGAAAATGCAGTGTTGAATAGTGCAAATTAGACACGTGACATGTTCAATATTAATACTTTTAGACAAGATTTTTACTATAAGCACCGCCCCACTGGGATGCGCTGGCGAGCAACCAGCGAGCCGGAAGCTGTGTGGCGCTGGCGGAGCTTAATAATATATGTGAAATTTGTGGACCTATAGGAGGTAAATCTGTGCATGGATTTTATTTTCTCCAGCGGATATCTTAAGGCTGCAACACACCACCAAACTTCAAAAGACAAAGAATGCCGACTGTTGCATCACCTCACGTCTCCTGTGTCGCGGCCAAAAATGTGCACTTGAACACACTGCAAAGACAACAGTCAACTAGTATAGCATGTATGTTACTGTGACTGCATGAGACCATAGTCAAGTCAAGTTTATTTGTATAGGCCTAATTCACAAGCATGTCTCAGAGGACTTCACAGAAAATATGTCTAGCTAATTCTAGCTGACACAACAGTAGCAATTACAGTAGTAAGAAAAACACATTGAACAATCATATGATAGAGAAATATAGAAAATATAGAAATATAGAATAGAAAGGGTGCCATGCTTTAGGGTAGAATGGGTGCTATGCTTTAGAATAGTGGGGGAGGAGAGATCAGGAGAGGGAGGAGGTGGGGAGTGTGCAGGGGAGGGAGAGCAGGGGGAATGTTTGAGGAGAGAGCAGGAAAGTGATGAGGTCAATTTCCCACATGAATGGGAAACGTGGGGGAGGAGAGAGCAGGGAAGGGAGAAAGAGGAGAGAGCAGAAGAGGGGAGGAGGGAGGGAGAGCAGGGGATGTGGGGGTGGAGAGAGCAGGGAGAAGGTGGGGAGGGAATGAGAAATGTGGGGGAGGAGAGAGCAGGGAAGGAGAGGTGTGGAAGGAGCAGGGGAAGGGGGAAAGATAATGGGTGCCATGGTATAGAATAGAATGGGTGCCATGCTTTAGAATAGTGGGGGAGGATAGTTCAGGAAAGGGAGGAGGTGGGGAGGGAGAGCAGGGGGAGTATGAGAGAGAGTATGAGGAGAGAACAGGGAAAGGAGGGGATGCCATGCTTTAGAGTAGAATGAGTGGTATGCTTTAGAGTGTGAGAGAGGAGAGAGCAGGAAAAGGGGGGAGCAAATCAGACAATCTGACTACTCTAGCCATTAACCAGAACTAACTAGAACACAGGGAATCTAGCTAATCTACAGCCTAGTCTGCCCTGTCCTATTCAGCTCTAGTCTGATTTTAGCCTGAACACTATAACAGGTCTACAGCCTACAGTTAGGCTGTAGCTAATCTATCGCCTAACCTAAGCTATTCTAACCTACCGGCATCCCTCTACCAGTGATGGAGAGCACCGATGCCCCCCACCCCGGCCCCTGCCCCCACACACATAAGGCGTGGGAGAGAAGGCCATGCCGGGACACATGGATTGCCTCAGTGACTTGTTGGCTGAGGAGGAACCTTGTGAGGGCTGATGTACTGTAGGGGCCCAACTATGGACCCCCTCTGGGGACCCTCCTCAGGGACAGGCTGAGAAGATGCCGGGCTAACCATTTACAGAGTTTCACATTATAGAAATAAAATTGACAAAAGAACAGAAAATTGAAAATGTAAATAGGTGTCCAACAAAAGCAATATGAAAATGTAGTCTTTAAATGATCCTAAGATCAGGGAAGAAAGTTGAAAGTGTAAAAAGGTAGATTCCAAAAAGAAATAGAAAATTGAGTCTTTAAGTGTTAGTAAGTTCAGGGAATACTAGCTAATTAGCGAGGTGAAAAGGGGGAAAATGATCAGGAGTTCCACGAGGGTGATCTGAGGGATCCATGAGTCTGCATTGGTGGCATCGACCGAGATGAGAGGAGGGGAGGATAGGGGTCGGTGGTGATGATGAGGCCGGGGAAGGAGGGGAGGTGAAGGAGTAGTGGGTAGATGGGCCAGAGTGACGACAGGACGATGACGATCAGATCGAGGGCTGCGGTGGTGGTCGACGGGCGGGTGGGGGTGCAAGTCAGGCCAGTGAAGGACACCTGAGGAGGAGAGAGAGAAGAGGGGAGAGCCAGTATGAAGGAATCTGCACAGAGGTGGAACTAAGTTTGGCAGCTAATAATTTCCTGCCTATACTGCTGGGACAACTGATACTAGACTACAAAATCAAGTCTAGATTTATACTGATACTGCTGGCTTGAGACAGCCCGCTCAGCAGTTCAGGACTAAGTTTATTCAGCGGATATTAGATATTCTGTCCATACTACTAGGATGATTAATACTATCCTGCTAATTCAGGTCTAGGTGGTCTAGGTCTAAGTTTAGACTGATACTGCTGGCTTGAGATAGCCCGCTCAGCAGTTCAGGACTAAGTTTATTCACCAGCTATTCGATTTTCTATCTAAGCTACTGGGTCGACTGATGCCATATTATTAAATTAGGTCTAAGTGTAAGTTTATACTGATATTGCTGGCTTGAGACAGCCCGCTCAGCAATTCAGGATTATATATACTCAACAGCTAATAAATGTTTCCAGAGAATGACACCATCAAACACAACCATATGATTGGGAAAATAAATGGGTTTTGAGTGTAGTTTTGAAGATTTCAATAGAGCCAGCTTCCCTAACTAACCATAGGACTGTGCATATAAACCAGATACAGTACACGAAACAAAGCAGTGTTTGCCAATATCTGATAAAAGATAGTTGCAAATGGCCCTGCTGTTGTCAGGCGTTGCCTGGTCTTTTGCTTGTGAAAGAATAAAGGAAGAAGTAGATGCATAAATATAAGGAGAAGCTGTACTAAATGTGTCATATCATACAGGCCCAAAGGGCTTTCCTGAAGCCCATGCTGTTGTGAGCATTTCGAGTGACATCACTGATAATATTACTCAGGCCCACCTACTTAGCCATCACCACTGAGTGACATCACTGATGACATTACTCAGGCCCACCTACTTAGCCATCACCACTGAGTGACATCATAGTTGTCATAACCAGCTTTTGTCCTATATCACTTGAAAGTTGCTCATTAAATAGACTCCTCGGACATAATAAATTTAACGACCTGATCTGTCAGAGGACCTATCGAGGACTGTTCTGCTTCTTTTACAACAGCGCCTCCAGTCATTATGTTGCAGTGGAACAAACTGTTAGGCTTTGGTTCTTATCAATGTAAGCTCTTTGGCACAAATGGTGATGTGTGTTGTTACAGCGTGTGCACATGTACGTTTTCATATAACATCAACGTGAAACAGGGAGGAGTAACTGACAGGAGGGGACCTTAAAAACCCCCATCAGTAACTTTTTCACATTAATATAACAGCTTTTTAGTCATTGAAGATGGTCCAGTGTATTCTAAAAGGGACAATGACGCCTCTATTGGTCCCACAGCGCCCTCCAAAGGCCTCTCCTGGCACTAAGCATTTTGTGCCTGCATCCCGTAGACAGCTTGAGCGGCATACCGCGCATGCGCTGTACAGCGGAAGCGCTGTGTTCAGTAAATCAAGGAAGTAACTCGGTGCGGATTTGATACGAAAATGACGTTTGGATTATTATTTCATCATGTGGTGAGGGGGGCAACCTCCATTCCGACATACCCCTATTACGACAATCCTCTATTACGACATCCCCCTATTACGACATGCCTCTATTACGACATGCCCGACGTGCCCCTATTACGACACATTTTAGTACCGCCATTCCGACAGTTTAGGTTCGCCAACATAGCCTACATGCCCGCAACGGGGTCATGCCTATGTTCCCCGGGTTCTATGTTCCCCGGGTCCTATGTTCCCCGCTCCCGAAAAAGGGTCCTATGTTCCCCGCTCATGGGGCGAGTCGGCGAGTGCAAACAGCAAAATCTCGAGGTTGTGAGACTTCATTGAAAGACTGCATGAGGGAAAGCTCGAGTCTAATAGGCTCAGATATATGCACACATTCGAGTCTGACAGTAAAAATAAATTATAAGTTGGTGACTGCGCAGCGGCAGCAGCAGCAGCAACATATTAGCCTACATTTTTCAGAGAGAGAGAGAGAGAGAGAGAGAGAGAGTGAGATCAATATTTGCAACATTCACGCAGCACAAATCGCCTCTGCCTATATAACCCACAGCCATGCACAAGTTCTGTAAAGCCATTCAAATATATTGTTTAATTTCGCTTGATATAGCCTAGCGGCAGGGAAAGTATAGACTAAGTAAGAACTGGTGAGAAACTGCTGGCCACCACCTATTAGCTGTCGGTGGAGGTGATTTCTCCGCTAAAGAAAGCCATTAATTAATTATTAATTATTAAAGCAGGCCTATTTGTTTTCGTTTCCTATATATTTTCGTTGTCATGTTAGGGTATCCGTTCCGTTCATTTTATGAAGTTAGAATTTAGCCTACAGTTAATGTGTTTTTGGGTTTGGTATTAGGCTATTGTATTTGATAAATAAGAGCCGCAAGCTAAAACAGACAGCCGGTGTAAAACAGTTTGACCTTTTTTTCTATCACAATCCAGTCATATAAATGGAAAAATAACACATACAAATATATAGTTAATTTCCTCTACACCTGTCGGATGCGACTTGGATGTGCGTGTTTTTAACTGTTTTAGATCAAAACAGAACATGCGGAGGAACACTCATATGAATAGTTAGTGATCGCCCTAATCAAAATTACCTGACAGCTCCATGGTGCTGAAACAGTGCACCGCAAGCATAATGGGCGAAGAAAAAATAAAACGAAATAATAAGTGTTATATCACTACGTGGCCGACAGATGCTTCTCTAGCCTGTATAAATGTTACAAATTGCTATAGGGAAAACTTTCGTATTGTGGCTGTGCCAGGAAAACGTGATCCTCCCGTCTCAAATCAAAACGAGCCTGGATTGACTGGCTGCCCCTGTAAAATAAACAAATAGCCTATAGCCTATGGAAATCAGTGGGTTATCAATTCGTCGCAGGCGAAAACTCGCAATGCAACTTGTGATGATAATAGCCTAGTAATGACATTTATATTAATTACCTCATGTCGGAATGGGGGAATGTTTGAAAAAAAAGTAAGGTGCCGCTACTGCGACAATGGAAAATAAATTGTCGTAGTAGTGGCACGTTTGAAAAAAAATGGAAATGCCACCACTCCGACAATTAGACGTCAATGTCTAAGTAGAGGCATGTCGGAATAGCAGCATGTAACCATGTGGTGAGTACCCAATGTCACATGTACATAGAGCTTTCTGGCGCTGTGTTTTGTTGACTTTGAATGGCGATACTGATACAGACTATTGCACCCAGAGGGCGCAGTTTCCCCAATAGCAAAACTTGGAAAAGTTGCTGAATGGGGCTTTAAAGTCGAGCTGAACCCAAAAATGACTTTTATTTTATTTTAGTTCAAATACCTGGGTATGCAGTGCACCTATGCATGCCAAAAAAAATCACAAAAATCTAATTTCTTTAGTTTTTCACACTTTTTCACATCAAAAGTTCATTTTTCAAGATTTCATTCATAACCGTAAACTAAAGTTTGCTGAAGTCACATAGTACTATAACATTTCTACCCCATTTCATCCAATCATATCACGACATGGCAGCTGTCAATCAAATCTTCATTTCAGGATAATTTTCTCTTCTAAATGAAGGAGAAAATGGCGCCTAGTGCCTGTCATCTGGCAGAATTCCTATCCCATAAACTAACTACTAACTTGGCCATTTGTATGTTGATATACACAATAAAGAAAACGGTTATGCCTAAGAATGCAAAGAAATGTAACTGGCTCGTTAAAACTCGCATTCCAGGAATATTGTATTTACCACAATAGCGTTAATGCCGCGTGCCTGAGAGCCTGGTTGTCAGGGGTCGCACCTCGGAGATTCCAGGCCGACGGGCTGCACTCTCCGCTCCGGCAGCTGGCTGCCTGCGGCTCGCTGAGCTCCACTCAGCCACTAAACCTCGCGTCAGCAGGCTCTTCCCGAGGAGAGCGCCGCAACATGCTGAATCCCACTCGATTTGGGGGTGGAACACGCCAGGATTGGCCAAAGCCCAATCCAGTCCCCAGAATTGTCAAATAAAATCATCGACATGCTACTATGACCCGCCTCTCAACCTGTCATCTCAGACAAGTTATGTTTTCAGTCTGAAATGGACTCTGACCCACGCGCCACTTGGGCTCCGAACGGGTTTGGGTTTAAGCACCACAGACACACTGTCAACCCCTATAGGAATATTATAGATATTAACACCCTCAGGTCACAGACACACTGTCAACCCCTATAGGAATATTATAGGGATATTAACACCCTCAGGTCACAGACACACTGTCAACCCCTATAGGAATATTATATGGATATTAACACCCTCAGGTCACAGACACACTGTCAACCCCTATAGGAATATTATATGGATATTAACACCCTCAGGTCACAGAAACACTGTCAACCCCTATAGGAATATTATATGGATATTAACACCCTCAGGTCACAGACACACTGTCAACCCCTATAGGAATATTATAGGGATATTAACACCCTCAGGTCACAGGCACACTGTCAACCCCTATAGGAATATTATATGGATATTAACACCCTCAGGTCACAGACACACTGTCAACCCCTATAGGAATATTATAGGGATATTAACACCCTCAGGTCACAGACACACTGTCAACCCCTATAGGAATATTATAGGGATATTAACACCCTCAGGTCACAGACACACTGTCAACCCCTATAGGAATATTATAGATATTAACACCCTCAGGTCACAGACACACTGTCAACCCCTATAGGAATATTATATGGATATTAACACCCTCAGGTCACAGACACACTGTCAACCCCTATAGGAATATTATATGGATATTAACACCCTCAGGTCACAGACACACTGTCAACCCCTATAGGAATATTATATGGATATTAACACCCTCAGGTCACAGAAACACTGTCAACCCCTATAGGAATATTATATGGATATTAACACCCTCAGGTCACAGACACACTGTCAACCCCTATAGGAATATTATATGGATATTAACACCCTCAGGTCACAGACACACTGTCAACCCCTATAGGAATATTATATGGATATTAACACCCTCAGGTCACAGGCACACTGTCAACCCCTATAGGAATATTATAGATATTAACACCCTCAGGTCACAGACACACTGTCAACCCCTATAGGAATATTATAGGGATATTAACACCCTCAGGTCACAGACACACTGTCAACCCCTATAGGAATATTATAGGGATATTAACACCCTCAGGTCACAGACACACTGTCAACCCCTATAGGAATATTATAGGGATATTAACACCCCCAGGTCACAGACACACTGTCAACCCCTATAGGAATATTATATGGATATTAACACCCTCAGGTCACAGACACACTGTCAACCCCTATAGGAATATTATATGTATATTAACACCCTCAGGTCACAGACACACTGTCAACCCCTATATGAATATTATAGGGATATTAACACCCTCAGGTCACAGACACACTGTCAACCCCTATATGAATATTATAGGGATATTAACACCCTCAGGTCACAGACACACTGTCAACCCCTATAGGAATATTATAGGGATATTAACACCCTCAGGTCACAGACACACTGTCAACCCCTATAGGAATATTATATGGATATTAACACCCTCAGGTCACAGACACACTGTCAACCCCTATAGGAATATTATAGGGATATTAACACCCTCAGGTCACAGACACACTGTCAACCCCTATAGGAATATTATATGGATATTAACACCCTCAAGTCACAGACACACTGTCAACCCCTATAGGAATATTATAGGGATATTAACACCCTCAGGTCACAGACACACTGTCAACCCCTATATGAATATTATATGGATATTAACACCCTCAGGTCACAGACACACTGTCAACCCCTATAGGAATATTATAGGGATATTAACACCCTGGGGCCAGTTGCACCAACTGGTCTTACACTGGTCTTAAGCTAAGTTGGTCGTAACTTTACGACCTAACAGCTACGCCGGTTGCACCAAGACGGCTTAAGCCTTCTTTTCACTACGACCAGGCGTAACTCTTACGCCTGGTCAGGAGGAGGCGTAGTGCCTGCCTGTAACAGAGATCTCCGTGTCTTATCAGCGGAGACCTTTTTGAGTCCTTACCGTCATCGTCGTAACACAGCCAGTTCTCCGTCTTTGAAGCATGATGTTAGATTACAACAAACTAGTTGTGTGGCTTAGCCTTCCCAAATGTTGCCGTTAATTTTTTAGAATTTAATACATAGAATTGGGAATGTTACATTCAATTTCATTCAGACTGTCTGTCTGGCTCAATCGCCGCCATTTTCCCCCCGGAGCGAGGGAGGGTGGCAGGAGTGTAGTGTAGTGATGCACATACAGTAGTGGCTGATAGAGCGTAGTGGCACAGTGCGCTCCAAGCAGGTCGCGAGGCACATTTTTGCAACATCATCCAATCAGGGGGCATTCCCTGGCAATTCACATGGACGCGCATTGCTACGACCAGCATAGTTAAGACCAGACGTAAGCCCTGTTGGTGCAACAGGCGTAAATCCACTCTAAAGACTGGTCTTAACTAAGACCGACGTAGGAGTTACGACCAGGCATAGTTAAGACCAGTTGGTGCAACCGCCCCCTGAGGTCTAAGGGTATTTTTTTGGAACTGAACGTCACCAAAGTGACATCGGGCGATGTCACTTTCGTGACACAAAACTAAATCAAATCGCCCATCCATCTAGGCAATTTTATTATAGGATATATAACATACTTGATTATCAGGCCGCTATGCGGCCTGATAATCTAGTTTGCTGGTATTATGCTGTGTGTGTGTGTGTGTGTGTGTGTGTGTGTGTGTGTGTGTGTGTGTGTGTGTGTGTGTGTGTGTGTGTGTGTGTAAGGTATCGGTAGGTGGCACTATGCCGAATTGCATGAAATCCGGCACTGAAATCCGTGATGTCCCCCTCAGCGCATTCCCCGAGTGTGAAGTCGATCTGCCGAATGGTTCTCCAGATAAACAAAAATTGTGTTGCCAGTAGGTGGCGCTATGCCAATTGCACAAATTCAGCACTGCACTCTATCAGGTCCCCCTAAGCCACACATGGGCAAAATACAGCCCACGCATGCGGTGTGGCCCACGATGGAATTGCATTTTTTTTTATTTTTTTTTATTTTTTTTATTTTTTTACACTGCACCTGAACACAACATACAAGATACCTGCTGAATAAGTGTCCAAATGTTCATGTCATTCTGGCCAATACTCCACTTCTGTTATAACAGTTCATTTCTAGCGGGCCTGGGGCCACATTTGGCCCCAGGCCCGGACTCAAAGAACAACAAAACGACCCCCAAAAACTCAATAAAAGGCAGAATTATGTTAATAAAACTCATCTGCTACAGCCATTGGATTTGTATCACTATTATATCAGGAGATTAACAAGAAATTACCAATCACAACAGGAGAGAGGGTTAAAAATAGGGAGACTGCTGTGAAAATCAGGAGTGTTGGCAGGTATGATCTCCAATGTGTGGCCCTTCACTTACTTGATGTAAGTCAGTATGGCCCTCAGGAAAAACATGTTGCCCACACCTGCCCTAAGCGCTTTCCCCAAGTTTGAAGTTGATCGGACTAACGGTTATCGAGATAAAGCGCTTTCTGTGTTTGCCAGTAGGTGGTGCTATGCCGAATAGCATGAAACTTGACGTAAGGTGTGTGTGTGTGGGGGGGTGAGGTGTGTGTGGGGGGGTGAGGTGTCTGTGTGTGTTGGGGGGGGGGGGTGAGCTGTCTGTGTGTGGGGGGTGAGGTGTGTGGGGTGAGGTGTCTGTGTGTGGGGGGGGGGTGAGCTGTCTGTGTGTGTGTGTGTGTGTGGGGGGGGTGAGGTGTGTGTGTGGGTGGGTGGGGTGAGGTGTCTGTGTGTGGGGGGGGTGAGCTGTCTGTGTGTGTGTGTGTGTGTGGGGGGAGTGAGGTGTGTGGGGGGGTGAGCTGTCTGTGTGTGTGTGGGGGTGGTGAGCTGTGTGTGTGTGTGTGTGTGGGGGGGGGGTGAGGTGAGGTGTCTGTGTGTGTGTGGGGGGGGGTGAGGTGTGTGTGTGTGGGGGGGGTGAGCTGTCTGTGTGTGTGTGTGTGTGGGGGGGGTGATGTGTGTGTGTGTGGGGTGAGGTGTCTGTGTGAGGTCGGGGGGTGAGGTGTCTGTGTATGTGGGGGGGGGGGGGGAGGTGTCTGTGTGTGTGTGGGGGGGGGGGTGAGGTGAGGTGTCTGTGTATGTGGGGGGGGGGGTGAGGTGTGTGTGTGGGGGGGGGTGAGGTGTCTGTGTATGTGGGGGGGGGTGAGGTGTCTGTGTGTGTGTGGGGGGGTGAGGTGGCTGTGTGTGTGTGTGGGGGGGGGGGGTGAGGTGAGGTGTCTGTGTATGTGGGGGGTGAGGTGTGTGTGGGGGGGGTGAGGTGTGTGTATGTATGTGGGGGGGGGGGGTGTGTGGGGTGAGGTGAGGTGTCTGTGTGTGTGGGGGGTGTGGTGTGTGTGTGGTGTGTGTGTGTGTGTGTGTGTGTGTGTGTGTGTGTGCGTGTGTGTGTGCGTGTGTGTGTGTGTGTGTGTGTGTGTGTGTGTGTGTGTGTGTGTGTGTGTGTGTGTGTGTGTGTGGTGTGTGTGTGTGTGTGTGTGTGTGTGTGTGTGTGTGGTGTGTGTGTGGTGTGTGGTGTGTGGTGTGTGTGTGTGTGTGTGTGTGTGTGTGTGTGTGTGTGTGTGTGTGTGTGTGTGTCCTACTCTGGTATGAACATGAGAAAAGGCAGATTGAAGTAGAGTTTGGACTTGAACATGTTTGACTATATAAATGATATCAATGGTGTTAAAAGCAGTGTTATGCTTTGACAGAGACATCAGAATAGCCTCCTTTGTTTCATCTAAATAAAGTATTAAACAGTCAACTGCTGACATGGAAAGTCCCTCACAGCAGCTTGAGACATCTCTTCATTCAGTCCTGCTGTGAATGAAGATGATGGCTGATAGAATGTGTCACCATGAAAGTGTTCATAAATCAACAGATAATAAACAGCTCTATTAGAATCAAAAGAGTTTCTGTATTGAGTCTTGTTCTCTCATCAGATGCCTGTGAACTCACACTGGATCCAAACACAGCATACAGATGCCTCCTCCTGTCTGAAGACAACAGAAAGGTGACGAGGGGAGAGGTGCAGCCATATCCTGATCACCCAGAGAGATTTGTCTACTGGGATCAGCTGCTGTGTAGAGATGGTTTGACTGGTCGCTGTTATTGGGAGGTGGAGAGGAAAGGAGATGTTTATATAGGAGTGACTTACAGAGGAATCAGCAGGAGAGGACAGGGTCATGACGGCTGGCTTGGAGGGAATGAAAAGTCCTGGAGTCTGTTCTGCTCTGATGCTGGTTACAGAGCCTGTCACAATAACAGATCCACATTCATACCTCTCTCCTCTCGCTCTAACAGAGTCGCAGTGTATCTTGACTGGCCTGCTGGCTCTCTGTCCTTCTACAGAGTTTCCTCTGACAAACTGATTCACCTCCACACGTTTAACTGCACCTTCACTGAACCTCTGTACCCTGGGTTCTGGCTCAGGTCTTATGGTGACTCAGTGTCTCTGTGTTAGATAGAGTGAGAGAGAAACACTGTGACCAAACACAGCTGCTGACATGATGCTTCACTCTGTACAGGAATCACACACACACACACACACACACACACACACACACACACACACACACACACACACACACACACACACACACACACACACACACACACACACACACACACACACACACAGTCTGTTGTTGATGATTGACAGGTTAAAATCTCTTTCTTTTGGACCTTTGTTATGTTTGTATTTTATTCATGTCACCAAACTAAACATCTCTCATGTTTCCAACAATTTAAGGTTAAATTCACATTGTTTGATCGTGTTGCTTTCAAACATTTGATTCTATACTTTTTATATAACTTTTACTTTTTATATAACTTTGACTTAACATGTGATTACAATGTTCCTCAAATCAAATCATATCTTGTTGATATGAGGTCATGAAGAGATGAGTGTGTAGTGTGCATATAAGTATCAACATCTGCCATTAAACAAATCTGACCCATTCTGCTTATTTCACTATTATTTAATACAACACTTGTGTCTGTGTGTGTGTGTGTGTGTGTGTGTGTGTGTGTGTGCGCGTGCATGCGTGCGTGCGTGTGTCTGCGCGCGCTCGTCTGTGTGTGTGTGTGTGTGTGTGTGCAGCTGTGGCTGAAATCATCCTGATTCATTTGCTGATTGTTGTGGTAAAAACTGTTAGTTTGCTGATTTGAGGAGTCAAATGATTTCAGTTAACTTCCAACATGTTGCCACAGCACAGCAGAGCCTCTACACCTCATCTCAAACTGTTTCATATCAAGATTAGAGACACATTTACAAGGTTTTGCAATGCGTCCATTCTTCTGTCTAGCGCTTGATATTCACGTGTGTGGTTGTTGATTGGTCAGATTTACAAGTGACCCACGTGGCCACCACACAAACCGTGTTCTGATAGGCTGTTGACACCCCCCACCCCCGCAATATGCGCCAAAGTGGTTTGGTCAAAGTGGTTTTTTCCCACACGGCAGATTTAAACTGCAGCGCGCGACTCTCTATGCAGGTGTGTGTGTGTGTGTGTGTGTGTGTGTGTGTGTGTGTGTGTGTGTGTGTGTGTGTGTGTGTGTGTGTGTGTGTGTGTGTGTGTGTGTGTGTGTGTGTGTGTGTGTGTGTGTGTGTGTGTGTGTGTGTGTGTGTGTGTGTGTGTGTGTGTGTGTGTGAGAGAGCTCTCTAGGGAGGGAGAAGTGAAGCTGTGGGGTCATGTGACAATATAACAATGGGCGTGGTTAACTATACACAGTTGGAATCATTGTTTCCTGCTTGTTGGTTTTGTATAATTATCTAGTCAGTTGTTTCTCTGGACACATTGATGTACGTGTGTCTGTATTGTAGAGATAACAGAGAAACTGTCATCAAAACAGTCATTCTTCAACATCTATTTGTGTTCACTTCTTGGAAATTTAATTCATTAGTTTGCTTGGGACCACCTGGAACCTCCTCAAAGACCCCTGGTGGTCCCCCCGGACCTCACATTGAGAACCACTGATCTGGATTAAATTATATTAAAAGAGAAACCTTAATTATGGAAACTAAAGTAACAAAACATGACTACACAGTAAATGAGTAAATGTGTAGTTATGTGATGTCTGTCTGTCAGCATCACAGTCTCTCATCTTCTTCAACAGCTCTCTGGCTCCCTCTGCTGCTGACAACTGAGGAAACTTTATTTTTATTTCATATTTGATGTGCTCATATTCTGTTTTATTTCCCTGCTGAGTCCGAGCTGCAAAGGTCTAATTTAACCGATAAATCTATAATTGATTTAGTTTGAAGACTTCACACTCAACACAAAGCAAGTCAGCAGACGAGGAATATGAAGAGTGTTGCTGTTAAAGAGCCACGATCAGCAAAACTTCCCTGCATGATTCAAAGTTATAAAAACAATACAAAGTGCTGAGTGTTCAGTTGATAAGTTAGTGCAAAAAGGCTGCACAGTAGCAATGAAGTGCAGTGCTACTACTGCATCAACTAATCAAGCTGCTTTCTGCCTTCCCTCAGTCATATCATGTCATGTCAAATATCATCTGAAGAAGTAACACATGGGCGTACACCGCATGCTTAGTGAGAAAGATGGTGTTTGGCAATAATATAAATACATTAATAATTATGTTTTATTTCTTTAGCATTTTTGCAGGTAGAGTTATGAAGTGTTTGACAGGGAATAAAACAAGTAAAAGCTAACAGGAATGAACTGAAAACAGATTAAAGAAGGATCAAATTGCAAAATGCAAGAGAGCAACAGGTAGAAACAAATTGTTTATCAAATATCAAATGAGTTGTGTGCATGGTTTGGCTCAAATTCATTTCAACCAGTGAAGTCAAGCTTCTGTCCATTGGTCAGTCATAGAGTCTTGATTCTCATTGATTTCTTTCAAGACAGCATGTATGAACCTTTTTCAAGATTTTGTTCTCAGTTTGTGGATTGAATCCAGCAGCTTAACTGGCTGAATAGAAAGTGAATTGACCCTTGACCCTGTGCCATGCTTCCAGGTTCAGCTCACCCTGACATCACTGTCTCCTGATTTCCCTCTAGATTAAGATGAAGCTCTGCCTCTTTTTTTAAACCAGGAGCTTTAGTGACTCAATACTAAGAGCTCTGTTTACACTCCTATGTTACAATGTTACAATTTACAGTGTTACAATTTACAGTGTTACAATTTACAGTGTTACAATGTTACAAGGTTAAAAATTCACTTAGCAGACACTTTTATCCAAAGAGACATGCATCTGAGCTTTATACAACACAAGCAATGATCTAGTCAGAAGACAACAACATGAGGAAGTGCCATGAGGCCAAGCTTGAGTCTGAATGGACCCAGGTGTCACCAGGCAGCACAGAGTGCAGAGGATTTATTTATCATTCATGTCCCTCATTCATCACCATTCATGCTATTAACATTCATGTATCTATCATCCCTTTTTCATCCTTTCATCCTTCATGCTCATCAAGTGTGAAGGTGTTGGTTAAAGAGCTGCAGGGTCTGGAGTCTCTTCTTAAAGATAGAGAGCTAGGCCATGTTCAGACTAGGAGGCCAAATCTGATTTGTGAACTTTAGTGACCTATTAATGACTTTATCCAGATTGGTTTTATGAGTCTGGACGCTCCAAGTCTGATTTGTGTCACTTGTCCCAAACCACATATGGAGGTAGTTTCAAATCTGCTTCAAATGTGCTTTTGACTGATGTGTCTTCAGTGCGGACGCGCAGATCCACCAAATCTGATTTGAACGTCACTCGCAACTCGTCATCAAATGCTTCTGCGCAGGAAAACCACATCACCAACATACGTATTTACTGACGCCCACGTCGTTACCATAACAACCCATGCAGATAGGCTGATTTGCGGCAGTGCGGTCACACTCCCAAATCAGATTTGGGAAACCAATCAAGATAATGATGATTAATGACTTTATCACCAAATTGGATTTGCCTGTAATGTGAGTGGCCTCATGCAGGCAGGAATGATAGGGAGAGCTGGGTGTCTTCAGCATAACGGTGATATGAGAAGAGGTAGGACCTCAACCAGCAGAGGGCAGATCCTGAGATACCAAGCTCAGTGAGTGTGGAGAGGAGGATTAGGTGGCTAACTGTGTCTGACAGATCTAGCAGCAATAGAGCCGAGGACTGACCAGCAGCTCTAGCCAAACGCAGTGACTCCATTACTTACCATTACCATGTAAAGAGATCTGAGCTGGTAGAAGCTCATCTTCTGCACGATGGCTTCTTCATATAACTCAACTTCTACACGCTGTTTAATCATAAATATCCAGATAGCTTCTTTTTACAATACCAATTGAAGACAGTGGATTACTTCATCTGTTAGAACAATTGGAATATGAGTTTACACACAACAAACCTAATGAGTGCCTAGTAAACCGTAAGAGACATTTGCAATAACACAACTCATTTCTCACCATTAAACTTAAACGTTGCTGTTCATTTGAACTAGCGGCTGTATATCCAAAACCTAACCTTCCTTTTAACTCTGCTCTTAATGTTGTCACTCTGTAACCATGGTAATCCTTGGCTATCAATGGTAAGCCATGGTAATTGTTGGTAAACATATTGGTAATGAATGGTAACCCTTGGTAACGTTTGGTGAACCATGGTAACCTTTGGTAACACTTGTCCCTCTCTGTCTCTTGCTCCTTCCTTCCTGTCCCGCTAACTCAATCAAAAAACACCAAACCGTTCCAAAACGCGGCTTCCTGTGGTGGTGGCCATCTTTGTTTTGAGTTTTGTCTGACTCTCTCTGCCCGCCTGACTGACCTACTGATTGGCTGACTGGCTCGCTGTGTGGTTGGTTGGTTGGTTGTCTGGCTGGTTGATTGGTATCCCAGAGGGCGGCGATGTCTCTCCTGTCCGCCTGCCGTCCAACACCTGCCAGTGTTGTTGTTGTTGTTTCACTTTTTTTTTTTACATTTTTACTTTTTATCCACCTTATTTTTGAAGCCCGGCTGAAATGATTATGGGTGCAAGGTTAATAACTCATTAACTCAAATCAACTCTCAATAACTGTCAAACTAGATAAATGATGAATAGTTTGACAGTTATTGAGAGTTGATTTGAGTTCATGAGTAATTAATTTGAGTTAGTGTGGACCAGTGATGTCACTGGTCCACACTTTAACACTCAATAACTGTCAAATTAAATGACAGACTTCAAAACCGTTTACAGTTTTCTGATATACTACTGATGTTCTAATGATACAAAGCTGGTTGAAAATGGGCGGAGTGTTCCTTTAACGTTTGTTTGGCACAACTCATACTATTAACTGCCGTGGGGTTCCGCATTTCTGGGTGGCAAGTGACGTCACGCTGATTCGTCCTATACTATGAATCGACCATATAATTGTCATTTAATTTTTTTTACACTTGCCAAAATGTTGTTATTAGTGTAGAAAGCATTTCAACAAATAACACACCGTCTCCTTTGTAGGTCTATTTTCATTCAAACATTAAACTAGAGGTTCATCTTAGTGTTCTTATGTTCATTATGTTGGACATAGTTCAATTTCTACTTCAATTTTTATGGTATTTTTTTTTTAACTTGATCATGCTTTTACTTTGAAGGCAAAATAACTAAACCGGAAGTGCAATTCCTGCTGAAGCCAAACAATCCTGCTCATTTGACGCTAGTCTCTCTCTCTCGATCTCTCTCTCTACTAACTTTATCATGCTTTTACTTTGAAGCTTTTACTCATTTGACGCTAGTCTCTCAATTCAATTCAATTCAAAAGGCTTTATTGGCATGGAGAACATAAGTTTACATTGCCAAAGCAAGTGTGCAACAAAACAAAAAGTAACACAATTTATAACCGAAAGGTTAGCACAAAACTATAATAGTAACAATAATAACAATAATATAAACTATAATGTTAGCCTGTTATAATAGAGAGATATGTAAACATTTCGGTCTTGCAAACAAATATGTACATAGGCTAGGTGTCGGTGACAAAAGTTTAAAAGTTTAAAAATAGGATAAAAGGAGTTGAAGATATCTGTACAGTAGCCCAGGGACGTGCACAGAACATTAGAGGGGCAGGGGCTCAAATTCATAAAAGGGCACTACAGCCGCCGTCCGGAGGGCGGCGGCGAAAATTTGAGGCAATTTGAAGGCCAATTTAGGGGTATAACTCATTTTAAATATTCCAATTTTAACCAGATTTAGAGGAATATCTAATTTTAGGATGAGACTTAGGATGAGAAAATAACTCACAAACTGAATAATATTAGTATATAAAAGTTGCATGCTGTTGCAATACTGTTGTGAAATCATTTAAGCATCAATATTTATTTGCTCCTTTTCTCCCTTTAGGAGATAGCAACACAGGCAGAAACATTGAACGATACTGAGTGAGGCTTGTAATATACCATGCATTTTAACCATAATTCTAAAAAGCAAGACAGAAGATTTAGATAAGGTGTATTAGAAAATTGTTTATTTTTTGCTGATTCAACAACACAACATCCCTTTCCAATAGTGAAGGAGGAGATCAGAAAACCCGTCTGGAATAAGGTGCTTGAATTAAAAATAATATTAAAATAAATAAAAGAAAAGCTGGTTACTTTGTGTGGAAGGGGTCTGCAGTATTCTGTCACTGATGAAGCTCTAGAAGCAATTCAGCATTATTGTTACTCTACCCAGCCTTGCCCTTATCAGGAGACACATTGACAAACAAATATTTTCAAGAGCAACAATTCTGCATTTGTTCCCTATATTTTGGTTATTTATTTATTGGGTGGTTTATTTATTTATTAATTCATTCATTAATTCATTCAAGTCGAACAAGAGCCACAACTACCCAGGCCAGTAGCCATAAATGAGGCTCACTCAGTCGTCACTGGCTAGTGGCTACGGAATACATATCGATATCAGACAAAGCCGAATTACAGTTGCAGTCATTTAACTCCGTTTTTGCTACATAGACCACCATAAGATGTGATTTGCATCCCCTCCAGACCAGAGGCCTGCCCTCAGTGCCCTGGCACCTAGACACACACTTTAAAAGCATAAAAAAGCATCGAGGTGACTTCCATGTTTTGGGGGCTCATTCCTAGCACATGAAGGCTGTGTTTGGTGCTCTGGCGGGGTGTAAAACGGCAGTACAGGCTGCTCGCCTCGCTGCTGCATGCCTGTCTGTACCGCCGAAATTTCAACATGAAACAAATGGGTGGCTCTCTGTGTAATTCTTTGTTTTGACAAACATACATACCTGATTCACGTTGACTGACTGACTGATATTATATATCTGTGTCAGACTGTGTGCGCCAGTGCTGCTGCATGTCGTGGTTGCTGCTCTGTCTGGCTGAGTTCAGTGCGTCTCGCGGAGTTCAGTGCGCACTGCTGCTGGAGTGGGCGGGGACGGGCCACATGTGTTTTTGGGCTGCTGCCTGCTGCCTTCAGGGGCGGTTTAAAAAAACACTGCTCCATGCAGAAGCCTATTATAAATGGTGCATTCAAGGCCAAGAGAGTTCGGAAAAGGCATTTCTCTTTGAATGCTGCCTTCAGTGACGGCATGGAAAGGGCCAACTCCATACGAAGCACCATTAGAAATGCATTCATGGTCAGAAAAGGGCACTTTTTACAGACTGAAAAAAAGGCAGGGGCTCAAGCCCCCTTTGATGTCTATGTGTGCACGTGCCTGCAGTAGCCTATGTTAACCTGACGCTGCCAGATGGACGGTTTAGCTCCACATTTCACTAAACGTCGAGAGAATCTCTTTTGATCTCGCGAGGTTATTAATCTTGCAAGCAAGGTTAAGGCTATAGTGTCTGATGTACAAGATGTGCAGAGGGCGGACCCTAAGCTTGTGGTTGTGTTCCATATCCTTTTCCTGTCACAACCGCTCACAAACCTTTCGCTAGTCTCCCTCTCTCTCTCTCTCTCTCTCTCTCTCTCTCTCTCTCTCTCTCTCTCTCTCTCTCTCTCTCTCTCTCTCTCTCTCTCTCTCTCTCTCTCTCTCTCTCTCTCTCTCTCTCTCTTGCTCTCTCTCTCTCTCTCTCTCTCTCTCCGCCCTCCGCGAGTTCATCATTTCCTTGTTCGGTGTGGCGCAGATTATCTTCTCCAGGTAAAGGTAGGCTATTGTAACAGTACTTTACTGACACTTTTACTCTAACTTGACTCTTTAATGAGACTGTAAAACTGTTAAAACTGTTAGCCTATTTGCTTATTTAGACTATCAAATGAACACACCTAGAACTGACAGAGGAGAATAAGCAGTCTGTCTTTTTTCTCTCTCTCTCTCTCTCTCTCTCTCTCTCTCTCTCTCTCTCTCTCTCTCTCTCTCTCTCTCTCTCTAAAAGATAGACAACAAAATGTTGGTTTTTAATAAATCCTACTCTTGAGAAAAAAAGTTTTTTTTTTCCAGTGTGGAAACTCACATCTGATCATAGCATTACAGTGAACACAATTAGAACAATGTGCTTGTGCTAGGAAACTAGTTGATTGTGGTTCAAGCTCAGTCTGAAGTGACTGTTGCTGGACTCCTGTGAGTTTGCTGTCAGTTAGCCTCAATGCGTTGAGGCTATATATATCATCTCTTGCTATAGTAAAATGGAAGAACTTCTTGTCACATGTCGCTCTTCAGTCAGACACCATTTTGATATTGCAGAATGTGACGTCAGACAGATTTTAGATGCACTCTCATAGACCCTTCTCACGGGGCCCATTTTGTGTGGAAAAGGCAGGGTAAACACAGGTGCAAGCAAAACACTAATGAGGGTTTCAAACTTTTGATTGGAATTTGGAAACCCTCATTAGTGTTTTGCTGGCACCTGTGTTTATTCTGCCTTTTTCACACAAAATGGCCCACGTGAAAAGGGTCTATTCTCACTCGTCATTGAATTATATAGTGTAAACTCTTCTTCATGTGTGGTGTGTTTCAATTCTGGTTCCACCATAAAGCAACGAGGTTTGTAGCTTTCCTCTGCTTTACAAGCTGCTCGCCGTCAGCCACATGTTTGAACGTCTCTTGTGACATAACGTTGCATTTTGCTCCTGTGTCGACTTTCATTTCTGTTGACCTGCCATTTATATGTATTGTGACGAATCCTTCGTCCTTCTCATTTGCATATGAATTGACACAGTCAACACAGTTATCGACCTCGACACCGTCCACATAAAACGTTTCATCTTCATATGTGGGCTGCTCCACTGTCACTTCATGCACAGACTGTCTGTAAGGCTTTCTGTTTGTACTGCTTTGGCTGCGTGGTTTAGACTTGCAGCAGCTCTTGTAGTGGTTTAGCTCGTTGCAATGATGACACTGTTGTCCGAAAGCTGGACACTTTTCCTGCTTAGCAGCATGACTACCTCCACAGTTGTTGCATCTTGTGATGGCCTGGGAGAATGGCTGTGGTTTTGACTGGTGCTTTCTGCCTTGAAATGGCCTCACTGCATCGACACTGGTGGCTTGTGTGGCTAGCGTCTTGCTATTTTCTTCTGTCATCTCATGGATTCGACAGAGTGAGATTGCTTTGGCAAGTGTTAGTTCACTATCTCTCAGCAGAGATTTTCTTAAAGAGTCACTAATAATGCCACACACAATCCGGTCACAGATTAGCTCGTCAGTCAAATCTCCAAAGTGGCACCTTTTTGCTTTCATCTTCAGATCACTGAAAAATGACTCGATACTCTCTCCTTGCTTCTGGTTTCTCGAGTGGAATTTGTGTCTTTCCATTGTCCTGTTGCTTTGGGGATTGCAGACCTCTCGAAACTTCCTCTTCAAACACTCCGGGGTCCTCCCTGGACTCCGCACGGGCAAGCACTGCTCCGCCGTCCCCGGGTGCACGCACCTCCGCTGCATAAACAAATGAACACTCCCGCTCAACTGCTTCTGGTCCAGCGAGGTTAAGGAGTATATAAGCCTTTGTCTTCGCAGGCTTGTCATAATGTCAAGTCAAGTCAAGTCAAGTTTATTTGTATAGCACATTTCATACACAGAGGCAATTCAAAGTGCTTCACATAAAATGGTTGACAGGAAAAGAAAAGAAGAGAGTAAAACGGACATTTAAAAGCATCACAACAAAACTTTAAAAAAAGAGTATAAAAAGTGCATTAAGCAACTTCATTAAGAAATAAAATGGGCATTTAAAAGCATCACAACAAAACTTTAAAAAAAAAAGAGTATAAAAAGTGCAATAAGCAACAGGCTGCAGTTGCAGAAAGAGCTAAAACTTATAGAGGACTCATTGGGTTTGCATAGTAGCTGTCAGCAGTTAAAAGCGACGGTAAACATAAAAGTCTTTAGTCTATTTTTAAAAGTAAGTAATGTGCTGCTGCAACAAAAATATCATATTCCCTCTCGAAGTTTCGCCAGCTTTCTGCAACGTTTTCATCAAAAACAACGGGGTCCGGTCTGCGAAAGCCGTCCGCCATGTTGTCTGACTATCGTCTCGTCTCTCCCCGGCAAAAATAAACAGGTTGTCAGGCGAAGAAAATACTCACACAGGCGATGAGTTCGTACCTAATTCTGACACCATGTAAACCTTTCTTCATGTGTGGTGTGTGAGTCAAGGATCACACTGTGAACTGATTACTAGTTTTAATAGCGAGAGTTGCGTGCAGATACATTGGCATGTGATATCGAACTGGCTACACGCTACCGGTACTCAGACACACACCGGGCTAGAGGCACGCTGATAGGCTTAGCATGTAAACACTACGGTGGCCCACAGTAGACAAACATGACATGCGATTATCAAATCATCTACATATAGTATATAATATAATGATATAACATCTAAATTACTCCTCCATGCATTATTGTGTGCTGCTCTGCAGTTTACTTCACTGTAGATGATGTGGTTAATGTCTCCATCTAGTGGACAGACAGTAGTACTCTTTCAGGTAGACCATTATGATATCAGACTAGACTAGACACGAAGTTATGAGGCCACACCCTCATATCACATGAACACACCCAGAACTGACAGAGGAGAATAAGCAGCGTCTGTCTTCTCACTCTCTAAAGAAATATATTGGGGGCAACTTTTGCCCTCACGGTCTAAAAATTGGGGGCTTTAACAACATTTTGGGGGCACTTTAAAAATAGTAATTAATGCATAAAGTTGCTAAAGTGTAGTGTGAACAACAGCGCTGTTTGTGTGTGTGTTCTTCATCGTTGTCTTCTGGCATCCAGCTTGCAGGTGCTGAGTGTGATACAGATGGGATTTAAATCTATTGAATGAAAATACAATTATCAAAATATTGGGGGCAATTTTTGCTTCATGATCATGTTTTTTAGGGGAATTAATCTGAGATTTGTGTGTGTGTGTGTGCGTGTGTGTGCGTGTGCGTGCGTGCGTGCGCATCTGTGTGTGTGTGTGTGTGTGTGTGTGTGTGTGTGTGGCCCCTGGCTAAATTCCTACACTGGCAAACACATAGATAAATACAGCTGTGAGAGAGCAGAATAGACAGGGTATATTATGGACAGGGTATACTGTCTGGGGCTGGGCGATATGGTTGAAATCAGTATCACGAATAGTCACAGGGGTCAGTTTAGAAACATAATGTATATCACAATATGGGTCATATATTAAGCAAAATTAAAATTTGGTACTCCAATTAATTATCGTATTATCATATATTATAATTACCTGGCGTTATGATGTCACTGAATAGATGACAAACGATAGTACTGGATTATCGCCCTTTGGCACAGCTGCTACTCAATCAGTCAGCTGTTGACATTCTGACTAGTCTAACCTTAACCAGAACTAACTAGCACAGAAGAAATCTAACTAATCTACCGCCTAGTCTGCCCTGTCCTGACCTACTCTAATCTAGTCTAATCTTAGCCTGAACACTATACGATCACGGCTAATCTGCAGCCTAACCTTTCCACCTGTGAATGTATAGACCCTGGATTGCCTCACCTTAAAGGAGAGGAGGAACCTTGTGAGGGCCGATGCAGCTTAGAGGCCAAACATAGAGCCCAACTGGGGACCCTCCTCCAGGACAGGCTGAGATGCAATCGATGTTCGGCTAAACATTTGACTGTTGCAAATATGGAGATGAAATTGCCACAAAAAAGAGTTGGTTGGTAGTTGAAGATAAATAAAAATAGTACAGTGGATAACCACAATAATTTTGCACTGTTTTGTTTTTAGAGAAGCATGACATTTCTCACATAGTTATTGAATACCATAATGCTTATTTTCAGATGTGGAGGGAAGGGAAGTAAGATTTGACCTCAAATCCAAGATGGCCGCTGATCCCATGGGTCTAATGTTCAAATGTGCTCATAACAGTTGTGCACTTTTTGAGAAAAGCATGACATTTCTCACATAGTGAGTGAATATCCTACCATAAGGTTTATTTTCAGATGTGGAGGGAAGTCAGATTTGACCTCAAATCCAAGATTGCTGCCAATCCCCTGAGTCTAATACCGCATTCAAGACAACTTGGAACACTGGAAAAATTAGTTTTGACCTCTAAAAAATGATTTGAACGCTTGTTCGAGGTCGGAATTACATGTCAGAAATTCAGGTATCATTTCAGATCTCCAGTTTGTCCGAGTTGACATCATCAAAGTGTTTTTTGACCTAATTTGAGGTGCAATTATGCAATATGTGTTTATATTGTTTATATTTCGCTCTGATTATAGCAATATGTTGAATTCAACAGCTATTTTACCAATGAAATTAGCTAGCTGAAGTTAGCTGTGTATGTTTTTGTAAATGTATCCTGTAATAACAGCTTGTAGTAATGACTGAGTGCAGCTAACAGCATGTTGGTGTGTTTGTGTGAAGGTGTTGTTGGCTCCACTATGAGTCAGTGTGAGGAGAGAGAGGAGGGGCTCTCTCTGTCTGAGGAACATGACAGCCGGACCAAAGCTAAGAGGTAAGATGAGATAACTGTTCTCTATCTCACAGCTCAGCAGTGACATCATTACAGCTCAGCAGTGACATCATTACAGCTCAGCAGTGACATCATTACAGCTCAGCAGTGACATCATTACATCTCAACAATGACATCATTACAGCTCAGCAGTGACATCATTACAGCTCAGCAGTGACATCATTACAGCTCAGCAGTGACATCATTACAGCTCAGCACTGACATCATTACAGCTCAGCAGTGACATCATTACAGCTCAGCAGTGACATCATTACAGCTCAGCAGTGACATCATTACAGCTCATTAACCCTTCATTATCCAGAGTCAAAGCTCTGTCTGTCTCTGTTGTGTTGAAGGCCAGTCCAGCAGGAGAGAGCAGACTCCCCTGTACCCAGCTGTGTGTCCATGAAGAGTGACTGGTCAATGGATTATCCTCTTCACTTCAAACATGGACAGCAGCCTACTGAGCAAAGGTAAGAACTGAAAACAGATGAGTTTATTTGATTCTACTGAACAGAGGAAAGAAGTCATGATACTCTGTTGATTTAGTTTCTTCTTTTATTACAATTAACTATCCAGATTCCAGAAGGGTTTTGCTTAACATATTTTCTTTTGCAGCATTGCTCTGCCTCACATCCATAGTTACATATATTCATACCAGAGCTGCTCAGTACAACAACAGCCTTCTGCTGTTGGTGACTGAGCAGCTACCAGAACAGTCTGGGGGTTGAGATCTTTGCTCAAGGTCTAATTGTTGGTAGTTTCACAGGGTGGAGAAAGAGTTACATATTCACCCTGACTTTCAAAGTTGTTACTGGGATTCAAACTGGCAACCTACTGGTCAAAACCCTGCTTCTCTAACATGTTCACTGCCACCACCCTGTTTTATCAATCCTTAGCAGGATCCAGCAGAAGAGAGCAGACTCCCCTGTACCCAGCTGTGTGTCCATGAAGAGTGACTGGTCTATGCATCATCCTCCTGATATCAAAGATGGACAGCAGCCTACTGAGCAAAGGTAAGAACTGAAAACAGACAAGTTTATTATTTTATTTTACTGATCAGACATAGTCAAGTCAAGTCAAGTTTATTTGTATAGCACATTTCATACACAGATGAAAATAGACATTTCACAACAGCTTTGTCTTTATACTGTAGTTTCTGTGTGCTTTATACTTGTGCAGAATCGTTCTATTTTGAAAATATCCGACTGGGCATCGTATTGTTATTATCGCTAACTAACACAGGAGTGCAGCCGGTCAGTGCGGTCTGCGTCTCTGCTTCGTGAGCTGGATTAGCTCGCTGGCATAACCAGACGGACCAGACTACAAAACAGATGAGATTAAAATGTGTCAGACAATGGTTTTGTATGCAGGAGACAAGGCTACAGCTGCAGGATCAAATGGACAAAAAGACTGCAACACCACAAACATGACCAGAGCTCAAACAACTAACGATAAAGCACTATCCAGTGGCAGTATGGCCGCCTGTCACTCAACCGGGCCACGCCCTTAACTCATTGAGTGCCAGCCACTTTTGGAAAACGGATGCTCCCAGTGCCAGCCCTTTCAGAGCGTTTTCTGTGATTTCTCGAGGCCCACAGAATATTGTGTGATATTACTATGTAAACACCGAACACGCACAAAGAACGATGCGACTATTGTATCATCAGCAAAAAAAAGTTTATTGATATCATTTTCCGTTCTTTAGTTATCAGCCGGAGAAGATAGGTTGATTTCACCAAAAACAGACGTTTCAGACTAGAAGCTGAGATAATGAGCCTTTTGTGAAATGAAGCATTTCAAGCAAATCACTGACTCTGAAGCTAATATTTTCTGACCTGAAACATCTGAACAGTAATTTCCTTCAATAAAACAGCACCCCCACCCCCCTCAACTGCAAACTCCTCCTCCTGGGAGTGTCTCTGGTGGCTCTGCTCGCTCTGCTGCGTGTGTCAGGCGACGAATCTCTGCATGGAGCTCGGATAAACTCATCCCCACACCAACACACAGCTTGCATGCCAGAGCTGGGAGAAACTCATCCCCACACTAACACACAGCCTAACACACAGCCTAACACGCACCCAGCGTCTATTTTCGGAGCGCTCCGTTTTTGTGCGCCGGCTCCCAGCGTGACACCGAAAAGCCAAACCGGACTGCTGAGAATGGTTTGGCCCTTCGGCGTCGGATGCTGCTTTTCTGGCGGCTAATCGTGTGGAGAAACTATGCAGCAGAGACAGAGGGGCTCAGTTGTGGGAGCGGATTGACTGCTGTTCGCAGCTAACGTTAGCTCCAGCCAGAGCAATCTATACGGCTCTGGCTCCAGCATCGGTTTCCGTTTCATCACGGGGCTTCTTCTGCTGTTTTTCCTCACCTTTCTCTAATCTGGAGAGCACTGTCGCCACCTAATGGGTCCGTAAAATAGCTTCAACACATTCGACATCCCCCATACTTTGACAGGAGATGCATCAGCCTTTGATCCACGTCCCACCGTCAAAAAACGCAATTGACGACTTTAGTCATCATTGGCACTCTACGTTACTATTTGAATTGACGACGATAGTCGTCATTGGCACTCAATGAGTTAATTATGCATAACTTTAAACCTTTATTAAATGTAAACGGCTGAGTTATGCAAAAATTGACCCCCCTACAGTTGTTATGAAAAGGTGAAATTAGCTATATAGACCAAAACTGTGTTTCAGTCCAGGCTGTAAAGATGTTTAATTACTGTTGGGGCATTTTAACAGGAACGACGGGACTTCTGAGTCCTGCCTCAAGTGGCCATTCGAGGAATTACAGCTTAAACAAAGACTTCCGCATCTTCAGGGGAAAGGTGGTGGGCTTGCCCCTTGGTCAAACCCTGAGCTAGCCCCCTGGTGGTCACTGAGCAGCTACCAGATCCGTCTGGGGGTTGAGATCTTTGCTCAAGGTCGAGTGGTGGTAGTTGCACAGAGTGGAGAAAGAATCATCCACTCTGACTTTGAAAGTTGGTACTGGGATTCAAACTGGCAACCTACTGGTCAAAACCCTGCTTCTCTAACATGTTCACTGCCACCACCCTGTTTTATCAATCCTTAGCAGGATCCAGCAGAAGAGAGCAGACTCCCCTGTACCCAGCTGTGTGTCCATGAAGAGTGACCGGTCTATGGATTATCCTCTTCACTTCAAACATGGACAGCAGTCTACTGAGCAAAGGTAAGAACTGAAAACAGATGAGTTTATTTGATTCTACTGAACAGAGGAAAGAAGTCATGATACTCTGTTGATTTAGTTTCTTCTTTTATTACAATTAACTATCCAGATTCCAGAAGGGTTTTGCTGAACATATTTTCTTTTGCAGCATTGCTCTGCCTCACATCCATAGTTACATATATTCATACCAGAGCTGCTCAGTACAACAACAGCCTTCTGCTGTTGGTCACTGAGCAGCTACCAGAACAGTCTGGGGGTTGAGATCTTTGCTCAAGGTCTAATTGTTGGTAGTTTCACAGGGTGGAGAAAGAGTTACATATTCACCCTGACTTTCAAAGTTGTTACTGGGATTCAAACTGGCAACCTACTGGTCAAAACCCTGCTTCTCTAACATGTTCACTGCCACCACCCTGTTTTATCAATCCTTAGCAGCATCCAGCAGAAGAGAGCAGACTCCCCTGTACCCAGCTGTGTGTCCATGAAGAGTGACTGGTCTATGGGTCATCCTCCTGTGTTCAAAGATGGACAGCAGCCTACTGAGCAAAGGTAAGAACTGAAAACAGACAAGTTTATTATTTGATTCTACTGAACAGACATAGTCAAGTCAAGTCAAGTCAAGTTTATTTGTATAGCACATTTCATACACAGATGCAGTTCAAAGTGCTTCACATAAAATGATGATGAGGATGAAAATAAGAAAAGAGGATAAAATACATTTCACAACAGCTTTGTCTTTATACTGTAGTGTGTGCTTTATACTTGTGCAGAATCGTTTTATTTTGAAAATATCCGACTGGACGTCGTATTGTTATTATCGCTAACTAACACAGGAGTGCAGCCGGTCGGTGCGGTCTGCGTCTCTGCTTCGTGAGCTGGATTAGCTCGCTGGCATAACCAGACGGACCAGACTCCAAAACAGATGAGATTAAAATGTGTCAAATAGGTTTTGTTTGCAGGAGACAAGGCTACAGCTGCAGGATCAAATGGACAAAAAGACTGCAACACCACAAACACGACCAGAGCTCAGACAACAACTAACCATAAAGCACTATCGGCAGTATGGCCGCCTGTCACTCAACCGGGCCACGCCCTTAATTATGCATAACTTTAAACCTTTATTAAATGTAAACGGCTGAGTTATGCAAAAATTGACCCCCCTACAGTTGTTATGAAAAGGTGAAATTAGCTATATAGACCAAAACCGTGTTTCGGTCCAGGCTGTAAAGATGTTTAATTACTGTTGGGGCATTTTAACAGGAACGACGGGACTTCTGAGTCCTGCCTCAAGTGGCCATTCGAGGAATTACAGCTTAAACAAAGACTTCCGCATCTTCAGGGGAAAGGTGGTGGGCTTGCCCCTTGGTCAAACCCTGAGCTAGCCCCCTGGTGGTCACTGAGCAGCTACCAGATCCGTCTGGGGGTTGAGATCTTTGCTCAAGGTCGAGTGGTGGTAGTTGCACAGGGTGGAGAAAGAATCATTCACTCTGACTTTAAAAGTTGGTACTGGGATTCAAACTGGCAACCTACTGGTCAAAACCCTGCTTCTCTAACATGTTTACTGCCACCACCCTGTTTGATCAATCCTTAGCAGGATCCAGCAGAAGAGAGCAGACTCCCCTGTACCCAGCTGTGTGTCCATGAAGAGTGACCGGTCTATGGATCATCCTATTAGTTTCAAAGATGGACAGCAGCCTACTGAGCAAAGGTAAGAACTGAAAACAGATGAGTTTATTTGATTCTACTGAACAGAGGAAAGAAGTCATGATACTCTGTTGATTTAGTTTCTTCTCTCAAAACATCACATCCAATAATCATAGCAGCATTTACAGTAGGAATGCACCATATTTAACGGACCGATACATTATCATCCAATATGGCCATTTTGCATGAGCTCGTGACGTCACAGCTGCACCTGGTGCCAGGCGCACTAGAGCCAAACATGGCTGCCGGCAGTGTGGCTGTTCCACAGTTTCAGATGATAACAACTAGGGGAAATAGCAAAAGAAAACGTTTTCAATGGCTTCTGTGTGCTTTATACTTGTGCAGAATCGTTTTATTTTGAAAATATCCTGACTGGACGTCGTATTGTTATTATCGCTAACTAACACAGGAGTGCAGCCGGTCAGTGCGGTCTGCGTCTCTGCTTCGTGAGCTGGATTAGCTCGCTGGCATAACCAGACAGACCAGACTCCAAAACAGCTCAGCAGTGACATCATTACAGCTCAGCAGTGACATCATTACAGCTCAGCAGTGACATCATTACAGCTCAACAGTGACATCATTACAGCTCAGCAGTGACATCATTACAGCTCAGCAGTGACATCATTACAGCTCAGCAGTGACATCATTACAGCTCAGCAGTGACATCATTACATCTCAACAGTGACATCATTACAGCTCAGCAGTGACATCATTACATCTCAACAGTGACATCATTACAGCTCAGCAGTGACATCATTACAGCTTAGCAGTGACATCATTACAGCTCAACAGTGACATCATTACAGCTCAACAGTGACATCATTACATCCCAACAGTGACATCATTACAGCTTAGCAGTGACATCATTACAGCTCAACAGTGACATCATTACAGCTCAACAGTGACATCATTACAGCTCAACAGTGACATCATTACATCCCAACAGTGACATCATTACAGCTCAGCAGTGACATCATTACAGCTTAGCAGTGACATCATTACATCCCAACAGTGACATCATTACAGCTCAGCAGTGACATCATTACAGCTCAGCAGTGACATCATTAACCCTTCATTATCCAGAGTCAAAGCTCTGTCTGTCTCTGTTGTGTTGAAGGCCAGTCCAGCAGGAGAGAGCAGACTCCCCTGTACCCAGCTGTGTGTCCATGAAGAGTGACTGGTCTATGGATTATCCTCTTCACTTCAAACATGGACAGCAGTCTACTGAGCAAAGGTAAGACAGATGAGTTTATTTGATTCTACTGAACAGAGGAAAGAAGTCATGATACTCTGTTGATTTAGTTTCTTCTTTTATTACAATTAACTATCCAGATTCCAGAAGGGTTTTGCTGAACATATTTTCTTTTGCAGCATTGCTCTGCCTCACATCCATAGTTACATATATTCATACCAGAGCTCCTCAGTACAACAACAGCCTTCTGCTGTTGGTCACTGAGCAGCTACCAGAACAGTCTGGGGGTTGAGATCTTTGCTCAAGGTCTAATTGTTGGTAGTTTCACAGGGTGGAGAAAGAGTTACATATTCAAAGTTGACTTTCAAAGTTGTTACTGGGATTCAAACCGGCAACCTACTGGTCAAAACCCTGCTTCTCTAACATGTTCACTGCCACCACCCTGTTTTATCAATCCTTAGCAGGATCCAGCAGAAGAGAGCAGACTCCCCTGTACCCAGCTGTGTGTCCATGAAGAGTGACCGGTCTATGGATCATCCTATTAGTTTCAAAGATCGACAGCAGCCTACTGAGCAAAGGTAAGAACTGAAAACAGACAAGTTTATTATTTGATTCTACTGAACAGACATAGTCAAGTCAAGTCAAGTTTATTTGTATAGCACATTTCATACACAGATGCAGTTCAAAGTGCTTCACATAAAATGATGATGAGGATGACATAAGAAAATAATAAAAGAGGATAAAATAGACATTTCACAACAGCTTTGTCTTCATACTGTAGTTTCTGTGTGCTTTATACTTGTGCAGAATTGTTTTATTTTGAAAATATCCGACTGGACGTCGTATTGTTATAATCGCTAACTAACACAGGAGTGCAGCCGGTCAGTGCGGTCTGCGTCTCTGCTTCGTGAGCTGGATTAGCTCGCTGGCATAACCAGACGGACCAGACTCCAAAACAGATGGAATTAAAATGTGTCAGACAATGGTTTTGTATGCAGGAGACAAGGCTACAGCTGCAGGATCAAATGGACAAAAAGACTGCAACACCACAAACACGACCAGAGCTCAGACAACAACTAACCATAAAGCACTATCCAGTGGCAGTATGGCCGCCTGTCACTCAACCGGGCCACGCCCTTAATTATGCACAACTTTAAACCTTTATTAAATGTAACCTACTGGTCAAAACCCTGCTTCTCTAACATGTTTACTGCCACCACCCTGTTTGATCAATCCTTAGCAGGATCCAGCAGAAGACAGCAGACTCCCCTGTACCCAGCTGTGTGTCCATGAAGAGTGACTGGTCTATGGCTCATCCTATTAGTTTCAAAGATGGACAGCAGCCTACTGAGCAAAGGTAAGAACTGAAAACAGATGAGTTTATTTGATTCTACTGAACAGAGGTTTTACTTCGTTTCGAACTCAAGCTCTCACTAGTGCCTACAACGCTGCGTACGCAGCCCTATGGAAGACTGTCATTTTGCTCCAAAATTACTTTTCATTAAAACCGACCACCCACCCGTAGGTGGCGTGGTGCCCCCCTGGGGCTGACACGGATCCACGTGACTACGTCACGTCCTGTCAGCCCAGGGATAACCACTTCACGTTTCTTCCAGCCACTAAGAAGACGTGTTTTCAAAAGCTCCGCGGTTAACTCTGAGTTAGCGCTCTTACATAGCTTTAGATACTAGGCTCCTTCCGTCTTATTTGCCCACCTTAAGAGGTTTGCGTGGAACGAGGTAAAGCAGGCTTCGGGGACCCGATCCTGTTCTCTCCACCAGCGGCGTCGGATCAAGTCATCTAAAAGCTAAGAGTGTCTTCTTTTAGTTAACTGTTTTATTGCTACCGCCGTGTAGCTGTGTTTAACGTTCCCCGATGGGGCAGCGTTATCGGATTAAGGGCTGACTCAGGTCCGCGCTCAAAACTGTTAGGCTAGGTTGCATACGTGCGATTAGCTTACAGTGTAGCACTAGAACAATAGGCTAGTTAGCCCAGTTCTTGCGGATAAGCTAGCGTGCTCCCGTGTGGTTAGCGTCCGTGTGCTTGTTTTAGGCGCCGGCTATATTGTCAGAGCGCGCACGTTACTCCAGGAGTAACGTTAGATAGATAGTTAGCTAGTTGCTCAGTGCAGCTAGCTTGGACTAGCTTGTAGCACTCCAGCTATCTGGCTGCGTCCCCAGACAGGGTAACGCACCCAGTTTTGTGGCAGATAGCTAGCGTGCACACGTGCAGTTAGTGTCTGTGTGCTAAGTACTTTAGGCGCCAGCTACCTCTGTGTAGGGTAGTGCTGCATGATTTGGGGAAAAGGTGCGATTGGCGATTATAGTGGCCAATATTGCGATTTGCGATTGTGATTGCGATTTAAATGGTATCATGAGTCTACACTTGCTTGGTTATCAAGGAAAATGCAGAGATGGATTACTGAGGATTTTAAAATGTTTATTTCTCAAAAACATCCAAACTTACTGTATCCAAACACAGAAAATGTGTACAGTACTGTTTACAAAATAACATTGATATTTCAAAATTAAAAAACAAAAATATATTTTTCAAAATAAACATTTCTGCATAGTGCAAACTGCCTTCTTTTCTGTAAACTGAAAACAGGTATTTGTGCAAAGGCATTCCTGTAAAAGTGAAGGCATTCCAAGTGCATTACATTCTTCATACAAACATTCTGTAAACAAAAGGTTTTTCTAAGTGCAAAAACACCTAATGTAAACATTCTGCAAAAGGCATTTCTGTAAACAAAAGGTTTTTCCAAGTGCAAAAGCACCTAATGTAAACATTCTGCAAAGGCATTTCTGTAAATAAAAGGTTTTTCCTAGTGCAAAAGCACCTAATGTAAACATTCTGCAAAGGCATTTCTGTAAACGTAATATTCTGCAAAGGCATTTCTGTAAACTTAAGAGATTCTGCAAAGGTATTTCTGTAAACTTAAGGCATATTTTCTGCAAAATGACTTAGATACACTTAACATTTCTGCAAAGGTTATGTATGTAAACTTAAAGCATTTCTGCAAAGACAAAGACACTTCTGTAAACTTAAAGGCATTTGTGCAAACTTAATTAGTGCAACAAAATTCAATGTAACAATGAGAAAGAAAATATATATTTTTCATTCAAATAAGACATTTTGAATGCCCAAACATGGACATATAAGCAGGTGCAACTGGAACATAAAAATTAGAGATGCAATTACAAAATGGGGCATACTTTGTAGTAGGGAGGGAAGTAAAGTAATGTTTCAATGAACCCACCAGAGGGCGCACCTGGCAGAATATAGCTATCTCAGGGTCTGACTGATTGAAAGAGGAAAAATGTAGTCAATTTGGTCTTTTTAATTACAATGAATATATTGTTTTGTTTCGTTACCAATGTTCGATTCAGGAATGTGCTTTCAATTTGCATCCCTACTTTGCAACCCTTTCTAAAAATGAAACTGGATAAAAGAAAAATTATACTTCACTCAATCAAACCCAAAACGAAACATTGGTTTACCTTTTTCCCCAAAGTTGCACTATGTGCTTCCATATCCTCTTTCTACCACTTCAGAGATTCTTTGCCAAAAGAAACAGCATATCTACCTTGGCTGGTTTGAGACAGGAGCGATGGGCTGTTACAACATTACCACCAGTGCTAAAAGCTCTCTCTGAAGCAGAGCTTGTTGCTTGTATGCACAATTATTTCTGTGCTAGTTTGGACAGCCAAGGGAAGTTTATTTTGTGGCACTTCCACCATTTGATGATGAGATGATGAGATATACTTTATTGTCCCGAGGGAAATTTGTCTTGGGCAAAGTGCAATAAGCGTTTTTAAAACAGATACAGACGACATATAATAGCAGCGTTTGTACATTCAATTGAAGCAACAGTCAACTCACACTGTAGGTAATAGGTATAGCTGACCTAGAGTCAGCTTAACCATAGTAGGAAGCAATTCAATAAATTAGAAAATAGATACAAGTAGAAGCATATTCATGAGTAGAATCACAGGTCACACCAACCAAGTAACAATAATAAATAATCTGGAAAAATCTGGAAATAATAAGTAATAAAAGTATCACAATTAAGAGCAATGCAGATGGTCAATAACCATCATAAAAGTCTAACTCCACTAAGTGCTATGAACAATGTGATGATTGTTCAGTAGACCTATAGAAGTGGGAAGAAAAGAAAACTTAAACCTGTTGCTCTTGCAACAAATCGCCCTATAGCGTCTGCCTGAAGGTAGCAGCTCGTACTCTGAAGTCAGAATGTGTGAAGGATCAGACAGCACCCTATTTGCCAGGCTGAGCACTGCTTTCTCAAAAATTACCTGAAGAGAAGGTGAGTCTTTTCTACCAATTACCTTCATGGCAGTTTTTTCCATTTTTACTATTTTGGATTTGAGCTGGACAGAGAGTGTCCCGAACCAGGCAGCCATGCCATATCTGATAATACTACCTAGCACTGCATCATAGAAAGTGGACATGACTTTCTTGCTCACACCAAAGAGCCTGAGTCTGCGCAGAAAGTGCAAACGTTGTGCCAATTTGGCACATAGGTGATCCACATGGACATTCCATTTCAGCTGATTGTCCATCTGGATACCTAAGTATTTGTATGATACCACCTGCTCAATTTGTGTTCCACCCAAGACCACTGGGTCATGGGTGCAGACACATTTTGGATCGAAGATCTTCTCTTTAGTTTTGTTTGGGTTTAACATGAGATGACTGAGTTCACTCCAGTCATTGAAGTTGCTGATCTCACAGAAATTCAGCCCCCCTCAGCAGGCTGACTATGACAGTGTCATCTGAGAATTTCAGGGTATAGTTATTAGGCAGTCTACTCCTGCAGTCATTTGTGTAGGCTGAGAAGAGGAAAGGTGAACTCACCCCCCCTTGTGGAACACCTGTGCTACACAATTTAGGGTCAGAGAGAGCCAAATTGATCTTGACCTGTTGAGATCTATTTGTCAGCATGGAGTAGAGCCACCTAATGATGAAAGGGTTTACATTCATATGGTGCAGTTTTTTGACAAGCAGCAAAGGACTTACAGTGTCAAACGCAGCGCTGAAATCTGCGAAGAGAACACGTGCATAAGCATTGGGTTCTTCCAGATGCTTACTAATTAAGTGGGTAATACAGGCTACAGCATCCTCAGTGCTGCGCCCGGCCCTGTAAGCAAACTGTAGAGGATCCATAGAGGAAGCCACCTGAGACTTAAGCATATTCACTATAATTATCTCAAAACATTTCATAACCCCGCATGTTAAAGCAATAGGTTGGTAGTCTTTATTAACAGTGGGACAAGCTACTTTCGGAACAGGGATTATTAATGATTTTTTCCAGATTTCAGGAACCGTGTGTTTGTCAACAGACTGTTGAAAGATAGGGCAGAAAGCAGCAGTAAGCTCTTCTGAGCACTTTTTTAGCAACACAGCAGGTAAACCATCAGGACCCATTGATTTTTTGTTGCATACCTTACTAAAAACATTCTGTACTTGTTGGGGATCAATAAGAATACGATCAGAAGTATTGCACAAAATAAGATCAATGTAAGAGTCAACGGTCTCATCACCCAAGTTTGTGTTGTGACGTAGGAAAAAGTCATTCAGTTCATTGGCCTTTGCTAGATCATCATTTCAGTGGATCTTCTTCCTGGTCGATACAGGGCATGTAGATGTAAGTGTTGAGTTCAGTAGCCACTGCTTCTCTACACTGTACCATGGGATCAAACTGTGTTGACGATGCTGGTGCCGCTGATGTTCCTGCTGCTGTGTCTGCAGCTGCACTGCCCTTGAAGAAACTGGCCAATGTTTTCTTCTTGGCTTTAGCTGCAGGTGGACAGTCCACATCCAGGCTAGCCGTCTCCATCGCTGTGCTGCTTTGTGCTGCAGGCTGGCGCTGCTGCTGCTGAATTTCCATCAACTCAGAGGTCACTCGTTCCCTTATCATCTGGGTCTCTTCTGCACTGATGTACTGTGTTCGGAACCTTGGGTCGAGGAAGGTTGTCATGTTTAGCAGGTCCTTCAAGGCTTCATATTTCTTGTTGAGGTAGTCCAGGATTTTTCCTTTCAGTGATTTGGTCAGGTCAGAGTCTCCTTCCTTTTCAGCCAGCGTTGAGGTGTTAAAAAGATGGAGAACAGGTTTCAGGTAAGAGATGCTCACATGCTTTTCACCAGACAGGGCATCTGTGAATTCCTGGAGTGGGCCGAGTGCCTTGTTCACAGCTTCTAGGACCTCCACGTCCTGCCATGAGGGCAGTAGGTGGCGCGTTTTGCGGTCTGAAGAGAGAACCTTGTGCAAAGCAGCTTGTTGTTCCAGGACTCTTCCTACGATTTTCTGTGTGGATCCCCACCGTGTTTGGCAGTCTGTCACCAAGGCATGCTCTGGAAGCTTCTCCTCAATCTGTGCCGACTTCAAGGCTACTCTTTTCTTCCAGCTGTGGAAGAAGTGGCCTACAATCTTCCTGCATATCCCAGTAGCTCTGTGGATGCGTTCACCCTCATCTTTTACAGCATTTTCTGTGAATGAGATGAGTGAAGAAAAACAACCATAAAAAGAATGAAAACTTGGTCCATGGTAGGTGTTGTTTCTGTGTGTGTGTGTGTGTGTGTGTGTGTGTGTGTGTGTGTGTGTGTGTGTAAGCAAGCTTTGTGTATTTTATCTTGCAGGTTTACAGGTTGGGACAAACATGCTAAAATATCTGAAGCAAGCTGAAAAGAAGCATAAATATGAATAAAGATGTGTTGTTTTTAACCGTGTGTGTGTGTGTGTGTGTGTCTAAGCAAGCTTTGTGTATTTTATCTTGCAGGTTTACAGGTTGGGACAAACATGCTAAAATATCTGAAGCAAGCTGAAAAGAAGCATAAATATGAATAAAGATGTGTTGTTTTTAACCGTGTGTGTGTGTGTGTGTGTCTAAGCAAGCTTTGTGTATTTTATCTTGCAGGTTTACAGGTTGGGACAAACATGCTAAAATATCTGAAGCAAGCTGAAAAGAAGCATAAATATGAATAAAGATGTGTTGTTTTTAACCGTGTGTGTGTGTGTGTGTGTGTCTAAGCAAGCTTTGTGTATTTTATCTTGCAGGTTTACAGGTTGGGACAAACATGCTAAAATATCTGAAGCAAGCTGAAAAGAAGCATAAATATGAATAAAAATGTGTTGTTTTTAACCGTGTGTGTGTGTGTGTGTGTGTGTGTGTGTGTGTGTGTGTGTGTGTGTGTGTGTGTGTGTGTGTGTGTGTGTATGCAGTAGCCATTTGTGTCTAAAAGGCAGGAAGTAACACAGGTGCAAGCAAACATTAAGGGTTCCAACTTCCAATCAATTTAGGTGTTCCAGTGCTGGGGCCTTCATTAAATGTTGCTTGCACCTGTGTTACTTCCAGCCTTTTAGACACAAAATGACAGATAGGCACTTAATTAGTGTACTGTAGATCGATAAATAGATTACCGTAAATCAATTTAACTTACCAATACCAAGGTGTAGTCTGTGTCCAAAACAGTGGACCCTCTGCCAGTGGTTGATCTCCACCGCTTTAACGATGTTACTGCCGTATTTTTTCTTATATTTTTAACCTGTCTCTGAGCCAAGCGTGTACCTAGCCTGTGGAAGCAGGCTGTGATTATCCCTGTTCCAAAAAGCAGCAGACCCAAAGCTCTGAACGACCTAAGGCCGGTCGCCCTTCTCTTGTGATGAAATCCTTTGAAAGGCTTGTCAAGGTACAGCTCACAAGAGAAACAGAGCATGCACTTGACCCTATGCAGTTTGCATACAGGGCACACAGAGGAGTGGTGGACGCTTCAACCACCCTCTTTAACCTTTTATTTAAACACCTTGAGGGAAACAAAACCCACGCCAGACTTTTATTCGTTGACTTTTCCTCTGCTTTTAATACTATCCAACCCCATATCTTAGCCACAAGGTTAATCGAGGAGTTTAACCTGAGTCACAATCTGGTGGGGTGGATCTTAGATTTCTTAACAAATAGATTGCAGCAAGTCAAAGTGAATGGCTTTTTATCTGACTTTTTACGGTCCTCTACCAGCTCACCTCAAGGCTGTGTGCTTTCAGCCCTGCTCTATATCCTGTACACAAATATGTGCCAAAGTAAGCATGCAAACAGGACCCTACTTAAATTTGCAGACGACACAGTCATTAGGCTCTTTCACACCGGCTATGAAAGCCGAAAAATGCATGGAAATTAGGATTCGCGGCTCCGATGTGAAAGGCATGAACGCGCGTTGGTGGGTAATTCTTGTACGCCTTTTGTCCCGGCACCAAAGGTTGTCACATCGCCGTATTGGCGGACAACCCGCCTCCACTTGAAAGGTCGTCGCAGCGAGCCGGAAAAGGTGCGAATGGTCAGCTCATTCATAAAAAAATTACAGGGGAAATCACCTCATGTATCAAGAAAGTGACGAGTGAAAGTAAAAAAAGTAGACTGATAGACAGACCTATCTCCACACACCACACTTTGCACTGTGCGAGGCAGCGCTTCATACGAATCGCTCATAAGATCGTGGTGTTTTTGCAATGTCAGCGTAGGTAATTATTATGTATATTAACTTTATTACAACTTTGGCATGGCAATATCTGCTGCTTTACCTTAACACAGTGTGACTGTTACAGTCACAACAGCCAACTAGTCCGCTGCTCTCGCTTCAGGCAGCCTCGCACTGTCCCCCTGTCTAGTGCAGGCTGCGCTGAACAGAGAGCACTGAGGTGAGGTGTCAAGATTTCTTCTCTGAGCGCTCTGATAGGCTATTGCTTGATGTGTAACCAATCAGATAGCGCTGTGGGCGGGACATTGCTCCAGACACAGAACTACTGTAGGAGAGGATTCTTCCAGGTGCAGCAGCCGCAAATTAGCGCATTTTTTTATTAAGTTATGATATCGGCAAACAGCCAATGAAAATGCCGATACAGATCTCCTCAGCGGACTAGGAGAAGGAGGAAAGTCTGTTGTTGAATTAATTCGTTCATCATACAGTAGCCTAGGCTACACTAACCTATGAAAATATTCATTTGGGCTAGGAGGAGCTGGAAATCCCTCCGCTCGCCTTTCAATGCGGGAGCGGGGGATTTCACCTGAAAGTACAGAGCAGCACGGTAATGTGGCCGTGCTGCTTGGCTCGTGTGAAAGCAATTTCTGTGGCGAGGCGGCTCGCTTTACGGGACTCCTAATTGGCAACTTTTGCGCGATCTGTGTATGAAAGAGCCTATTGTCAGCCTGCTAGGTGAACATGAGTCCAGTCATGGCCCTGTCATTGATGATTTTGTCAGATGGTGCGATGAGTCTTTTCTGCAGCTGAACATATCCAAAACTAAAGACATGGTTATTGATTTTAGAACCCACACTGGCGACAGGCCTACCACGGTCATTAAGGGCCAGGCCGTGGACTGTGTAGACAGCTACAAGTACCTCGGCACAGTGATAGACTCTAAGCTGACCTTCGAGAAGAACTGTGAGGCAGTTTGCAAAAAGGGTCATCAACGTCTCTATTGCCTGAGAAAACTGTCCCGTCTTTACATAGACAAAACCATGTTGACCCTCTTTTACCGGGCCTATGTTGAATCGATCCTGTCCTTCTCTCTTGTGTCATGGTTTGGTAACCTGTCACTGAAAAACAGAAACGCTCTGAACCAAATTGTGAAGTGGGCTAGTAAGCTTATAGGTGAGCCTCAACCTATCAGTTATCTACTGCTCACAGCTGCAGTGTAAAGCCAGCTCTATTCTACAACACTGTTCCCATCCCTTACACAGTGAATTCCAGCTCCTTCGCTCTGGCCGGCGGTTTGCGGTCCCTCGCTGTAGGACCAAACGCTACAAAAGCACTTTTGTACCTGCAGCCATTGCACTGCTAAACAAAGCTGTTACAGGATGATTTCTTTGTTTTATTTCTCATTCTTACTCCGCACATACATGACACTCTGAGGGTCTCATGAGTAGCTACATGTGTGTGTGTATGTGTGTGTGCGTGCACGAGTGTGCGCGCACAAGCGTGTGCAGAAGCACTTTAGTCTTTCAGCACTTTAGTGTCCTGTCACAAAGCACTTTATCATGGTCTTTGATCTTACTGTATTTTAATGTGCTCTATTGTATTGATGCTTGTTTGATGTCTTGTGATTTCGTATGTTTTATTTTTATTTTCTGGACAGCTGAACTTCCCGTCTGCATAACTATTTTACCCTCGGGTACTAATAAAGAAACCTTGAACCTTGAACCTTGAACCTTGTTGTCTGTTGTGATAGCGACCTGACGCTCCTCAGACAGGCCCCATGCGATCAACGCCTCTTTCAAGCCTGAGGCTATGTTTTCTCCGGTGTGGTCCTCGGGAAAATACGACGTCTGCAAGCAGCGGCTTTTCAGCTCAAAGTTGACGTCGATAAAGTGCACAGTTAGGCTGATGTATGGTTCACTTGTCCTACTCGACCACAGGTCCGTAGTCATTGAGAAGTACTTCACCGTGGCCATTTCAGCTTGAACCTCGCGTCGGCACTTGCTATAAAGATGAGGGATTGCCGTGTCATTTAAATGGTTCCGCCCGGGTATCTCGTACCTGCGATCCAGTGTGGCGATCATTTTGCGAAAGCCCTCTTTTTGCACGCTGTATATGGGCACCATGTCTCTTGCCAAGTAGTTAGTGATGGCGTCGGTGATTTCTCTGTGTCTTCGTGAGGACTTTTCATATGGCGTAATGCTCGCAAACACGTGTGGAATCGTGCTTTGTCTTGTTTGGGAAGTTGCAGGCTCGTCTTTTTTGCTAGTAGTCGCCCGAGCTTCCTTAACTCATTGAGTGCCAAGGACGTCGATCGACGTCAAAGTAAATAGTGACGTAGAGTGCCAAGGACGTCGATCAACGTCAAATGCGTTTTTTGACGGTGGGACGTGGATGAAAGCCTCAGGCATCTCCTGTACAAATATGGGAGCTATTGAAGGTGTATAACCTATTTTACGGACTCATTAGGTGGCGACAGTGCTCTCCAGATTAGAGACAGGTCCGGAGAAACAGGAGGAAAAAGCCGTGATCAAAGAGAAACCGATGCATGCTGCAGCCAGAGCCATATAGATTGCTCTGTCTGGAGCTGACGTTGGCTGCGAACAGGAGTCAATCCGCGCCCACAACTGAGCCCCTCTGTCTCTGTCTGTCTGTCTGTATAGTTTCTCCACACGATTAGCCACCAGAAAAGCAGCACCCGACGCCAAACCATTCAGCAGTCCGGTTTGGCTCTTCCCTGTCGCGCTGGGAGCCGCCCGGCACACACAAACGGAGCACTCCGAAAATAGAGTGGGTGCGTGAGGCTGTGTGTTAGTGTGGGGAGGAGTTTGCAGCTGAGGGGGGGAGGGGGGGAGAGGGGGGTGGGGCACGCAGGGCATCACACAACTACACCACGTCACTACATCAGAAAATATTATCTTCAGACTCAGTGAATGTGCTTGAAATGCTGCATTTCACAAAAGGCGGAATATCTCAGCTAATAATTTGAAACGCCTGTATTTGCTCAAAACGACCTATTTTCTCCGGCTCATAACTAAAGAACGGAAAATGGTATCAATAAACTTTTTTTTGCTGATGATACAATAGAGCCAGCTCGTTCTTTGTGCGTGTTCGGTGTTTACATAGTAATATCACACAATATTCTGTGGGCCTCGAGATATCACTGAAAACGCTCTGAAAACTCTGGCACTGGGAGCGTCCGTTCTCCAAAAGTGGCTGGCACTCAATGAGTTAAGCTGCTTGCACTCCTCATACTTGTCCGTGTGCTGTCTCAAGTGCTGGTATAAATTTGTCGTGTTGCCACGTGAGGTAGCAACTTTTATTTGGCATGTTTTGCAAATTACATCTTTTTGCTCCGTGTCATTCAACCAGTAACCAAAATAACGCCAAATAACAGAGGTAGCATTTCTTTTTCCCACCAGCTCATCACCTGCTTGCTCCTCGGCATCCATCTTGTCTGACTGACTGGGCTGTGGGCGGGTAGTCATGTGACCAGTCTGAACAGTGACTGATTGGTCACTCACTCACGCTCGCTCTCTCTCTCTCTCTCTCTCTCTCTCTCTCTCTCTCTCTCTCTCTCTCTCTCTCTCACTCACACACAAAAACACATGTTTTTTTTTTAAATAATCGCACCCTTTTGCGGTTATGTAATCGCACGTGCTGACATCGCGATTGCGATTGCGATTTGATTAACCGTGCAGCACTAGTGTAGGCCGCGCGTTAAGCGAGAGTAGTAGCTAGAAGCCATGCTCTTCAGTTAGCTAGATAGCTAGCTTGCTCCCGTGCAGCCAGTATCTAGTGTTGTGTAGCACTCCAGCTTTCTTACCGTTGCAGGCTATTGCTTACACGGTAACCCCGTTATTCCTGTTAGCAGAGAGAGGGGGGAACAGCTAGGTGCTGTGTTAGCTGTGAGGCTACGCTGGCCGGTTACGACCGGCACAATGAAATTAATGTGTGCACTGCCTAAGGGCATGAGCACGCTGCACAGGCGTTGCTGGGACCTACATACTGCGTGTAGTGTAGCTATTACTGGCGTCGGCCCCGAAGGGGGCACTCTGAGATTAAGCTGAGCGAGTACGCTAGCTAAAAGTTGTGTTGGCCGCTTCTCTCAGTTCTTACGCCATCTTAGCCAGCTTGCTTGTCTGCTAAGTGTTGCTTGCCTCGTGCAAATAGCATCTACTAGATTGTAACTCCCTCTGAGGAGTTTCTTCTGAGATTGACTAGCTTTGCGGGCCGCTGGCCTCTGCCTGCGGTCACGCTTGCTTCCCCGTGTTACTCAGGGTAGAGACTCGCTGCAGCGCAGGCTTGTGTTAGCGCACGCTTGTCTCTCAGTGCTTACGCTAGCTTAGCTAGTGGCTTGTTCACGCCTGTTCTCTCGGGTTAACAGGTTGTGGGTATTGTTGCCTCCCCTTCGGGCTGGGCTATTGCCGCTTACGTTACCGTTGCACGCGCACGTTCGCTAGCCTCCGGGTTGCTTACTGTCTAGCCTGTGCTTCTTGCTAGCCTGCTAGCTTGCTTAAACGGTACTCCCGCTAACAGGGTGCGGCCCGTGGGAGCTTGCTATTAGTGATTAGCTTCCGGCTTTCTCTTGCTACTAGCAGGGAAAGTCAGCGAGGGGATGGGCCGTGTGTATTACTACATTGGCCGAGTATGAACCGGCACGATAAGTGCGTGTTCTGCCTTGAGCATGAGCACGCTGCACAGGCGCCTTGAACCCTCGGTCTTGCAGCTGCTGGGCTATCTTCACGAGCGAGCCCTCCAAGGGAGCAGTTCGTGGGGCGATGCCCAGGGCCGCAGCTAAGCTCTTGAGAGCTGACCAAGGTCCGCTCTCAAAAGAGTGTGAAAGCTAGCTTGCATACGTGCAGATAGCATTAGTACTGTTTAGCACAGAACGATAGTATTGTTGCGGATAGCTGGCGTGCACCCGTGCAGTTAGTATCTGTGTGCTAAGTACATTGGGCGCGAGCTACCTCCGCTACAATAGACGTACCGCCCCTTGCTGGCGCTACGCGTCCAGCAGGGGTTACAGCTCGCCAAGGTCTGGGCTCAGTGCCAGCCTTTGGCTTGTAGCTCTAAGGACAAGCCCACCGCCCTTGGTGCCCAAGGCCCGGGGTCGTTGGGAGCTCTCCATGGGTCGCACTCCCTTGTTGGAGCACCCCCTGCAAGCGCAGGGAGCCTGGCGGCACAGCGCACCGTGGTCCATGGCCACGGCCTGGCCTCGGTTGGCAGCGCTCAGGTCAAGCCCTCCGGTTGGCTCACCAAGGCTGGGCTCAGTTCCAGCCTGCGGCTTGTAGCTTTAGACCCACCGTCCTCTGTGCCCAAGGCCGAGTTCGGTCGGGAGCTCGCCCAGGGTCTCATACCCATCATCAAGGCTCGCCTTGGTCCAGGGCTACGGCCTGGCCTCGGCTAGAGGCTCCTAGGACAGCCCACCATCAATGGCACCAAGGGCCCATTGCTGGTCGGGAGCTCGCCTGGGGGCCGCACTGTCGGACAAGTCCACGTGCGGCCGGTCTCTCGAGAGAGAACGTTACCTCCGCAGTCCCCCCAGCCTGCGAAAGTCGCACGGCAGGGGGGGTGGGGTTACTTCGAAACAACACACCCACGGGGCGCGTCAGTGGGCGGAGCTTGCGTAAGAAGTTCTCCCCCAGCATGCACAGCTTCTACGGAACTGACCATGCGGCAGGGGGGCGTAGCCTCTCACGTCCCGCCCCCCCCATCAGGGTACCGGATCAAAAGGTCCCGGTGCCCAACAATATGCTCATGACGGGTTCCGCTCCTTTGGCCACAAGAGACCATCTTGTCCAACAGGCTCGATGCCTGGGAACATCTATGTTCCCCGTCCCCATTACGGCGCACCCTCCAGAAGGGATATGCTCTACAGTTTGCCAGGCCCACACCCACGTTCGATGGGACCCCGAGGCCATGGACATACTCCACAAGGAGGTTATTCGTTCCTCGCCAAAGGGGCGATTCGCTCGGTTCCCAAGGCAGATGTGCGCTTGGGTTTTCTATCACAGGTACTTTGTCGTGCCCAAGAAGGACGGCTCCATGTGTCCAAAATTGGACCTTCGGCATCTCAACAAGACGCTGAGGAAGTCCCGTTCCGAATGCTCTCTTTCCCCGCCTGTTCAACGAGTTGAGACAGGGGGATTTCTTACTTCCGGGGATCTGAAAGATGCGTTCTTCCATGTCCACGTGGTCAGGAGACACAGGAAATACCTGAGGTTCTCCTTCCTGGGGAGTTCTGTGTCTTGCCATTCGGCATGTCTTTGAGCCCGCGAACCCTCACGGTGTGCGTGGAGACAGCCTTGGCTCCCCTCCGCGCGAGGGGGATCCGCGTCTTCCTATATCTCGACGACGTTCTCTTAGCGGCTGACTCGAGGGTCCGTGCCACGGAATATACCAAGGTGGTGACCGATCACCGGCAAACCTTAGGGTTTTTGGTGAACTGGCAGAAGAGTTGCCTCGTCCCAGCGCAGCCGGCAACCTTCCTGGGGCTCGAGCTTGACTTCCTGCGAACCTTTCGCCAGAGCGACAGGCTCGCACGGTGCGGACAGCAAGCCAAGGACGTTAGGTCTGTGCCCTCGGTGTCAGTGCATCAGTGCACAGTGATGTTGGGCCTGATGGCCTCAGCACTGCATGTGCTCCTGCTGGGGAGGCTACACATGCTCCCGTGGTCCAAATCTGGTTTCTCAGGCTTCGCCTGGACTCGGCCGGGGACCGTCATCGCAGGGTTCCTCTGACAGGTCAGGCCTGGCAGGCACTGGCCATATGGGCGGACCCCCGTTACCTCTCGAGAGGTACTCGGTTGGGCCCTGTCCCGCTCAGGATGGTGATTCGCACAGACGCCTCCCTCAGGGGAGGCGGGGGTGCGATTTGCGGGCATTTTTCGGCGAACGACCGGTGGGAGGCTCAGGAGCTTCGCCACATAAACGTGCTAGAGCTGAAGGCGATTTGCCTGGCTCTGCTTCAGGACAAGCCCACCATCAATGGCGCCGTGGGCCCATTGTCGGTTGGGAGCTCTCTTGGGGACCGCACTGCCGGACAAGTCCGCGTGCGGCCAGACTCGAAAGAGAACGTTGCCTCCGCAGTCCCCCCAGCCTGCGGAGGTAACACTTCCAGCGGCTCACACATGGGCACCATGTTCTGATTCGCTCGGACAATATGGCAGCGATCGCCCACCTGAACAAACAGGGCGGTGTGCGGTCGGGGGCGCTGAACCATAGCGGGGATTCACCTGTGGGTGTATCCCCGTCTCCTTTCAGTGTCAGCGGTCTATCTGCCGGGACGGCTGAGTTACGACCGACCTGCTGTCTCGAGGCAATCCCCGTTATACGGAGTGGTGCCTCCACCCTCGGGTGATGGAACAGGTTTGGGCCAGGTTTGGTCGCGCCCGCGTCGATCTCTTGCATCGCGGCGCGCGACACACTGCCCACTGTGGTGCTCGATCCAGGAGGACAGCCCCCATTAGGTCATGACGCGCTAGCGCACGCGTGGCCGAGGGAGGGGCTCTATGCGTTTCCCCCGACCCCCCTGATCCGTCAGGTGTTGGACAGGGTGAGGGAACAGCGCCTCCAGCTCGTTTTAGTCCGTTTTGGCCCAGGCAGACATGGTTTGCTGACCTGGTCTCCCTGGCGCAAGATCCGCCCTGGGCGTTGCCGGTACGGGCCGATCTTCTATCCCAGGCGGAGGGGGAGGTGTTCCACCCCTCCCCAGGCAGGTGGAAGCTAGCAGTCTGGCTCCTGAACGGGACCAGGGCTTGCCTGATAATGTGGTATGCACTATGCAGCAAGTAAGGGCATGGATCCAGTGAACTGCAGTGTGCGACCAGTTCTCTGTTTCCTTCAGAGCCTGCTTGACAGTTCTCAGTCCCCGCAGTCGCTTAAGGTGTACGTAGCCACGATTTCTGCTTGCCACATGGGACTTGAAGGGAGCCCCGTGGGGGCGTACCCTTTGGTCTCGCGCTTCATGAAGGGGGCGCGTAAACTGCGCCCGCCGTCGCGGTGCGTTTTTTCCCAAATCGGACCTGGTTACGGTGCTGGACGGGCTAACGGGTCATCCGTTTGAGCCCTTGGACTCCGCCGATTTAAAGGTTCTGTCTTTAAAGACCGCGCTGCTGCTGGCCTTGTCGTCAGGAAAGAGAGTTGGTGACCTGATTGCCCTCTCGGTGCAGCAGGCCTGTATGGTTTTGGGAATGATGGGCGCAGGGTTACGTTGCGACCTAACCCGGCTTACCAACCTAAGAATATTAATGCCAGCTTTAGGTCTATGGTCATAGACTTATCAGCATTCTGTCCCCCGCCGTTCAGTTCGGGTGAGGAGTGACGCTTGCACATGCTGTGCCCAGTAAGGGCGCTCTCGGCCTATGTGGCCAGGATGCGTTCATTACGCACTCCAAACCAGTTGTTGGTCTGCTTTGGCAGAAGGCCCAGGGTGGCCTCCTTTCCAAGGATCGCTTAATACACTGGATAGTGGAGGCGATCGCTTTGGCATACTCTGCCGTGGGTAAGATACCCCCGGAGGGTATTAAGGCGCATTCTACGCGGGGTGTTGCGACATCCTCTGCGTTGTTGCGCGGTGTTCAGGGGAGGACATGTGTGCCGCGGCCTCATGGTCCTCTCATCACACTTTTGTTAGGTACTACAGTCTCGACGTGTCCGGTTTGCAATTCGCGCATGCGGTGCTGTCGGTGGCAAGAAAGTAGTATCGTTGCCACTCTAATATGTCAGACGGTCAGGCATGAACGTTGCCATATGGCCGTGGTTCACCGGTGCCTTTCGGGTCGCCCTGTGGGGTGCTCCCGGCAGCAAGGTCGATTGAATTAAGGCACTAGTGAGAGCTTGAGTTCGAAACGAAGTAAAACGTTAGGGTTGTGCTACAACCCAGGTTTTACGAGTGAGAACGAGAGCTCTCACTAGTGCCGTCAATGCGTCACGGGGTGCGTCGGATCTCAGCTGGCTGGAAGAAATGTAGAGTGGTTATCCCTGGGCTGACAGGACGTGACGTAGTCACGTGGATCCGTGTCAGCCCCAGGGGGGCACCACGCCACCTACGGGTGGGTGGTCGGTTTTAATGAAAAGTAATTTTGGAGCAAAATGACAGTCTTCCATAGGGCTGCATACGCAGCGTTGTAGGCACTAGTGAGAGCTCTCGTTCTCACTCGTAAAACCTGGGTTGTAGCATAACCCTAACGAAATAAGTCATGATACTCTGTTGATTTAGTTTCTTCCCTCAAAACATCACATCCAATAATCATAGCAGCATTTACAGTAGGAATGCACAATATTTAACGGACCGATACATTATCATCCAATATGGCCGTGTTTCGGTCCAGGCTGTAAAGATGTTTAATTACTGTTGGGGCATTTTAACACGTTCACTGCCGTCGACGAGTTATCTCGTCAAAAAAAATCCAACGGTTGACTGCCGTGGACGAGTTATCTTGTCAAAAAAAAAAAAAAAATCTTTTTGACGATGGGACGTGGATCAAACCCTTTTACATCTCCTATAAAAATATGGGAGCTATTGAATGTGTATAACCTATTTTACCGACCCACTAAGTGGCGACAGTGCTCTCCAGACTAGAGAAAGCCAAGCAAAAACAGCAGCGTGAGGAAGCCATTCTCATGAAAATGGATTGGCGAAAACGCTTTCGCTTTCGCGCTGGGAGCTGGCGGTGGGGCATTCCAAAAATAGATTCTGGGTGCAACACACTTTGAAACACCAGCAGAAAGCCCAGAATCGCACGCAGCTTCATGCCAGCTGAGCTCACAACCGAAAACCCAGAAACGAACGAACCCCATCCAGACTCGCCCGACGAGCGGCCGCCAGCAGCCAGGCAGCACAAACAGGCAGAGACTCGCCTCGCCTGTGACAAACGCTGCAAAGCCACCAGAGACACACCCACGGAGGGAGGAGTTTGAAGGAGAGGGGGGTGGGGGTGCTGTTATGGAGGAAATTACTGTTCAGAACTATATTGTTTAGATGTCTGATGTCTCACTGATGCCAAAAATAAATAGTTAACTCATTCATGGCCAGTTTAGGACTGCCAATATTTAGCACAGGCCAAAGATTTTCATAATTGTTGGTCATCTTTCAAGACCCACAGTAAATTATCTATTAGCACCAAAGTGATTTGCAATACCTCAAAATGAAGATGTACGTCTCTGGGTTCACCAGGAAAAAAAAGTGAGCTTTTAGCATGTTCTGTACTCTACTAATAGCCATTTATATACACCCTGTTTTCACCCAAAAGGTCTCTCTGAGAAGAAAAACAGGAGAAAAGGCGATTTTTGTAAAGCACACAATCTCAGGCAGAACTCGCTCTCAATTCTTTTATTTTGAACTGTATTGACATCAGACATGTAAATATTATTCGTTATGACACAAATGACAAAAAAAAATATATATATATATATATATATATATACATGTACATACATATACAAGTGCTTTTTTTACATTCAACAATACAGTTTACTCAGTGTGAGTTTGTGTGCAGACAGACAGACAGACAGACAGACAGACAGACACACACACAGACAGACAGACAGACAGACAGACAGACAGACAGACACACACAGACACACACACACACACACGATCCCCCTTTTATCTTCGTTACGTTGTTTCCGGGTCTGAGTACTGCTGGCGTCTGCTGCTGTGACTGCCGCTTCTGCCTTGTTAGCTGTTCGTGTGTTTATTTTGTTTTGTTCTGGTCCACCCGTCCTCGTCCATGTCTCCCTGTCCTATACTCCCTGCTGTTTGATCGTTCCCGTTTTCCCCTCGGCTATTCAACACATCCTCACCGCCCTCTGGATTACCCGTCAAACTGATCGATCATTTCCTCATTCCTCCGATGATCAAACACATCTCTGGATTACTTTCTCCCGTTTTCTCCCGGCTGGCACACAGGAAGGCGACCAGCTCGTGCAGCGCGCCGAGGGGCGTTTCAATGGCGTTTCTCCTCTCTGCACAAAGAAGCGTTTATCCGTTTTCTGTTTTTCCTCCTGCTCAATTTCAAAACAACAGCTGCGGTATGTGTTTGTTCACGTGTTGTCGGCTTGTCTTAGATGCCAGGGACCTGATAACATGTCACAGGCTGGGGAAGTCTTTGAACTACGCGCTGTACTAATAAAAACAAAAACACGTCAAACACGTCATTGGCGGGGAGGGCTATTTCTGATAACATGTCAAAGACGTCTTTGGCGGTGAATGAGTTAAAGTGACTGTTCTATCGAATTTCACAAAAATGCATTTTTCTCAGCTTTCCTTCTCAGACGCTGAAACCATGCTGTATTCAACTGCTAATGCCTACATAACAGAACATGATAAAAACTAACTCTTTTAGACAGAGAAAGCACACATTCTATTAGTTCTTTTGAGATATTTTGTGTTCACAAAGTCCTAGCAGAAAATAATCCTCGGCTCTTGAAAGATGAGCCAGAATCCTCAAAAAAACCCTTGGCAGAAGCTACCTACAGTATTGAAAAAACGGTTGGCAGTGAATGTGTTAACAGGAACGACAGGACTTCTGAGTCCTGCCTCAAGTGGCCATTCGAGGAATTACAGCTTAAACAAAGACTTCCGCATCTTCAGGGGAAAGGTGGTGGGCTTGCCCCTTGGTCAAACCCTGAGCTATCCCCCTGGTGGTCACTGAGCAGCTACCAGATCCGTCTGGGGGTTGAGATCTTTGCTCAAGGTCGAGTGGTGGTAGTTGCACAGGGTGGAGAAAGAATCATTCACTCTGACTTTGAAAGTTGGTACTGGGATTCAAACTGGCAACCTACTGGTCAAAACCCTGCTTCTCTAACATGTTTACTGCCACCACCCTGTTTGATCAATCCTTAGCAGGATCCAGCAGAAGAGAGCAGACTCCCCTGTACCCAGCTGTGTGTCCATGAAGAGTGACCGGTCTATGGATCATCCTATTAGTTTCAAAGATGGACAGCAGCCTACTGAGCAAAGGTAAGAACTGAAAACAGATGAGTTTATTTGATTCTACTGAACAGAGGAAAGAAGTCATGATACTCTGTTGATTTAGTTTCTTCTCTCAAAACATCACATCCAATAATCATAGCAGCATTTACAGTAGGAATGCACGATATTTAACGGACCAATACATTATCATCCAATATGGCCATTTTGCATGAGCTCGTGACATCACAGCTGCACCTGGTGCCAGGCGCACTAGAGCCAAACATGGCTGCCAGCAGTGTGGCTGTTCCACAGTTTCAGATGATAACAACTAGGTTAATTTTCTTAATCGCGATTAATCTTGCGATTAACTATAGTTAATCGCGATTAATCTTTGTATTGCATGTTTAAAATGCCATTATTTTGCATTTCAAAGCATTTTTAATTAGATATTAATAATTCTTACCAGTGTGTCGTGATTGGGAATCAAATGAATGCAAATAAATGTACTTCGTGATCTTGAATTTTAGATTTATTTTCAATTCAATAGAAGTGCAATGTAGACAGGAGGTAACAATGTCTACAAAATATATCTTGAATAGAAAATAAATGCACAATTGTAAACAGTGCAGTACACGCTCCAGAACCGATACTTTCGGTGGCGGCGCTGTGGAGCAGTCGAAACCCAAAATGACACAGCCGAAGAAGGGTGTGTCTGAGCTAAAAACATTGGCATAATGGCTCGGTATTGGAAACTGTGTATTGATAACGTGTATATCGCGTGAAGCCATTGGAGCCGACCTCCCAGTGGTTAGAGGAACCGCGCATCCGAGACTCTGAAGAAGGAATGAGTGATGACAAGTCTCGCGCTAGCTAGTTGGCTGCTAGCTGGCCGCTAGCTGCTCCGGTATGCTTAGCTTTTAGGTGATAGTTCAAACTCGATGTACTTCGGTGATATTTTAATTCCGTTTTACACAAGGTGCAAACTACTGTTGACTTGTCCACTGTGCCATTTAGGAGTTTTTTAAAGTTCCCATTCCGTGCAAAAGCTGTTTTTACTTGTAAATGCATATATACTGCTGTCAGCCCTCCCTGTAATGAGTGGTCACATGCTCAGAACTGCCACAGTTGGATTTGTCCTTATCCAGCTTCCCCCTGCAGTCTCCTCCAAGCCACACCCCCAAACGCTTTGTTTGCCCAGAGGGGGATTTGGGACGTCACGAGCTTCCTCACGCATACTGCGCGGGTCTCTCTCACACAAGCTACCTGCACCATTTTGTCTATAGCCACAAAATTAACACTTCTAGCTGGAGCGACGCCAACTGTACGTGATCCAGCAACTGCAGAGGTGCATTCGGTAAGTCTAGGCATTTTGAGATGTCCTCTTTAGCGTAGTAACCGTTAAGTTAACGATAACTCGCAACCTAGCGTGCTGGTCCACAGACGCTAATCTGATTGGCCGCTGGGAGCCTGGGGCGGGCTCTCCCTCAGCGGCCAATGGGAACTGTTAGTTCTGAATATATTATAGAAACAGACAGTTCTTGGGAAGCGACGAGATGAGGAAGTGAGAACTCCGTCACAACAAACGGGGTTGCTATATTTTCGACAAATTAATCCAGAATCATGTTTTATGGACCAGAGACTAGAGATGCTGCGATCGAGATTTTTCAATTCCGATCCGATTTCGATATTTTAGCTCAAAACCGATCCGATTCCGATCAAATTTCGATACCCGATTCGATACCGATTTCGATCCGATACCGATACAGCACATATTTAAGTCTCTCTATTCTGTCTGATAGCTAGCAGGCAACAAACATTTTTAGGGTTAGGTATGTATGTGTGTGCTTTGGTAATATAGTATGTAAACGATTTAGTTCATCTAATTAATTTGATGTAAAACTAAAACATAACAATCAAATTAGGGCTGGGCGATATGGCCCGTGACAAAGCAACATTATTAAATAATTTAGAGCAATGAAACACGCAGAGTAATTAACCTTAAAGACGTTAACTCTCTCTCACATGTAGGTACACACAATCAGACAGACTCCTGCTGCACTCTCTATAGCCTACATGGAGTAAAGAAACGCTTCAATGAGGTAGCCTATGTGCTCTCAAAACAAACATTTTGGAAGGATTATTCGCTGTAATTATTATTTGAAGTGTCCATATAATGCCACCGCAGATTTTCTGTTGTGGACTCGACTGTGATCTATTTGTCAACTTTACTGCAACGTGAGTAGGCTGTGAACAATTGAATGCGCATGAGGTAATTAAAAGAAATCAGACAGCGAGTCTGGCCGTATCTGCAAGCCGTGTGCGCACCTGCTGCACTACTACGTTTAGCCTACTACTGCAACATGGCCAATTGAGAGCGCATGAGGTAATTAAAAGAAATGGGGAAGAATAAGAACTGTTTCTGTAGCCTGCCAGTGCCTACCTCTACCTGCTACCTCTATTTGAAACACTGCGCGGTCACGCCATCCGCACTTTGGGGAAGCGTAGTCGGTCGCGCTATCTGAAGACCATGGATTAATTGAAGAAAGACCGACATGAAAGCAACAGCGCAACTCATCCAGAGCAGGCCTAGGCTACAACTGTTGTCGCGCACGGCAGCATGTGAGTGTCTGTGTGTGTGTGTGTGTGTGTGTGTGTGTGAGTGAGAGAGAGAGAGAGAGGGGGGAGAGAGACAGTTATTAGCTGCTTTGCACACCTTGGAAGCTCTGCTGTGCTCCTCCTGCGTCCGGAGACATATTACATTAAATTGGCCGTTGCGGGCTGCTGGGTTGGGCTGGGTTCGGAATTTTCAGATATTTTAACGGGGCGGGCTGGCTCCAATGATGGGTTGGGTTGGGGCGGGCCTTAAAAAAACCTGACCCGCGCATCACTACTGGCCATCCTAGGCTCAACGCGGCCTCTGTGTGCTGCTGCTGCTGCTGCTGCTGCTGCATGCTGGATAGAAATCCTGGAGCGGAGTCATGGAATGGAGTGCTTATATCGGAGCCTTGGATCGGTCATTTTCGCTGGAATCCGATCCGATCCGATCCATGTTTTTTGGCTGATATCGCGCCGATATCCGATCACATGATCGGATCGCAGCATCTCTACCAGAGACACACGTTTTTAAGAGGTTACAGCTGCACGAATTGGGACCTTTAAAGTAAAACGAGCCATTTAGAAGCATATTGCTGTCTTTATCCTCCATGCCTGCACATGCAGGAGACAGGAAACGGCTGCGACCAGCTTGACTACAAGTACGGGTGCGATGAAGGGACAAAATAGCAGCAGGCGATTAACGCTGACAGCCCTAATAACAACACTATTGCACTATTGAGGGGAAACATCTGAGCTGGCATTACGTTAAACCAAAAAGTATTGGAGGCAGTCGCGCACATCCAAAAAACATAAAGCAGGTGCAGGAACCAAAAAACAGTACAAAGTGAATCACTGGAGCTCCAATTACCTTTTTATTTAGCCATCCAACATTGACGTTTCGAGCTACTGCTCTTCCTCAGACATAAAAATTGTTACAAAGACGCCATGTTTAAATACACCCGTCATGTGATCCAGAAAAGATACATAAAAGTTACATAAAAGCCACAAATGCACAACAACAGACACACAGTAGACAAATATGTTTACATAACCATCAAGTATATATACAGGGTAAAAATACATATAGATCAGACCCTTAGGGCCCTATCGTTGTACGGCGCTATCGTTTGTGCTGCCTTTATGCTGCGTTTGCGCGCCTCTTATTGCTATCTTCCCAGCGTCTGAAGCTATCGTCTGCCTCCACCGTCCAGTTTTGTGCTGTGATGACACAGGTGTAGGCGTGGCCCAGGCGTGTCGGTGGGCCTCTAGCCTATCATGTGTCTCGCGCAAGTGTCATTTAGCGCTGTGGGGAAGATACCGTCGGTATGTGCCGAGCACAAAGAGAGGTTTGGGAGTTGCCCGTTCCAAAATAGGCGTTACAGCGCAATGTGTTAGAAAAAAATCGCATTACATTACATTACGTCATTTGGCAGATGCTTTTATCCAAAGCGACTTACAATAACACCTATAAGAAATAAGAAATCGCCTTGGGTGCTCTCAATTTTAACGCCAGGAAATAGCTGGTCTTAGCGCAAACGCAGACGTACGCCTGAGCGCAGACAGTCTCTACATCTCCGTGCAGTACAGGAAGTCCTTGCTTGGATACATTTACGCACGGCATGGATGTCACTCTCCTCGCGCCTGCACACACTCTTCTCTCCTCAGAATGCCACGTTGAGTTTCAACCATAGCCTGCATTCCAGAAAACACACACAAAAATGAGAATTTGTTTGTCATGGTTTTATTAGGCTACATAATTCCCGACCATACAGGTCTGTGGTGTAACATTAGATTACTTTAGGTAGGAGACCACATGCCACAGGCATTACCACACCTCCACAATACTTTTGGGCATAAACCCGCCTATACGGAGATGTGCGCGGAGATGACGTGAAGCGCAGCGGGCCGACACGCCCACAATTAGGGCTTTGCGCGGCGCTATTCCAGCGCAAAACGGGCGCTAACGCAAAATTACCGCCGTCGGGAAGATAGAGCCCTTAAAGTACATAAGGAAAACAAGATCAGGCCAAAAGGCCATCATACCTTGGAGATGGTATGGTCTTAAGAGTGGCGCTTCTCAGGGGCGGAGCGACCCTATCAGCCCAGAGGGGGCGAAGCTTTTAGGTGGGCCCACGCCGCCGGCCGCGAAGAAAAGTTTGCCTTTTTTGCATGTTTGAATCTGTTTTAGCCATATTTAGTGGAATATCTCATTTTAAACACACCAATGTTATTGTCTATTGATTGAATTCCTCTCACACTCAGTCACACCACTGACTTTATTAAATAAAGTCATTTTAAGTCCGTGAATATGTATTTCTCCACTCTTCTTCTGGGGGCGTGGCCGCGTTTCAACTGCACAGCAGTGCCACGCCCCCAGAAGAAGAGTCTCTGAAAAGGGAAAGATACCGTTAACGGCTACACAAATAAGCATAGTACTCGTAAACTGAAAGTTAACAAACACCGTTGCCAGTCCGTTATGAGGGAAGACACCCGTGGCTACGTGTGAGTACTTTTGTCTTTGTGATTCGTGCATGTTTGAAGCCAGCCGAGCTTGCTTTGGGTCTGACTTCCACGGAGAAGGACAAGCCGTGCGCAACTCTAAAGGAGAATCCATTTAGAGTTGCGTGTCGCGGCTACTTGGACCCCATTAGGGCTGGGCGATATGGCCTCTAAAGAATATTGCGATGTTTTTCGGCTATATCGCAATACACGATATATATCTCGATATTTTTGAAATCTCTCATAAATGCTCAATTTAACCCTTCAGGGTTCATACACATTTTGACCAATGGATTTCCATGACTTTTCCATAAGTTCTTAACCTGTATTTTATGCACACCTGGGGTAAAAAATAAGAAGAAAGAAAGGGCAGATGTAGTGAGCAAAGATGGATGATTTAATATTCCATAGCTCTGACCTAAGCAAATCTGACATCACTATTGTGATATAATATGATTGTTTTAGTAAAGTGTATCACTCAGTAGTCAATACAAAAAATAATGGCTTTTATAGAACCGAAAGCCTAGCTGCTTAGTCTGCAAATAAAACATAAAAGGCAATTTAGACTCTTATTGGCATGACGGCAACATATAAGCTGTCTGAATTTTGCATTGGGGCCAGTTCTATAGTGAGGCATGGAAAGCCTCACTATACGCCATCATATCTGTGTCGTCTCACTTTTGACTGAAAAATGATGCCTCAAGATTAAAGAAAAGACACTATGTGATGATGTTGACTTTTATGTAAATGTGCGCATTCGTTTTCCTTATAGATTACGTTTAGATTATAGACTACGTTAGCTTCACGTTACCTTGCATGTAACGTTAGCGTTAGTTGCTTTTGGAGACACAAACGGACGTTTCATTTTGAGTAATGCATGAGGTTCTCTATGGTTTACGCCAGCTCTGGGAGTATGAAGTGCTTTAAATGTGGGGATTTTGGTCACAATAAGCTTGTGGAGCGCTGCCTGCTGAAGGTAGCCACAACTAGCTAGCTAACGTTGGTCATAGCCACCACAACAGCTAACGTTAACGCCAAACAAATCCGCTGCCTCCTCCCCACGTTTGGTTTAGCGTAACGCCAGCTCAGACTTTCCCCTAATCTCAGAAACCTTGCGGGACATGTATTGCAAATTGCAATAGTGGTTGTTTTGTTATAATTTGAAACAGTCAACAGCTACACTGGAGGCGGCCATGTTTCGCCTTGGTTGCTGGGGACGGGTGTGTGACGCGGTGACAGCACCATATAAACAATAATTAGATGTGAGCACACTGTACACACTCAATGAGATCCAACATGCACTGGGTGCTACGGGTGTCCTCCTCCTTCTGTATGAAGGGAGGGCTGTCACTAAGGGCTGAAGAGAATTATCCACAAAGGCCGAGATTCTTTCAGTGACAGAACCCATAGCAGCAATTATGGGGCGTCCAGGGGGTGTGTCCACATATGATTTATGAATTTTAGGAAGGGTGTAAAATACAGGTGTGATTGGATACTCAACTTTCATAAATGCGTGTTCAGGTTTCGTGATAAGTTTATTTTCAAGGAGCTGGTTGAGTAGGCTGTGAACCTGTGTCTTAAAGACACAAATGGGGGTGTGATCCAACTTTCTGTAAAAGTTAGAGGGTTTGAGTTGCTTTTGGATTTCCCTGTCATATGAGTCGCGGTTGAGGACCACGATAGCACCCCCCTTATCTGCACTCTGAACCACCAATGTTTTATCATCCCTTATAGCCTTAAGGTCATCCAGTTGTCCCTTAGATAGATTATTCCTCGCTTTGTACTCCTTTCTTTTACTAAAGATAGTAGACGCATCCCTCTCAACCAGTCTACAATAAATGTCCAGAGATGGGTTTCTGTACTTTGGAGGTATAAAGTAGGATTTACCTCTAAACTTGGTAGAGGGTTTCAAAGGAGTGGGACTGCTGTTAGGATCATGTGGCTCAGTGTTCGTGGTGGGTTGAAGCGGGACATCCTGTGTACTGCTGCTGCTGCTGCTGCTGAGGACAGAGTTAGTAACCTCATGTGTATGAGCAGTCTCAGAGTGGCCATTACGTTACGTTAAACCAAACCTGACGAGGATGCATTTGATTAGTGTTCATGTTAGCTGCTGTGGCTAGCGAACACTAGCTCAACTGGCGTGGCCTGCTCTCAGGCACTCAGGCTGATCAAACATCCCCGTATCCAAAGCACTTAAACACACAATCCCTGGACGTTTCATTTCGGGTAAAGATGATTCTATATGGTTTACTCCAGCTCTGGGAGTATGAACTCCAAAATCCAATCCACTAACATTATTAAGCTAACCAGGAGTCCCACTATAAACCAAATAGGGACTTTTGAGTTGAGCTATATGCAGAACTGGACAGAGCCATCATCTGTTTGGAGACCAATAATAAGGAAAACATCACATAGTGTCTTTTCTTTCATCTTTAATCTTTCCATGTCTTCCCCATTCACTTCAATGCAAAATTCAAACAGATCAGTAACATGACAATAAAAGTCTAAATTACTAGGCTGCCTTTTGTCATTGTGTTTTATCTGCAGACTAAGCGGTTCAGTTCAATAAAAGCCTTTATTTTTTGTATTGTTTAATTGAGTGATACTTTACTAAAACAATCTATATATTACCGTAATTCTGCCAATAAGAGCCCGGGCGCTTATTCAATTTGGAGACGGGCGGTAAAAGGAAGACAGGCGGCAATTAGAGTCAGGCGGTTATTTCCATTTGGGCATAATTGAGCCAGGCGATTATTATTTTTTGAACAGAAATGCCTGCTCAGCAAAAATGGAAAGTATCAAATTGCTTATTTAAACCAGTGAGATAGTACTTAGTACACACAAGAGGCTAGGTACAGGCAGTTTAAACCAGTGAGATAGTACTTAGTACACACAAGAGGGTAGGTACAGGCAGTTTTGAACATGCCTAGTATTGTACAACGGACTGGAATGAACTAAAACAATTGATAGCCTTCGTCTTCATCGCCATCATCATCATCATCATCATCATCATCATCCAACTACTGTATCAGTTCATTGCTCTCCTCTTCTTCCTCTGCCAAACAGCCATACCATATTTTAAACAAGTAACATTAGCCACCGCTCACACATTCAGTTGTTTGTGTTTCATTGGAAAGAAGTCATAGCAACGTTATTAGTCTCGCTTGCCAGACACTCCCAGCAAAGCAACATAGAAGGCACGCTAACGTAGCTAGCTACCAAGCTAACGCCAAACAAATAAACAGCACTGCAGCACTAGCGTTAGACAAAACAAGGAGACTTACCAAATAGTAGGTAGATGCCAAGTTTCCAATACATGTCCAGTATAATGGGTATAATCCATACTGCATTTATGATCGCTGTTCCGCTGAGAGAAATGCACTTTTACAAGGCACAACTGAGCTACGTTAGCGTAAGTTGCCCACTGCTCCTGGTTAGACAGCGTCTCCAGCACGTTGCAGGAATCCGTAGCATTAAACAATGCGGTATGCATACTTGAATCATGTCGGTTACAGCATGTATAAATAAAATATAAAACTGTCTGACAGGATGAAACTTCCGCCTGACTTCCTCCAAAACAACGTCATTACCGTAAGTGACTGAATTTAGTCAACACAAAAACATACAGTGCAAAATACTGTATTTATTCTAAAAAACGCCCCAGCGGGAAAATGAGTCAGGTGCTTATTATGCTAAATCAATTTGGACCCGGCGGTAAAGGGAAGACCCGGCGGCAATTAGAGTACAGGCGCTTATTGTAAGAATTACGGTATATCAGAAGTGCTCTTTGTTTTGTGTTCACAGTAGTGATGTCAGTTAGATTTGGTTAGATCAGAGCTATGGAATAGTCTTTTAAATCATCCATCTTTGCTCAACACATCTGTCTTTTGTCACCCCAGGTGTGCATAAAATACAGGTTAAGAACTTATTTATTTAAATACAAAGCTGTGAAATAATTATCGGTTATTGTATCCGTTATCGGCCAGGAGAAGCAGATATTTATCGGTTATCGTATCGGCTGAAAAAAATCCATATCGTGCATCCCTAATTTACAGTGGATTTCACTGTGTGTGTGTGTGTGTGTGTGTGTGTGTGTGCGTGCATCTGTGTGTGTGTGTGTATATCTGTGTGTGTGTGTGTGTGTGTGCGTGCGTGCGTGTGCGTGCATCTGTGTGTGTGTGTGTGTGTGTGTGTGTGTGTGTGTGTGTGTGTGTGTGCGCATGTGTGCGTCTGTGTGTGTGTGTGTGTTTGCGTGTGTGTGTGTGTGACATTATATGACCTAATACTTCATGTGTTCTCCAGAGTCCACCAGGAGAGGTCAGAGGTTCCCAGTGGTCAGTCTGTCCAGGAGCTTCAAACAGACCTAGACTCCATATTTATGGTGTGTTTTACTGCAGCTACTGAATTACAAAACAACTACTCTGGTCTTATAACAGTCTGTTGTTGTTGTTGTTGTTGTTGTTTCTCCTCTAGTCTCTCCCAAGACTCAAATATTGCGTTGAATCGCTGCGCTCCGCATACTACACAAATGAGTCTGTGCCACTTCACAGCCACTGCTGGGGTTTGAGGGCGGGTCTAGGCGGGTTGAAATTGAATGAGTGACAGGTCATAGGACCAATGAGAGAGCGGTTCGAAAAATGGGCTGCGCTTCCCGTGCAGAGCCATGTAGATAGAAGAGTCCCGACATCTCCATTCACTCCAATGGACCAGTTTTTTACTCTCAAGAGTTCCAGGAATTAAGGTCCTGGATTAAGCAGCACTGCCGAGTTGCAGCAAAATAGACAGTTTGTGTTGTACTCTGAAAGGGCTTTTTCCCCCTTGAATCAAATTGTACATTATCAGCTTTATTTTAGCATGCAAAAGTAGCGCCAGACCCATTCCTGGCTGTTCATCGGCTAATGAGTCTCACATTTTGGTCCTCCGCTGACGCCACTCTCTCTTTAGTCTAGACGACACTACTCCCGTGTCGTCTGATCGCAGATTGCAAAGTCGTTACTGAGTGGTGGAGACTGAATCCACCACTGGCCAATCACTGGCCAAGTGAACGGTTCACTTCCGTCCCCAGCTGGCTGAGGGGAGTGTCCCAGACCCAGAGAGAGATCTGCAGCATGCAGTAACGTAGTGTATCAGCGTAACAACTCTCATGGGTCTGGCGTTGAGACTATTTCTCCCCAAACCCTGTTCCATCAGGAGGTCTTTTGCCTACTTCCTGGTCATTATTGTAGATAAGAATTTGTTCTTAACTAACTTCTTCCCTGGTAAAATAAAGAGTGTTGGTTGACGAGGTCTTCATGCTGCACTCTTTAGACCAGTGGATCTGATGTTATTACAGTATTATTATTATTTTTCAGAATGTTTAATTCAAATGTTATTCTGTTGCAGCTGCTTGAGGAGAACATTGTCACTTTTGTGAAGAAAGAGCTGAAGAGAGTCCAGCTGGTTCTGAGTCCAGATTACCCAGAATGCTTAGAGTGTCCGAGGGAGGAGGAGGAGGCTTTTCTAAACATCACACTGCTCTTCATGAGGAGAATGAAGCAGGAGGAGCTGGCTGACTCTCTGCACAGCAGTAAGAGGCTTTAACAGCTTTAACATGATGGAGGGAGGAAGTGGTGGGAAAATGGGAGATATATGATTAGTTAAATATAGACATTTCTCAAGAAAGATTGATTCAATTCCAGATTGCAAAATAATATTCACAATCCTCATGAATCATCAGCTAAAATCATTGATTTATTCATGTGGGTGTATAATGCTGAACACAGTATTATTTAAGAACAAATGCCACCACAGATGCATTTCACATTGGGTAGCACACACAGTCAGGACCTGTTTGTCCACCAGTGATGAGCAGAATAGATGCCATGTGGTTAGGAAAAGTATGCATTCACAGATTAATATTTACACTTCTCATATTTACAGCAACATCCACTGATTGATGTAATTTGTACTTTCAGAAACTCTTGCTGGAGTGTGCCAACATAATCACAAATCCAGTCTGAAGGAGAAGTTCCAGTGTCTGTTTGAGGGGATTGCTAAAGCAGGAAACCCAACACTTCTGAATCAGACCTACACAGAGCATTACCTCACAGAGGGAGGGAGTGGAGATGTCAATGATGAACATGAGGTGAGACAGATTGAAGCAGCATCCAGGAAACCAGTGAGACCAGAAACAATAATCAAAAGTGAAGACATATTTAAACCCTTACCTGGAAGAGATGAACCAACCAGAACATTGATGACAAAGGGAGTGGCTGGCATTGGGAAAACAGTCTTAACACAGAAGTTCACTCTGGACTGGGCTGAAGACAAAGCCAACCAGGATATACAGTTCACATTTCCATTCACTTTCCGAGAGCTGAATCTGCTGAAAGGGAAAAAGTACAGCTTGGTGGAACTTCTTCATCACTTCTTTCCTGAGACCAAAGGCATCTTCAGATTTGACAAGTTCCAAGTTGTGTTCATCTTTGACGGTGTGGATGAGTGTCGACTTCCTCTGGACTTCCAGAACAACAGGATTGTGACTGATGTTACAGAGTTAACCTCGGTGGACGTGCTGCTGACAAACCTTATCAAGGGGAAACTGCTTCCCGCTGCTCGCCTCTGGATGACCACACGACCGGCAGCAGCCAAGCAGATCCCTCCTGAGTGCATTGACATGGTAACAGAGGTGAGAGGCTTCACTGACTCACAGAAGGATGAGTACTTCAGGAAGAGATTCATAGATGAGGAGCAGGCCAGCAGAATCATCTCCCACATCAAGACTTCACGAACCCTCCACATCATGTGCCACATACCAGTGTTTTGTTGGATCACTGCTACAGTTCTGGAGCTTGTGTTGAAAACCAGAGAGAGAAGAGACATGCCCAAGACCCTGACTGAGATGTACATCCACTTCCTGCTGGTTCAGTCCAAACAGGCGGATGTCAAGTATCATGGGAGTGCTGAAACAGATCCAATCTGGAATACAGAGAGCAGGAAGATGATTCTCTCTCTGGGAAAACTGGCTTTTGAGGAGCTAGAGAGAGGCAACCTAATCTTCTATGAAGCCGACCTGAGAAAGTGTGACATTGATATCAGAGCAGCCTCAGTGTACTCAGGAGTGTTCACACAGATCTTTAAAGAGGAGCGTGGGCTGAACGAGGACACTGTGTTCTGCTTTGTCCATCTGAGCATTCAGGAGTTTCTGGCTGCAGTTTATGTCTTTCTGTCCTTCATCAACACTGGTGTCAATCTACTGTCAGAAAGTCAATCAACATCCTGGTGGTCAACACTATCAAGAGACACATCTAAACTAACACGCCTCTACCAGAGTGCTGTGGACAAGGCCTTACAGAGTCCAAATGGACACCTGGACTTGTTCCTCCGCTTCCTCCTGGGTCTTTCACTAGAGACCAATCAGACTCTCCTAAGAGGCCTGCTGACACAGACAGGAAGTAGTTTGAAGACCAATCAGAAAACGGTCCAGTACATCCAGGAGAAGATCAAGGTGAATCCCTCTTCAGAGAAAAGCATCAATCTGTTCCACTGTCTGAATGAGCTGAATGACCGTTCTCTAGTGGAGGAGATCCAACAGCACCTGAGTTCAGGAAGTCTCTCCACAGCCAGACTCTCCCCTGCTCAGTGGTCAGCTCTGGTCTTCATCTTACTGTCATCAGAAAAAGAGCTCGATGTGTTTGACCTGAAGAAATACTCTGCTTCAGAGGAGGCTCTCCTGGGGCTGCTGCCGCTGGTCAAAGCCTCCAATAAATCTCTGTAGGTGCATGCATAACTTGATGTCTTCAATATGAAATGCAATATACAGAAAAAACAATTTTCAAATTTCTTGTTCATGGCTAATTCTTCCCCAGGTTGAGTGGCTGTAAGCTATCAGAGAGAGGCTGTGAAGCTCTGGCCTCAGTTCTCAGCTCCCAGTCCTCTAGTCTGCGAGAGCTGGACCTGAGTAACAACGACTTGGAAGATCCAGGTGTGAAGCTGCTCTCTGCTGGACTGGAGAGTCCACACTGTAGACTGGAGAGTCTCAGGTCAGTATCCTTTAAGCCCATGGTACACCAATCAAACCTTCTCCAACAAACACAGACAAGCACAGATGTTTGTTTGGTGCCCCGTTGCTGGCTGTCGTTGTTTGGAATTGTTTGGAGATGTTTGGTCAGATTCAACATGTTCAATCCTTTATAGAGGTCTTCACAGGTCTACTCGGGTATTACACATAATGATAGAATAGATAGCGATAGAATCGGACCCGACCCGGACCCTAATTGATCATAATAAATATGGACCCGGACCCGTACGGGTCTCGGGTCGGGTCCCAGGTCCTAGGATCCGAGTAGCCCCGTGAAGACCTCTATAAAGGATTGAACATGTTGATCAGCGCTGATCACGAGAGAAACATATGAAAACACACAGCACGTGCAGAGGAGGCTCTCCTGGGGCTGCTGCCGCTGGTCAAAGCCTCCAATAAATATCTGTAGGTGCATGCATAACTTGATGTCTTCAATATGAAATGCAATATACAGAAAAAACTATTTTCAAATTTCTTGTTCATGGCTAATTCTTCACCAGGTTGAGTGGCTGTAAGCTGTCAAAGAAAAGCTGTGAAGCTCTGGCCTCAGTTCTCAGCTCCCAGTCCTCTAGTCTGCGAGAGCTGGACCTGAGTAACAACGACTTGGAAGATCCAGGTGTGAAGCTGCTCTCTGCTGGACTGGAGAGTCCACACTGTAGACTGGAGAGTCTCAGGTCAGTATCCCTTAAGCCCATGGTACACCAATCAAACCTTCTCCAACAAACACAGACAAGCACAGATGTTTGTTTGGTGCCCCGTTGCTGGCTGTCGTTGTTTGGAATTGTTTGGAGATGTTTGGTCAGATTCAACATGTTCAATCCTTTATAGAGGTCTTCACAGGTCTACTCGGGTATTACACATAACGATAGAATAGATAGGGATAGAATCGGACCCGACCCGGACCCTAATTGATCATAATAAATATGGACCCGGACCCGTACGGGTCTCGGGTCGGGGCCCAGGTCCTAGGATCCGAGTAGCCCCGTGAAGACCTCTATAAAGGATGGAACATGTTTATCAGCGCTGATCACGAGAGAAACGTATGAAAACACAGCACGCGCAGAGGAGGCTCTCCTGGGGCTGCTGCCGCTGGTCAAAGCCTCCAATAAATCTCTGTAGGTGCATGCATAACTTGATGTCTTCAATATGAAATGCAATATACAGAAAAAACTATTTTAAATTTTCTTGTTCATGGCTAATTCTTCCCCAGGTTGAGTTGCTGTAAGCTGTCAAAGAGAAGCTGTGAAGCTCTGGCCTTAGTTCTCAGCTCCCAGTCCTCTAGTCTGCGAGAGCTGGACCTGAGTAACAACGACTTGGAAGATCCAGGTGTGAAGATGCTCTCTGCTGGACTGGAGAGTCCACACTGTAGACTGGAGAGTCTCAGGTCAGTATCCCTTAAGCCCATGGTACACCAATCAAACCTTCTCCGACAAACACAGATGTTTGTTTGGTGCCCCGTTGCTGGCTGTGGTTGTTTGGAATTGTTTGGAGATGTTTGGTCAGATTCAACATGTTCAATCCTTTATAGAGGTCTTCACAGGTCTACTCGGGTATTACACATAATGATAGAATAGATAGTGATAGAATCGGACCCGACCCGGACCCTAATTGATCATAACACCGGCACCGGTGACCCCTGTTTCAATCCACGGCGCCAGTGTGGACATCGTGGAGGACTACAAGTACCTTGGAGTATACATTGACAATAAACTGGACTGGGCTAAGAACACTGAAGCACTCTACAAGAAGGAGCCAAAGCCGTCTCTACTTCCTGAGACGGCTGAGGTCCTTCAACGTCTGCCGGACCATGCTGAGGATGTTCTATGAGTCGGTGGTGGCCAGTGCCTTCCTGTATGCTATTGTGTGCTGGGGCAGCAGGCTGAAGGCAGCGGATGCCAACAGACTCAACAAACTGATCCGTAAGGCCAGGGACATTGTGGGGCTGGAGCTGAGCTCTCTGACAGCGGTGTCGGAGAAGAGAACGCTGACCAGGCTACGCTCCATCATGAACAATGACTCTCACCCACTCCACGGCATGCTGGTCAAACACAGGAGCACGTTCAGTGAGAGGCTGATCCCACTCAGATGCACCACAGAGAGGCACAGGAAATAATTCCTGCCTGTGAAGTAGCTGGCGTCCCGTGTTGTGCACAACCATGCTCTGACGTATGTTTGCGTGACAGGTCTACCTGAGATCGTGAGGATTACTTTTTCTTTTCTTCTCTTTTTACATAGAAAACACTGCATTATGGCGGGCCATTACTTACTAACGTAGTAATGCAGCCTTTCTTGGATTAGTAGCTGTAATATAATTACTGTTTTGGAAATTGTAACGCCTTATATTACTTTGTTATTGAAAAAGTAAGTAATTACAGTAACATGCCCAACACTGTTTATATTTCATCGCGTGGTGAGTACACAAGTCACAACATGTACATGTGAGTGTTTCTGGCGCTGTTAGAATTTGTATTTTGGGTGACTGAACAGCGATACCATAAGCCGCTTTCAGACATGCCTTGGAATTCGGGAGTTACAGTATCTAGAGGGCATGTATGTATGAACACATTTTGGTGAGCTATGTGAGCTCCCGCGACCCTCCTACTATCCGGAGGTAAGACAACCTCGAGCCCTTGTATCAGGGACGGATTGTCCCACCCCCCCCTCCCCGAGAGGGAGGGAGACAGAAAGCCAGCGTGGCAGATTATTATTATACTGTATGTGAATGAGCGAGCAAAAAAAACATCATGCCGTTTCAGTTTTTCCAAATGAAGCTCGAACCTGCTCCGTGTGTGTCAGCCAACAGGCTACATGTTGCTGGATTGAAATGCTCATGGCTTTGATCTTATTTAATTTCTGCATAGCTTCGCACAGCACACACATTTAATGAGCATTTTTGGACGCGAGAGTCGTCCTGCTTCCCAGTATTGGACGTCGCTAGGTAGGGTATCTGGATCTGGTTGCGTTCATGCCTTTGATTTAATGTTTACACAGCGTTTGTGAAGATTCACGTGCAGAACCGCAAATTCCAAGTAGCGTCAAGTCAGGCAGTATAAACGGAAACTTCAGGGTATAACCTTCGCAATAATGGCAATTAACTCATTGAGTGCCAATGACGTCGAACGACGTCAAATCAAATAGTAACGTAGAGTGCCAATGACGTCTAAAGACGGCAAATGCGTTTTTTGATGGTGGGACGTGGATCAAAGCCTCATGCATCTCCTGTAAAAATATTGGAGCTATTGATGGAGCTATTGAAGGTGTATAACCTATTTTACTGACCCATTAGGTGGCGACAGTGCTCTCCAGATTAGAGAAAGTTGAGGAAAAACAGCAGAAAAAGCCGTGATGAAAGAGAAACCGATGCATGAGCCAGAGCGGCACAGATTGCTCTGGCTGGAGCTAACGTTAGCTGCGAACAGCAGCCAATCCGCTCCCACAACTGAGCCCCTCTGTCTCTGCTGCGATAGTTTCTCCACACGATTAGCCGCCAGAAAAGAAAACCAAAGCCAAACCATTCTCATGAGAATGGTTTGGCTTTTCGGTGTCGCACTGGGAGCCGGCGCACAAGGCGGAGCGCTCCGAAAATAGACTCTGGGTGCAGCGCACTTTGAAACGCGCAGCAGAAAGCCTAGAATCGGACGCAGCTTCATCCCAGCTCACAACCGAAACCCCAGAAACGCAGACGAACTCAGCGAGCCCGATCCAGACTCCCCCGACGAGCGGCCGCCATCCGAACATGGATCCGCAGGCAGCAGAGCCTGCCATAGCAGGCAGCAGAGACTCGCCTGACACACGCAGCAGAGCGAGCAGAGCCACCAGAGACACTCCCGCGGAGGAGGAGTTTGGAGTTGAGGGGGGTGGGGGTGCTGTTTTATTGAAGGAAATTACTGTTCAGATGTTTCAGGTCAGAAAATATTAGCTTCAGAGTCAGTGATTTGCTTGAAATGCTTCATTTCACAAAAGGCTCATTATCTCAGCTTCTAGATGGAAATGTCTGTTTTTGGTGAAATCAACCTATATTCTCCGGCTGATAACTAAAGAAGGGAAAATGATATCAATAAATGGGCCTCGAGAAATCACTGAAAACGCTCTGAAACTCTGGCACTGGGAGCATCCGTTTTCCAAAAGTGGCTGGCACTCAATGAGTTAAATGAAGTAAATGCACGTGTAATATTTTTTTGTGTGTGTTATCCGAAAGATACAGAACAGAGATAAACTGGAAGAATATCTGCTCCCTTCGAAAAGTCAATTTTAACCCGTAGTGAGTCGACCGTTCTGATTTCTTGTTACTAAGCAATACAACATTGATTTTATTTTGAAGGTAAAAACGTCTAGCTTCCTGTATTCTGTATAATTCTAGTAGGGTTGACGCATTTCAGGACTGAACATAGCAAAGACCTGTTTTATTTTTAGCGCTTGAGACTCGAGGAAATCGATGCATCTGGGCGTGAGTTGTAGGGTTGTTTAATTAATTACTAACGTTATGTGCAAACGATTATATGCCGTGAACGTTAGCAGTTATCGCCCATTATCTATTTTTAGCAACTTGTTTTCAGACTCTGCATGTCATGATAGTTTGTTGAATGTCAATGCGATTCACTTAAAGCAGCTACGAGCAAGATTTTCGATTGTTATTAACTCATTGATTGCCAATGACGTCTAAAGACGTCAATTCAAATAGTAACGTAGAGTGCCAATGACGTCTAAAGACGTCAATTGCGTTTTTTGACGGTGGGACGTGGATTAAAGCCTGATGCATCTCCTGTAAAAATATGGTGGATGTTGAAGGTGTACAAGCTATTTTACGGACCCATTAGGTGGCGACAGTGCTCTCCAGATTAGAGAAAGGTGAGGAAAAACAGCAAAGAAGCCGTGATGAAAGAGAAACCGATGCATGCTGGAGCCAGAGCGGCACAGATTGCTCTGGCTGGAGCCCACGTTAGCTGCGAACAGCAGCCAAATCCGCTCCCACAACTGAGCCCCTCTGTCTCTGCTGCATAGTTTCTCCACACGATTAGCCAGCAGAAAAGCAGCACCCGATGCCGAAGCCCCAAACCATTCTCAGCAGTCCGGTTTGGCTTTTCGGTGTCGCGCTGGGAGCCGGCGCACAAAAACGGAGCGCTCCGAAAATAGACGCTGGGTGCGTGTTAGGCTGTGTGTTAGTGTGGGGATGAGTTTCTCCCAGCTCCGCCGGCATGCAGGCTGTGTGTTGGTGTGGGGGTGAGTTTCTCCCAGCTCTGGCATGCAAGCTGTGTGTTGGTGTGGGGATGAGTTTATCCCAGCTCCATGCAGAGATTCGTCGCCTGACGCAGGTAGCAGAGATTCGAGCAGAGCCACCAGAGACACTCCCACGGAGGAGGAGTTTGCAGTTGAGGGGGGTGGGGCACGCAGGGCACCACACAACTACACCACGTCACTACATCAGAAAATATTAGCTTCAGAGTCAGTGATGTGCTTGAAATGCTTCATTTCACAAAAGGCTCATTATCTCAGCTTCTAGTTTGAAACGTCTGTTTTTGGTGAAAACAACCTTTGCTGATGATAAGAAGGGAAAATGATATCAATGAACTTTTTTTTGCTGATGATAGAAGAGAGTCTCATCGTTCTTTGGGCGCGTTCGGTGTTTATATAGTAATATCACACAATATTCTGTGGGCCTCGAGAAATCACTGAAAACGCTCTGAAAGGGCTGGCACTGGGAGCATCCGTTTCCAAAAGTGGCTGGCACTCAATGAGTTAAACAGTCTGAATGTAATATTGATGCATCACATCTTACCTATAATAGTAGCTGAGACCAAAGCCGTGTGAATCGGAGATTGCTCTCTTGATGATTATAGAGTCTGTGTCTGTCTTCCGGCGGGCCGGATAGACCAGGAAGTGAAATGAAACGTTTTACGGCAGCTGCCTGCCTTCAACCATTTCGCTCTGCCTAGCGACATACCATAAAACAAAGAGAACGCCATGCTCGCTACAGCCAGGGGCTTGCTACTCTCGCGAACATCTCTCGTTATATTCTAACAATTTGTTTGGAAGTTATTTTGTTATTTTGTGGTTTTGGCCGAAGTGGCTGTCGCAAACCGTTTCATTTCACTTCCTGATCTGCCCCGGACGCAGAGAGACTAATCATCAAGACAACACTGGCCGATTCACTCGGTGTTCAAGCGAGACTAGTCTGCGTTGGTCTCGTCTACTATTAGAGGTAAGATGTGAGGCATCGATATTAAAATTAGACTGTTTAATAAAAATCAAAAACCTTGCTCGTAGCTGCTTTAAGGCTATGCTCAGACAGTGAAGTACAGCTGTGTGGTCAGTTTTCACAACTCCCCATTGTGTGTTCATGTCCAAATTCCCCCCACCCCCGCCTCCTCTCTACTTTACACCCTACTTTACATGCTCCACATGTATGAAAGCAACATGCCTCATGTCTGAAAGGGTACACTTCACATATCCCCCGGGTCAGGCTCAGGGCAAGGGAATTGGAGGAATAACACTCCAACCTGACAGGAGGAACTAAATACAGGACCAGCAACAATTGTGCAGCCTACACATTTGAGGCCATAGAGACTTCCCAGGAAGCTACAGGATGAGGAACCAAATAAATTTAACTGAGCAAAATATCTCAATAACAAAAAAAATGTCTGACTCAGAGAAATGGAGAGAAATCAATATCATCATTCAAACCAGGGAAGGTGGTTGCTTTTAGCGTTACAATCCAAAAGGTTTCTCTTTGGAGGAGATGCTTGAGTCTATCCCCTCCTCTGGCAGATTTGGGGATGACTTCTATTGCCATGAAATGCCATGCATTTCAGTGTTGGGCCTCTACCCTGATGAAGGCTCTCTGTAGCTGAAACGCGTTGGTCTTTTTAATTGTGTAAGATTTAGCCATGCCACAATAAAGGCTTTTTAACTGTTCTACCTGAAACAGAGTGGCCTTGGATTTTTCAAGTTTTTCCTGTACTCTACTCCATTTTTTTACTTTTACAAGGATCCAACTTGAACTTTTTCTCATGCTTCTCTCCACCCTCACCAAAGAGCACCTGTTTCAGTGATTTTACTAAGGACCCACGCAGCGCTTCCTCATCCCTTCTGTTAAATAAAGTTTGACTGAGCTCCAGCTAAATTGTCAAGTATTGCAGCCTGCTTGCCACCCAGGCACTTACTATATGTAGCCTACTTAATTTATATGATATAAATGTAACCAAACAGGTCGGCTGTGTGCACACAGGATAAGTAGGTTAATTTTCTTTTGGAGAGAGATCCTTTATTGATTTGTTTGGGAAGAGCGTTTACTCTGAACACATTTGAGAACTGAACTGAATTGAAGAAACTGAATTTCTACCTTTTGTTGTACAGTACCTCCAATACACTGGATATTGGGTTTGCATTCTCACTCTGATTATGTAAGGGTTAATGCACGACGAGGTGTCCATTATCAGAAATTATTGGACGACATGGAGGCGTAAACCGTCCGAGGCGAAGCCGCGAAGTCCAATAATTTCTGATAATGGACACTTCGAAGTGCATTAACCCGCTTATACCATGGTCACTTGCCAAAGAAACAAAACAAGACCATTCATTTATATTTCCATGCATTTTGCAATCAAAATCTAGTTTTCATAACCTTGAATATGAGTTGAGAACTGGCGAGACAAAATAGTCCCCTCGGCTGCTCAAGATTAGGCTATCATTGCATAAAATGGCCGCTTAGTGCCTGCACCTGGCACAATTCTAGAGTCAAGCTAACTAATAATTTAGCCAATTGTATGTAACATACGAAATAAAAGCCAACGGCAATGTCTAAGAATGCAACGCCATGTAACTGGCTCGTTAATTCTCGCATTCAAGGGAATTACATTAACGTCTGCGGGTCTTATGCTCGCGCTGCGCTCGGAGGAGACTGAAAACCATCAGCTTTCTAAGTTGGAGTCCAGGTATGTTTTGTGCAAGGATGTCTCTCAAGGCTCTTTCACACACAGATCGCGCAAAAATTGCCGTTTAGGAGTCCCGCAAAGCTCGCACCCTTGCCACAGAAATTGCTTTCACACAGAGCCAAGCAGCATGGCCACAATCCCGTGCTGTGGTGTACTTTCAGGTGAAATCCCCCGCTCCCGGATTGAAAGGCGAACGGAGGGATTTCCTGCTCCTCCTAGCCCAAATTAATATTTTCATAGGTTTGTGTAGCCTAGGCTACTGTATGATGAACGAAATCATTCAACAACCAAGACTTCCCTCCTTCTCCTAGTCCGCTGAGCAGGGATGATAGGTGCACTCGCATGGTGGGCGGGCAGATCGATATGGTGTCCTACTAAAATTGAAACGATACACGACCGCCCGCATATCAAACAGCTGCAGTCTGCATAACGTTCGTCGGGGGAATAGTATAGGCTATAAATGCACATGACTACTTAACGTTAGTAGTTTTTGTAAGGGAATGCACAGAGCTGATTTCGAGGGGGAATATCATCAGACCAACTCGCCACAGACAGCTATAGCCCTCTGAAGCTTATTATTATATCCGTTAATTTTACCTAATGTCAACATCGTCTAACAAGTCTAACCGCACGGAGCATTCCTCCTGGCGTCCCTGCAGTCATGATTGTATAGGCTACTTTTTTTTACTTTCACTCCTGCACTTTCTTGATACATGAGGTGATTTCCCCTGTAATTTTTTTATGAATGAGCTGACCATTCGCACCTTTTCCGGCTTGCTGCGATGATGCTTTCAAATGGAGGCGGGTTGCCAGGTAACCCGGTGCTGTTACTACCTACCGTCGCGGGACAAAAGGCGTAAAACAATTATCCACCAAAGCGCGTCCACGACTTTCACATCGGATGTGCGAATCCTATTTTCCGTGCATTTTTCGGCTTTCAAGGCCGGTGTGAAAGAGCTTTCAGTGTGTTGCTGTTAACTGCCCATTTCGTTGTTTTCTTTTTGTTGATCTCGTCTTTTTCCTCTTCGACTTGATTTGTATCAGTGATAAGAGGCAGCGCGCGCTCTCCCAGAGCGCCTGGCTGCTGCTTGCTGCAAGTTGTAAACAGAGGGTTTGACAGTTGACAGCTGAGAGCCCGGCTTCTGTCAGCTGACCAGAACAAAAATCAGATTTCTAAATAGCCGTTATTTTTAATAAACTGAGCACTCAGGGGTAATCTAAATAGTTACTTTGACCGACTAATCTTTTTTTCTAAACTTAGAAAAGTGCCATATTAAGCGTTAACGGTGGTATAGAGCTCAAACGGCTCTGTCGTGGTCGTAATCCTGGCGCATTGATATGAACGGTGAACAGACCATTTAGCTAGGTGTACATTATCACTGTACATTATCACAAATTAATGGACACCTTGCAGCCAATCAGAATCGAGTATTCACCCAGACCATGGTATAATTAAGCAATATAGCATGAGAGCAAGTGTGTTGTGGAGAATATATCCCACTCGGCCTGCGGCCTCGTGGGATAACAGCTTATCAGCGGGATATATTCCACAACACCACGCAGCTCGAGTGCTATATTGCTTTTATAAAACGGTTTCCAAGTATAATAATATAATAATAATAATAATACTATAAGTCCGACTGGCATGGTATTCTGAGTCATTCTGAGTCAGTTGAAACACTACTGTAAGGCGGGACCTCTAGCAAGAAGATAGACGTGCGGGTGATTTGATTGGATCGTTCTGGAGATTGAAGTCGACATTGGCCAATCCTGGCGCTTGCTGAGAGCTTTTCGCAAAGCCCGACACCAGAGCCGTATGCCGACACCAAGTAACGTTACGTCTTATTTAGAAATGCGGGGTTAAGAGTGAGGGCGCGCGAGAGAGGGGTTAAGACATTAGCCCGCGTCTATTCTTGTACAAAACATCATTTTCTGCGAAGTATTAGTAAAGTTATAAGCGAAGATCGATTCACAAGGATCTGAAAGCTGTCTCCGCCATTTTGTTTTTGAGGTACCGTAAATTCCGGACTATAAGACGCACCGGTCTATAAGCCGCGGGACCAAAATTGACTATTTTTTTCTTCTATAAGCCGCACCGGTCTATAAGCCGCGGGTGTTTTGATGTTTAATTACCATATGAAAGGGTTCGTGCACAGAGAGGAATGTCGGGAAAGAGATGGCTGTTTGGGGAAGCTCCCATTTATTAACATTTCAACAAAACAAAACAAAAGTCAGGTCACTAATCCCCAGACAAAATCACACAACAATAGGCTATATGTGCAGCAAACGGCTGTAACCAGAGAAGTCAAGTCACTAATCCTCGTCTTCCTCTTCTTCCTGCGTACTGAAACCACCAAAGTCCTCATCTTCAGTGTCGGAAACGAACAGGTTCAGGGTGGCTTCGTCAACCACTCTCCTCTCTCCTTCATTGTCACTCAAAACCAACGAACTCCTCTTCGTCACTGTCGGCATCGAACAGCCTCTGAAGCCTCTGACGGCCCTCAGCGCCAGCTGTGGCGGCGTCATCCTCTTCATCCCGCAGCAGTCCAGCGTTTTGGAACCCGTTGGTGATTGTGGATGTTTTCACACTCCTATAATATTCCGTGCTGAGACAGTTCCTCCTGCTGCACCATCCAACGCCTCACCATTGACTCATCGATGCCCAGGTTACGCGCGGCTGCTCTGTTTCCCTCTTTTAATGCGAGATTGACTGCTTTCAACTTGAAAGCTGCGTCGTGTGAATTTCTGCGTACCTTCCCCATGGTAAGTGAGAGTGTTGCTTCTACTGCTCGTCTTGTTGTGAATATTCCTTGATCTTCCTTTGTGTGAATTCGCCGAAGTTTGTGATTTTCTCCTGGTAGTCGGGGGAGGGAGTTGATGGCCGAGTGGCCGTTTGCTTACCGTAATTACCATATGTAAGTGGTCACGCACAGAGGGGATTGTCGGGAAAGAGATGGCTGTTTGAGGAAGCTCCCATTTACCGTATTACCGTAACATTTCAACAAAACAACATAACACAACACCACCGTTGTTTATTTTTACAGTGCACACAGTGTCCGCGGTGTGGTGAAAAGAGGGCAAGAGAGGAAATTAAAACAGAAGTGGATTTATAGTTAGAAAGAGTGCTAAAAAAGAGAGATTTTATTTGTATTTTTTTTTTTTTTCTGAAAAAATCCATAGATAAGACGCACCGTTATATAAGCCGCAGGGGCCAAAAAACGGGAAAAAAGCCGCGGCTTATAGTCCGGAATTTACGGTACTTTTAGTAAGAGAGTTGCGCCATCATGCGTCCATAATGACTCATTGTACAAGACTTGAAGGACTAGTGACCCTCCATACAGCAGATCAGGAGAAAGCTGTTTGGCTCGAGCGCAGCGCTGCCTTTTAGTAAGAGAGTTGCCATGGCAACCAATAACCCATGGCCATGGGTTATTGAACTCGGTTACTGGAATTATACAATGGCTGTGAACCAATCAGATTGCTTGATTTGAGAGAGCCGTTTTATAATTAAGCAATATATCACGAGAGCAAGTGTGTTGTGGTGAATATATCCCGCTGCGGCCTCGTGGGATAACAGCTTATCAGCGGGATATATTCCACAACACACGCTGCTCGAGTGCTATATTGCTTTTATAAAACGGTTTCCAAGTATAATAATATAATAATAATAATACTATAAGTCCGACTGGCATGGTATTCTGAGAGTCAGTTGAAACACTACTGTAAGGCGGGACCTCTAGCAAGAAGATAGACGTGCGGGTGATTTGATTGGATCGTTCTGGAGACTGAAGTCGACATTGGCCAATCCTGGCGCTTGCTGAGAGCTTTTTGCAAAGTCCGACACCAGAGCCGTATGCCGACACCAAGTAACGTTACGTCTTATTTAGAAATGCGGGGTTAAGAGTGAGGGCGCGCGAGAGAGGGGTTAAGACATTAGCCCCCGTCTATTCTTGTACAAAACATCATTTTCTGCGAAGTATTAGTAAAGTTATAAGCGAAGATCGATTCACAAGGATCTGGAAGCTGTCTCCGCCATTTTGTTTTTGAGGTAACCAAAGCCTAAGAGAGTTGCGCCATCATGCGTCTGGCTGCAAGCGAGTAGCTTTTTGTTTTGACACTACTGTAAGGCGGGATCTCTAGCAAGAAGATAGACGTGCGGGTGATTTGATTGGATCGTTCTGGAGACTGAAGTTGACATTGGCCAATCCTGGCGCTTGCTGAGAAGCTGAGAGCTTTCTGGAAAGCCCAACACAGAGCTCGAGGCAGCGCTGCCTTTTAGTAAGAGAGTTGCCATGGCAACCAATAACCCATGGCCATGGGTTATTGAACTCGGTTACTGGAATTATACAATGGCTGTGAACCAATCAGATTGCTTGATTTGAGAGAGCCGTTTTATAATGCTTGTTAACATTCTGGTTGGTGGTTCAAAAAGTGGCCCCCGGGCAAAGCAAGTTGAGTATCCCTGCTTTAGCCCATAGGACACCAATCAAATTCCCCAACAACTGCCAGCATTGCACATAACCACAGAGCTGACCAGCCAACTGTATGAGGCAGTAACCGTTTTGCTAGAATTTGACGCCATTATCACAACTAATTTCACAGTAGGCTACTAATCAAATCTGACATGGATTAATTTGTGTGTGTGTGTGTGTGTGTGTGTGTGTGTGTGTAGTTTGTCAGCCTGTCTGCTTACAGAGGAAGGCTGTGCTTCTCTGGCCTCAGCTCTGAGCTCCAACCCCTCCCATCTGAGAGAGCTGGACCTGAGCTACAATCATCCAGGAGGCCCAGGAGTGGAGCTGCTCTCTGCTGGACTGGAGGATCCACACTGGAGACTGGACTCCCTCAGGTATATATTTAAAAAGCATCACCCTCCCCTATTTCCTCCAGTGACCCCTTCCATAAATAACGAACGGTCCCTATTATATGGAAAACCCTTCATAGGGAAGGTTTTGTTTCTGTCCTCAAATAGAATACTCTGGTCTGACTTTGTTTGCCCCACAGTGTGGACCATGGTGGAGTCCAGAGGTTGAAACCAGTTCCTTGGAGGTGTAAGTGTTTATCTCCTTAATAAATGCATGACCGTCTGTCTGTATGTTCTCTGTTTATCACACATCTCCAGAGCCGTTCGTCCGATCGACTTCAAACTTGCCGAGTGTGTTTCTGAGACACTGAGAAAATGCAGTGTTGAATAATGCAAATTAGACACCTGACATGTTCAATATTAATACTTTTAGACAAGATTTTTACTATAAGCACCGCCCCACTGGGATGTGCAGGCGAGCAACCAGCGAGCCGGAAGCTGTGTGGCGCTGGCGGAGCTTAATAATATATGTGAAATTTGTGGACCTATAGGAGGTAAATCTGTGCATGGATTTTATTTTCTCCAGCGGATATCTTAAGGCTGCAACACACCACCAAAACTTCAAAAGACAAAGAATGCCGACTGTTGCATCACCTCACGTCTCCTGTGTCGCGGCCAAAAATGTGCACTTGAACTACCTGCAAAGACAACAGTCAACTAGTATAGCACGTACGTTACTGTGACTGCATGAGACCATAGTCAAGTCAAGTTTATTTGTATAGCCCTAATTCACAAGCATGTCTCAGAGGACTTCACAGAAAATATGTCTAGCTAATTCTAGCTGACACAACAGTAGCAATTACAGTAGTAAGGAAAACACATTGAACAATCATATGATAGAGAAATATAGAATAGAAAGGGTGCCATGCTTTAGGGTAGAATGGGTGCTATGCTTTAGAATAGTGGGGGAGGAGAGATCAGGAGAGGGAGAAGGTGGGGAGTGTGCAGGGGAGGGAGAGCAGGGGGAATGTGAGAGGAGAGAGCAGGAAAATTATGAGGTGGGGAGGGAATGGGAAATGTGGGGGAGGAGAGAGCAGGGAAGGGGAGGAGGTGGGGAAGGGATAAAAAGGAGAGAGCAGAAGAGGGGAGGAGGGAGGGAGAGCGGGGGGATGTGGGGGAGGAGAGAGCAGGGAAAGGGAGAAGGTGGGGAGGGAATGGGAAATGTGGGGGAGGAGAGAGCAGGGAAGGAGAGGTGTGGAAGGAGCAGGGGAAGGGGAAAAGAGAAAGATAATGGGTGCCATGCTTAAGAGCTAATTCTAGCTGACAACAGTAGCAATTACAGTAGTAATAATAACACATTGAACAATCATATGATAGAGAGATATAGAAATATAGAATAGAAAGGGTGCCATGCTTTAGGGTAGTGGGGGAGGATAGATCAGGAGAGGGAAGAGGTGGTGCAGGGGAGGCAGAGCAGGGGGAATGTGAGACAGAGCAGGAAAGTGATGAGGTGGGGAGGGAATGGGAAATATGGGGGAGGAGAGAGCAGGGAAGGGGAGGAGGTGGGGGAGGAGCAGGGGAAGGGGGAAAGAGAAAGCAGGAGAGGGGAGGAGGGAGGGAGAGTGGGAGATGTGGGGGAGGAGAGTGCAGGGAAAGGGAGAAGGTGGGGAAGGAATGGGAAATGTGGGAGAGGAGGGAAGGAGAGGTGGGGAAGGAACAGGGGAAGGAACAGGGGAAGGGGGAAAGATAAAGAGAATGGGTGCCATGCTATAGAATAGAATGGGTGCCATGCTTTAGAATAGTGGGGGAGGATAGTTCAGGAAAGGGAGGAGGTGGGGAGGGAGAGCAGGGGGGGTATGAGAGAGAGTATGAGGAGAGAACAGGGAAAGGAGGGGATGCCATGCTTTAGAGTAGAATGAGTGGTATGCTTTAGAGTGTGAGAGAGGAGAGAGCAGGAAAAGGGGGGAGCAAATCAGACAATCTGACTACTCTAGCCATTAACCAGAACTAACTAGAACACAGGGAATCTAGCTAATCTACAGCCTAGTCTGGCCTGTCCTATTCTGCTCTAGTCTGATTTTAGCCTGAACACTATAACAGGTCTACAGCCTACAGTTAGGCTGTAGCTAATCTATCGCCTAACCTAAGCTATTCTAACCTACCGGCATCCCTCTACCAGTGATGGAGAGCACCGATGCCCCCCACCCCGGCCCCCGCCGGGGGCCACATAAGGCGTGGGAGAGAAGGCCAGGCCGGGACACAGGCCTGCCACCCCCCCCCCCCCCCCCCCCCCTCACCCCCAGTGCGCGCAAGGAAACCTTTCCACCACATGGAATGCCTCAGTGACTTGTTGGCTGAGGAGGAACCTTGTGAGGGCCGATGTACTGTAGGGGCCCAACTATGGACCCCCTCTGGGGACCCCCCTCCGGGACAGGCTGAGAAGATGCCGGGCTAACCATTTACAGAGTTTCACATTATAGAAATAAAATTGACAAAAGAACAGAAAATTGAAAATGTAAATAGGAGTCCAACAAAAGCAATATGAAAATGTAGTCTTTAAATGATCCTAAGATCAGGGAAGAAAGTTGAAAGTGTAAAAAGGTAGATTCCAAAAAGAAATAGAAAATTGAGTCTTTAAGTGTTAGTAAGTTCAGGGAATACTAGGTAATTAGCTAGCTGAAAAGGGGGAAAATGATCAGGAGTTCCACGAGGGTGATCTGAGGGATCCATGAGTCCGCATTGGTGGCATCGACCAAGATGAGAGGAGGGGAGGATAGGGGTCGGTGGTGATGATGAGGCCGGGGAAGGTGGGAGGAGAAGGAGTAGTGGGTAGATGGGCCAGAGTGACGACAGGTGGCCAGGACGATGACGATCGGATCGAGGGCTGCGGTGGTGGTCGACGGGCGGGCGGGGGTGCAAGTCAGGCCAGTGAAGGACACCTGAGGAGGAGAGAGAGAAGAGGGGAGAGCCAGTACGAAGGAATCTGCGCAGAGGTGGAACTAAGTTTGGCAGCTAATAATTTCCTGCCTATACTGCTGGGACAACTGATACTATACTACAAAATCAAGTCTAGATTTATACTGATACTGCTGGCTTGAGACAGCCCGCTCAGCAGTTCAGGACTGAGTTTATTCAGCGGATATTAGATATTGTGTCCATACTACTAGGATGACTACCGTAATACTATACTGCTAATTCACGTCTAGGTAGTCTAGGTCTAAGTTTAGACTGATACTGCTGGCTTGAGATAGCCCGCTCAGCAGTTCAGGACTATGTTTGTTCTATTGTGCTATTAGATTTTCTATCTAAGCTACTGGGTCGACTGATGCGATATTATTAAATTAGGTCTAAATCTAAGTTTATACTGATATTGCTGGCTTGAGACAGCCCGCTCAGCAATTCAGGATTATATTTACTCAACCGCTAATAAATGTTTCCAGAGAATGACACCATCAAACACAACCATATGATTGGGAAAATAAATGGGTTTTGAGTGTAGTTTTGAAGATTTCAATAGAGCCAGCTTCCCTAACTGACCATAGGACTGTGCATATAAACCAGATACATAAAACAAAGCAGTGTTTGCCAATATCTGATAAAAAATATTTGCAAATGGCCCTGCTGTTGTCAGGCCTTGCCTGGTCTTTTGCTTGTGAAAGAAGAAAGGAAGAAGTAGATGCGTAAATATAAGGAGAAACTGTACTAAATGTGTCATATAATACAGGCTCAAAGGGCTTTCCTGATGCCCATGCTGTTGTGAAGATTTCGAGTGACATCACTGATGATATTACTCAGGCCCACCTACTTAGCCATCACCACTGAGTGACATCACTGATGATATTACTCAGGCCCACCTACTTAGCCATCACCACTGAGTGACATCACTGATGATATTACTCAGGCCCACCTACTTAGCCATCACCACTGAGTGACATCACTGATGACATTACTCAGGCCCACCTACTCAGCCATCACCACTGAGTGACATCACTGATGATATTACTCAGGCCCACCTACTTAGCCATCACCACTGAGTGACATCACTGATGATATTACTCAGGCCCACCTACTCAGCCATCACCACTGAGTGACATCACTGATGATATTACTCAGGCCCACCTACTCAGCCATCACCACTGAGTGACATCACTGATGATATTACTCAGGCCCACCTACTTAGCCATCACCACTGAGTGACATCACTGATGATTTTACTCAGGCCCACCTACTTAGCCATCACCACTGAGTGACATCACTGATGATATTACTCAGGCCCACCTACTTAGCCATCACCACTGAGTGACATCATAGTTGTCATAACCAGCTTTTGTCCTATATCACTTGAAAGTTGCTCATTAAATAGACTCCTCGGACATAATAAACTTAACAACCTGATCTGTCAGAGGACCTATCGAGGACTGTTCTGCTTCTTTTACAACAGCGCCTTCAGTCATTATGTTGCAGTGGACAAACTGTTAGGCTTTGCTTCTTATCAATGTAAGCTCTTTGGCACAAATGGTGATGTGTGTTGTTACAGCGCGTGCACATGTACGTTTTCATAGAACATAAAAGTGAAACAGGGAGGAGTAACTGACAGGAGTGGAGCTTTAAAAACCCATATCAGTAACTTTTTCACATTAATATAAGATGGTCCAGTGTATTCTAAGAGGGAGAGTGTCGCCTCTATTGGTCACACAGCGCCCTCCAAAGGCCTCTCCTGGCACTAAACATTTTATGTTTGCGTCCCGTAGACAGCATGAGTGGCATACTGCACATGCGCTGTGCAGCGGAAGCGTGTTCATTAAAACAAGGAAGTAACTCGGTGCGGATTTGATACGAAAATGACCTTTCACGTAACTATGGATTATTATTTCATCACGTGGTGAGTACCCAATGTCACATGTACATAGAGCTTTCTGGCGCTGTGTTTTGTTGACTTTGAATGGCGATACTGATACAGACTATTGCACCCAGAGGGCGCTGTTTTCCCAATAGCAAAACTTGTATAAGTTGCTGAATGGGGCTTTAAAGCAGCTACGAGCAACTTTTTAGATTGTTATTAAACATTATAAATTTAATATCAATGCATCACATCTTACCTCTAATAGTCGACGAGACCAATGCAGAGTAGTCTCGCTTGAGCCCCGAGTGAATCGGCCAGTGTAGTCTGTCTGTGGCCAGGGAAGATCAGGAAGTGAAATGAAACGGTTTGCAGCAGCCACTTCGGCCATAACCACAAAATAACTTCCAAAAAACCTGTTAGAATATAACGAGAGGTGTTCGCGAGAGTATGCGTGGCGTTCACAATGTTTATGCTATGTTGCTAGGCAGCGCGAACGGCGAGGCAGGCAGCTGCGTTTCACTTCCGGGTTTCACTTCCGCATTTCACTTCCGGGTAGCCGGGCCGGCCGTAGGAGAGAGAGAGAGAGAGCCCCCTGTTGATGCGAGTTTAGACAGACACAGACTTAATAATCACCTAAGGGAGCAATCTCCAATTCACACGGCTTTGGTCTCAGGTACTATTATAGGTAAGATGTGATGCATCAATATTGTAATTATACTGTTTAATAATAATCGAAAAAGTTGCTCGTAGCTGCTTTAAAGTCGAGCTGAACCCAAAAATGACTTTTCTTTTCTTTTAGTTCAAATACCTGGGTATGCAGTGCACCCTATGTATGCCAAAAAAAATCACAGAAATCTAATTTATTTAGTTTTTCACACTTTTTCACATCAAAAGTTCATTTTTCAAGATTTCATTCATAACCGTAAACTAAAGTTTGCTGAAGTCACATAGTACTATAACATTTCTACCCCATTTCATCCAATCATATCACGACATGGCAGCTGTCAATCAAATCTTCATTTCAGCATAATTTTCTCTTCTAAATGAAGGAGAAAATGGCGCCTAGTGCCTGTCATCTGGCAGAATTCCTATCCCATAAACTAACTACTAACTTGGCCATTTGTATGTTGATATACACAATAAAGAAAACGGTTATGCCTAAGAATGCAAAGAAATGTAACTGGCTCATTAAAACTCGCATTCCAGGAATATTGTATTTACCACAATAGCGTTAATGGCGCGTGCATGAGAGCCTGGTTGTCAGGGGTCGCACCTCGGAGATTCCAGGCCGACGGGCTGCACTCTCCGCTCCGGCAGCTGGCTGCCTGCGGCTCGCTGAGCTCCACTCAGCCACTAACCTTGCGTCACCAGGCTCTTCCCGAGGAGAGCGCCACAACACGCTGAATCCCACTCGATTTGGGAGTCAGAGTCAGAGTCAGTTTATTTACCATTTGCAGTCAAAACTACATTGGAATTGGGGTGCAAGAGCTTAAAACATAGACACATATATGACAAGTAGGGGTGTCACGATACACTCAGTTCACGATACGATACGTATCACGATACTGGGTTCACGATAACGATACGATACGATACGATTTTAACAATATTTTTTTAAACTTGAATAATGACAATATATGACTGGAAAAGTAGTATTTTATTTGAAATGCACAAATACAAAACATGCTGTTGTGGGAAATTGTTATTACAATAACAACTAGAAAAAACATGAGATTGGAGATAAGGCTTATCTTGAAATAGAATCAGTTACACCGTCACTTAGATTTACTTTGAACTAAAAGGTTTCTCAGCAGTATAAATTCTCATTATGCATCTTCAGTTTTTCTTCAAACTCAAACAACAAGACTTTTCTTAGTCTATTTTTTATGCATCTTCAGTTTTTCCTGTCAAGTAAACAGTTTTGCCAGAAACTCAATTGAATGGTTTCTCTCCTGTATAACTTCTCATGTGTCTCTTCAGAGACTTGTTCAACTGAACTACTTTCCACACATTGAACTTCAACGAACAAAGACGTTTCTTAGTCTATTTTTTGAAGAAAAAAAAAAAAAAAAAAAAGTTTTTTTTTTTTTTTTGCGATATGAGATTTCATCTCAACGATACATATCGTGACGTTTTACTATCGCGAAATTTCGTGGGACGATATATTGTGACACCCCTAATGACAAGTCATGACAACATAAAAGAGCATATAAAAAGACAAACAATAAAAAAGTTTAAAAAGTAAGTCAGGTAAAATAAGAGAATAAAACAATAAAATGAGACAGGTACATCTGTGGATAAAGGCCCGAGTCATCCAGCTCACTTTAAAAGTGCAGGAATAAAGTGCACTCAATAATACAGCAATAAAAGTTAACAAGGATCTGGCTGTTGTGGGTGAACTCCTTTTACTTTTATCCAGATGTTCATATACAGAGTTCAAAGATATAGAGACTGCATCCTCAACTGATCTGTTTTTCCTATAAGCAAACTGCCAAGGATCAAGAGTAGAAGGAATCTGACATTTAATGTAGTCCAGCACTAAACGCTCCAGACATTTCATAAACACTGATGTTAGTGCAATGGGTCTGTAATCATTGTGACATGTGACAGGAGATTTCCCCACCTTGGTCCTGGACAGAACCTTTCGAACCTCGTGTTCAGTTAGCCCAGACAGCACCACTGTCAACCCCTATAGGAATATTATAGGGATATTAACACCCTCAGGTCACAGACACACTGTCAACCCCTATAGGAATATTATAGGGATATTAACACCCTCAGGTCACAGACACACTGTCAACCCCTATAGGAATATTATAGATATTAACACCCTCAGGTCACAGACACACTGTCAACCCCTATAGGAATATTATAGGGATATTAACACCCTCAGCTCACAGACACACTGTCAACCCCTATAGGAATATTATAGGGATATTAACACCCTCAGGTCACAGACACACTGTCAACCCCTATAGGAATATTATAGGGATATTAACACCCTCAGGTCACAGACACACTGTCAACCCCTATAGGAATATTATAGATATTAACACCCTCAGGTCACAGACACACTGTCAACCCCTATAGGAATATTATATGGATATTAACACCCTCAGGTCACAGACACACTGTCAACTCCTATAGGAATATTATATGGATATTAACACCCTCAGGTCACAGACACACTGTCAACCCCTATAGGAATATTATATGGATATTAACACCCTCAGGTCACAGACACACTGTCAACCCCTATAGCAATATTATAGGGATATTAACACCCTCAGGTCACAGACACACTGTCAACCCCTATAGGAATAGTATAGGGATATTAACACCCTGAGGTCTAAGGGTATTTTTTTGGAACTGAACGTCACCAAAGTGACATCGGGCGATGTCACTTTCGTGACACAAAACTAAATCAAATCGTGACTGACAGACACCACACGCCCGCCCATCCATCTAGGCAATTTTATTATAGGATATATAACATACTTGATTATCAGGCCGCTATGTGGCCTGATAATCTAGTTTGCTGGTATTATGCTGTGTGTGTGTGTGTGTGTGTGTGTGTGTGTGTGTGTGTGTAAGGTATCGGTAGGTGGCACTATGCCGAATTGCATGAAATCCGGCACTGAAATCCGTGAGGTCCCCCTCAGCGCATTCCCCGAGTGTGAAGTCGATCCGCCGAATGGTTCTCGAGATAAACAAAATTTGTGTTGCCAGTAGGTGGCGCTATGCCAATTGCACAAAATTCAGCACTGCACCCTATCAGGTCCCCCTAAGCCACACATGGACAAAATACGGCCCACGCATGCGGTGTGGCCCACGATGGAATTGCATTTTTTTCTTTTTCTTTTTACAGTGCACCTGAACACAACATACAAGATACCTGCTGAATAAGTGTCCAAATGTTCATGTCATTCTGGCCAATACTCTACTTCTGTTATAACAGTTCATTTCTAGCGGGCCTGGGGCAAAATGCGGCCCCAGGGCCGGTCTCAAAGAAAAACAAAACGACCCCCAAAAACTCAATAAAAGGCAGAATTATGTTAATAAATCTCATCTGCTACAGCCATTGGATTTGTATCACTATTATATCAGGAGATTAACAAGAAATTACCAATCACAACAGGAGAGAGGGTTAAAAATAGGGAGACTCCCGTGAAAATCAGGTATTGGCAGGTATGATCTCCAATGTGTGGCCCTTCACTTACTTGATGTAAGCCAGTATGGCCCTCAGGAAAAACATGTTGCCCACCCCTGGTCTAAGCGCTTTCCCCAAGTTTGAAGTTGATCGGACTAACGGTTATCGAGATAAAGCGCTTCCTGTGTTTGCCAGTAGGTGGTGCTATGCCGTATAGCATGAAACTTGACGTAAGGTGTGTGTGTGGGGGGTGAGGTGTGTGTGGGGGGGTGAGGTGTCTGTGTGTGTGTGTGGGGGGGGGGGGTGAGGTGTGTGTGTGGGGGGGTGAGCTGTCTGTGTGTGTGGGGGGGTGAGGTGTCTGTGTGTGGGGGGGTGAACTGTCTGTGTGTGTGTGTGTGTGGGGGGGGGGGTGATGTGTGTGTGTGCGGGGTGAGGTGTGTGTGTGTGGGGGGGGGGGGGTGAGGGGTGTGTGTGGGGTGAGGTGTCTGTGTGTGTGTGTGGGGGGGTGAGCTGTCTGTGTGTGTGTGTGTGGGGGGGGGGGGTGATGTGTGTGTGTGGGGTGAGGTGAGGTGTCTGTGTGTGGGGGGAGGTGATGTGTGTGTGTGTGGGGGGGTGATGTGTGTGTGTGTGTGGGGTGAGGTGAGGTGTCTGTGTATGTGTGTGTGTGGGGGGGGGTGAGGTGTTTGTGTGTCTGTGGGTGTGTGTGGGGGGGGGGGTGAGGTGTGTGTGTGTGTGAGGGGGGGGGGGTAATGTGTGTGTGTGGGGGGGTGAGGTGTCTGTGTGTGTGTGTGGGGGGGGGGGTGAGGGGTCTGTGTGTGTGCGGTGAGGTGAGGTGTCTGTGTATGTGGGGGGGGGGGGGGGGGGGTGAGGTGTCTGTGTGTGTGTGGGGGGGTGATGTGTGTGTGTGTGTGGGGTGAGGTGTCTGTGTGTGTGTGGGGGGGGGGGGTGAGGTGTCTGTGTGTGTGTGGGGGGGTGATGTGTCTGTGTGTGTGTGTGTGTGGGGGTGATGTGTGTGTGTGGGGTGAGGTGTCTGTGTGTGTGTGTGTGTGGGGGGGGGGGGGTGAGGTGTCTGTGTGTGTGGGGGGGTGATGTGTGTGTGTGTGTGTGGGGGGGGTGAGGTGTCTGTGTGTGTGTGTGTGTGTGTGTGTGTGTGTGTGTGTGTGGGGTGAGGTGTCTGTGTGTGTGTGGGGGGGTGATGTGTGTGTGTGGGGGGGGGGGGGTGATGTGTGTGTGGGCGGTGAGGTGAGGTGTCTGTGTGTGTGGGGGGGTGATGTGTGTGTGTGTGGTGTGTGCGTGCGTGCATGTGTGGTGTTTGTGTGCGTGCGGTGTGTGTGTGTGTGTGTGCGGTGTGTGTGTGTGTGTGGGGGGGGTGAGGTGAGGTGTCTGTGCGTGTGGTGTGTGTGGTGTGTGCGTGCGTGCGTGCATGTGTGGTGTGTGTGTGCGTGCGGTGTGTGTGTGTGTGGGGTGTGTGTGTGTGTGTGTGTGTGTGTGTGGGGTGAGGTGAGGTGAGGTGAGGTGTCTGTGCGTGTGGTGTGTGTGTGTGTGCGTGCGTGCGTGTGTGTGGTGTGTGGTGTGTGTGTGTGGTGTGTGTGTGGTGTGTGTGTGTGTGTGTGTGTGTGTGTGTGTGGTGTGTGTGTGGTGTGTGTGTGTGTCCTACTCTGGTATCAACATGAGAAAAGGCAGATTGAAGTAGAGTTTGGACTTGAACATGTTTGACTATATAAATGATATCAATGGTGTTAAAAGCAGTGTGATGCTTTGACAGAGACATCAGAATAGCCTCCTTTGTTTCAGCTAAATAAAGTATTAAACAGTCAACTGCTGACATGGAAAGTCCCTCACAGCAGCTTGTGACATCTCTTCATTCAGTCCTGCTGTGAATGAAGATGATGGCTGATAGAATGTGTCACCATGAAAGTGTGAAGAAATTAAAGGTCAAAGTGTTCATAAATCAACAGATAATAAACAGCTCTATTAGAATCAAAAGAGTTTCTGTATTGAGTCTTGTTCTCTCATCAGATGCCTGTAAACTCACACTGGACCCAAACACAGCATACAGACGCCTCCTCCTGTCTGAAGACAACAGAAAGGTGACGAAGAGAGAGGAGCAGCCATATCCTGATCACCCAGAGAGATTTGACAGCAAGGCTCAGCTGCTGTGTAGAGATGGTTTGACTGGTCGCTGTTATTGGGAGGTGAAGAGGAAAGGATCGGTTTATATAGGAGTGACTTACAGAGGAATCAGCAGGAGAGGACAGGGTGATGACAGCAAGCTTGGAGGGAATGAAAAGTCCTGGAGTCTGAGGTGCTCTGATGATGGTTACAGAGCCCTGCACAATAACAGACACACAGACATACCTTTCCCCTCCTACTCTGACTCTAACAGAGTCGCAGTGTATCTTGACTGGCCTGCTGGCTCTCTGTCCTTCTACAACGTTTCCTCTGACAAACTGATTCATATCCACACGTTCAACTCCACCTTCACTGAACCTCTGTACCCTGGGTTCCATCTGTGGTCTTATGGTGTCGGTTCTTATGGTACCTCAGTGTCTCTGTGTTAGTTAGAGGAGTGAGAGAGAAACACACTGACCAAACACAGCTGCTGACATGATGCTTCACTCTGTACAGGATCTCTCACACTCACACACACACACACACACACAGTCTGTTGTTGATGATTGACAGGTTAAAATCTCTTTCTTTTGGACCTTTGTTATGTTTGTATTTTATTCATGTCACCAAACTAAACATCTCTCATGTTTCCAACAATTTAAGGTTAAATTCACATTGTTTGATCGTGTTGGTTTCAAACATTTGATTCTATACTTTTTAATAACTTTGACTTTTTAATAACTTTGACTTAACATGTGATTACAATGTTCCTCAAATCAAATCATATCTTGTTGATATGAGCTCATGAAGAGATGAGTGTGTAGTGTGCATATAAGTATCAACATCTGCTATTAAACAAATCTGACCCATTCTGCTTATTTCACTATTATTTAATACAAAACTTGTGTGTGTGTGTGTGTGTGTGTATCAGGTGTATACTGTGCCAGTCTAGGCTGAGTGAGCAGTCGAACGTGTCGAAGCTACGTGCCTACGTACGCGTGCACGTGTTGAAAAAAAACATTAGGCTCGTTTGAGATGAGCAAATTCTGCGCAGATTCGACCAGCGCCTTGCTTGCCCCGTTGCATGATGGTTAGAAAGTTGTCCGACTTGCTCCGTCCTGCCCGACTGCGTGAGTCACGTGACTCTCGCGAGAGCGAGGCGGGCGCAGATTTGGAGCGAGGCGCCGCAGTTGCTCCCCACCAACTGCGCCCGACTGTGGATGACAGAGGATGACGAGAAACGCATCAGCTGAGCGCCCATTGGTTCAACACAGGTGCATCACAAACCCACAGTGAAGTGTAGAAACTTAAATTTTATATCTATTCCAAGCTGTCACTCCATATTTTACATAAATACCACCTGGAATGCCTACATTAAAATATAAATAAGGAATCTGAAGATCTGTGTTATTTGAGCAGTGAGTGTGGGTGGCGCTAATGCATGTTTTAATTTGTTTACAAACCGCTGTTAAACCAAACTGTAGAAGAAGAAAAGCAGCAGCGAGTGTGCCGTCAAAGAGCATGGAAGGAAAGAGACGAAACTCCGGCCATTTTTGGAAACAGAATGCGCCTCGCAGTGGTCAGCTGCGGTAGCGCGGGCCCCTATAATCAGCCTCTCTAAACAGTAACTCAACGGGAGAACACTCTAAATTTCGTGGATTCACATCTTTTCTGGGCGTACTGTAAATCTTGATTGAAGTGGTGTAGTGCAGGGATGTAAAACAACAACCATATTGTGGAAACTAAGCAAAATTTTTCTTTTTTTTCTTTTAGTTTTTTCAAGATAAATAGTAAATGCAAAGGACCCGAGGTTAAAACCACGGCAACGCACTTCTGACGGAGTGGACGACAGCCGCATTAGCTATTTATCTTGAAAAAACTAAACAAAGAATACGAAAAATTTTGCTTAGTTTCCACAATATGGTTGTTGTTTTACATCCCTGCACTACACCACTTCAATCAAGATTTGCAGTACGCCCGGAAAAGATGTGAATCCCCAAAGTTTAGAGTGTTCTCCCGTTGAGTTACTGTTTAGAGAGGCTGATTATTGGGGCCCGTGCTACGGCAGCTGACCACTGCGAGCCTGTGCGAGGTTCTTTTGGCGCTGTCACGCTTCCAAAAATAAAAAATGGCGGAGGCTGCTGGGCGCTGATGTTGCAATGGGGCAATATGGAGCTTTCAGTTCTTTCCATAAAAGTTCTTTGGTGCCGTCGGGGGTGTTCGACTTGTTGACGCCTCGCCTGACTGTGCTCGCCTGCTCTCGTCTGCTTTCCAGGCGAGGCGACAGTCATCTCAAACGAGCCTATTGGTCTCCATGCAAATTACACGGTATGCGGACGTCATGGGGGCCAACATCATCTAATTGCAGCGCCGCAGAGCCAGCTGGCTACGCCTCTTGACACGGTCTGGCTACGCCTCTTGACACGATCTGGCTACGCCTCTTGACACGGTCTGGTATACACATCACCCTTCAAAATAAAATACTTGTTATTTTTCTCTTGATTTAAAGAATTACAAGAACAATTATGCTTTCTATCTTCCACACTGAGCGTAGTTAGGCTCGTTTTCAACTCACCCAACACATTTTGTTTTTCATACTGTATATTTTATGGATTTGGAAAATGTTTCTAAATCATTTTTAAAGGTTGTAGACAGAGTAGAGTTTTGCTATACAGTATTTACATTTCTGTATAAAATATTTGGTCAAAATAATTACATTGTTCATTAAAAATTAAAATTTTTTACCTTCAATGAATATTCAAAATTTGACAGTTTCAAGTATAAATGGTGGTAGTGCATCAATGCTATATTTAATCCATAAATAGAAATAAATAATATAAAAATAAATAAATAAATACATACATAAATACAAAATAAATGAATAAATAAAAATAAATAAATAATAGGCTACAAAAAATAAAAAAATAAAAATACATAGCTAAAAAAAAAATCAATAAGGTCTCTGCCTTTATACACTGTTCTCAAACTTTTTCATGTCAAGGTCCCCTAAACTAAAACAAATTAGACCACATGGACCCTCATTCGATCATATTTGATCAGGGTCCCCCATCTGATATTAGATGTTTTATTAGGAGATAGTGTGTGGCACCCATGGCCAACATTCTGTCATTGTCAACACAAAAACAGCCCTATATTGCAGCAGACAGACAGACAGACAGACAGACAGACAGACAGACAGACAGACGGGGATCACAGACAAAGCTGTCTGTAACAGGGCTGAGCAAGTGGACCTGGCTGAAATATCAGTTCTGGAATGAAGGTGAGTAACGTTATTTCGGTATGTTTTATGTTTGTCATTTTTATGTTGTCCTCTCCATGTGGCCATGCTTGCAAACTTATATCAGCTATAACAGATGTGTATGTTACATTAATGTGCTTTCAACAGGTAGACAGACAGTCAATATCCTACTTTCCGACTTTCTGTCTGTCTGCTCGACTGTCTCACTGTCTGCCTGTCTACCTGACTGACTGTTGTCAGACTGACTGCCTGTCTACCTGTCTGTCTGTCTGCCTGACTGTCTCACTGTCTGCCTGTCTACCTGACTGTCAGTGTCTGAACTGACTGTGTGTTTCACTGTCTGTCTACCTGACTGACTGATGTCTGTCTGTCACTGACTGACTGACTGTCTGTCAGACTGTCTACCTGACTGACTGACTGACCGACCGTCTGTCTGTCTAATTGTCTGCCTGACTGTCTCACTGTCTGCCTGTCTACCTGACTGACTGTCTCACTGTCTGCCTGACTGTCTGCCTGTCCCACTGTCTGTCAGTGTCTGAACTGACTGTGTGTTTCACTGTCTGCCTGTCTACCTGACTGACTGATGTCTGTCTGCCACTGACTGACTGACTGACTGACTGTCACACTGGATGTTATGTAATTTAGTGTATAGCTTTGTTGCTTTGAATTTGACATTAGGCCAGGCATGACAATCAAGGCCTCTTTTAGGGCTGTGACGTCTGACCCCTTTTGTTTTTGCCCATCCTTAGTCGCCAGCTTTCTCCACCGCCCAGCCACCGTCATGGTCTTCGTCACCAGTGTCCGGGCCGGCCTCCTGAAAGGTTCCGCCTGTGTCGTTGGTGTAGAGGGCGTACAACAGGTGTAGAGGGCGTCCGGGAGGCAGGGCCGAAGGGTGGAGCAACCCTGGACGATGGCCCGGACACCAACGACACAGGCGGAACCTTTCAGGAGGCCGGCCCGGACACTGGTGACGAAGACCATGACGGTGGCTGGGCGGTGGAGAAAGCTGGCGACTAAGGATGGGCAAAAACAAAAGGGGTCAGACGTCACAGCCCTAAAAGAGGCCTTGATTGTCATGCCTGGCCTAATGTCAAATTCAAAGCAACAAAGCTATACACTAAATTACATAACATCCAGTGTGACAGTCAGTCAGTCAGTCAGTCAGTCAGTGGCAGACAGACATCAGTCAGTCAGGTAGACAGGCAGACAGTGAAACACACAGACAGTTCAGACACTGACAGACAGTGGGACAGGCAGACAGTCAGGCAGACAGTGAGACAGTCAGTCAGGTAGACAGGCAGACAGTGAGAGAGTCAGGCAGACAGTGAGACAGACAGACGGTCAGTCAGGTAGACAGACAGTCAGGTAGACAGGCAGTCAGTCTGATAGACAGGCAGACAGTGAGACAGTCAGGCAGACAATTAGACAGACAGACGGTCGGTCAGTCAGTCAGGTAGACAGTCTGACAGTCAGTCAGTCAGTGACAGACAGACATCAGTCAGTCAGGTAGACAGACAGTGAAACACACAGTCAGTTCAGACACTGACAGTCAGGTAGACAGGCAGACAGTGAGACAGTCAGGCAGACAGACAGACAGGTAGACAGGCAGTCAGTCTGACAACAGTCAGTCAGGTAGACAGGCAGACAGTGAGACAGTCGAGCAGACAGACAGAAAGTCGGAAAGTAGGATATTGACTGTCTGTCTACCTGTTGAATGCACATTAATGTAACATACACATCTGTTATAGCTGATATAAGTTTGCAAGCATGGCCACATGGAGAGGACAACATAAAAATGACAAACATAAAACATACCGAAATAACGTTACTCACCTTCATTCCAGAACTGATATTTCAGCCAGGTCCACTTGCTCAGCCCTGCTACAGACAGCTTTGTCTGTGATCCCCGTCTGTCTGTCTGTCTGTCTGTCTGTCTGTCTGTCTGTCTGCTGCAATATAGGGCTGTTTTTGTGTTGACAATGACAGAATGTTGGCCATGGGTGCCACACACTATCTCCTAATAAAACATCTAATATCAGATGGGGGACTGATCAAATATGATCGAATGAGGGTCCATGTGGTCTAATTTGTTTTAGTTTAGGGGACCTTGACATGAAAAAGTTTGAGAACAGTGTATAAAGGCAGAGACTTTATTGATTTTTTTTTTAGCTATGTATTTTTATTTTTTATTTTTTGTAGCCTATTATTTATTTATTTTTATTTATTCATTTATTTTGTATTTATGTATGTATGTATTTATTTATTTTTATATTATTTATTTTTATTTATGGATTAAATATAGCATTGATGCACTACCACCATTTATACTTGAAACTGTCAAATTTTGAATATTCATTGAAGGTAAAAATTTTTAATTTTTAATGAACAATGTAATTATTTTGACCAAATATTTTATACAGAAATGTAAATACTGTATAGCAAAACTCTACTCTGTCTACAACCTTTAAAAATGATTTAGAAACATTTTCCAAATCCATAAAATATACAGTATGAAAAACAAAATGTGTTGGGTGAGTTGAAAACGAGCCTAACTACGCTCAGTGTGGAAGATAGAAAGCATAATTGTTCTTGTAATTCTTTAAATCAAGAGAAAAATAACGAGTATTTTATTTTGAAGGGTGATGTGTATACCAGACCGTGTCAAGAGGCGTAGCCAGATTGTGTCAAGAGGCGTAGCCAGACCGTGTCAAGAGGCGTAGCCAGCTGGCTCTGCGGCGCTGCGGCGACGTGGCGGCGACGTAGCGACGTAGCTCACCTGATCACCCTCAAACAGGGCGGCGTAGCGGCGACGTTTGCTGCGAACTCGATATTTTGCACTTTGCACATGGAGAACGTACGCCTGGATAAACGCCCGGATAACGTACGCCGGGTTCACGTACGCCTGGATAAACGCCTGGACAACGTACGCCTGGATAAACGCCTGGATAACGTACGCCTGGATAACGCCTGGATTACGTACGCCTGGAAAACGTACGCCTGGAAAAGGTAAGTAGCATAGCAATTAGCCTATTAGCTAAGGGATCAGCCAAGCAGCATTTTGGTAAACAAACTGCGTCACGCCTGTCTTGTAGAGCCTGTTGTTGGGGACATTAGGCTGATTTAGTGACTGTGGAGTGGAGTCATACACCAAAGTAAAACCTTCTTTTATTTTTTGCATGTTTTTCATGGGGGGTTAAATCCTGAGGTAACCTGGGGAGAACATGCAAACTCTGTACAGAATAGCACTTTTGACAAGCTAGCCCACCTAGGCTGTAGGCACAATAACTTGTTAGCTAAAACTAAGGAGAAATAACTGGACAACACAAACTACATCAAACAGCACATACAGTGCATTGGAGAGGAGCAGGGACTGAATGGTCTGAACGTCTTTTAAGAATTGCACCCCCCAGAACCAGGCTGCAAGACAGGGCCCTGACAGTGGGAGGTTTACAACAAAAGCTAATTCACTCACAGGTGAGTGAATCAGCTGTTCAAAGCCTTGATCCTTCATTATGTCCATGGGCTTGTCAGGGAAGTGATGTATAGACTGTTTTAACTGGTTTTTCAGTCTTTGTTTATTGGATTTTCAGAGCATAGCATACAATTCACAAGTGTTACACAATTACAGGGCACATTGTTCATATGAGTTAGAGAATTGTGAGACATCAGTCTCATTGAACCACTTTGCCTGTTTTTCTAGGGTGCATCAGCATAGGATCCGTGAAGCAGTCAGAGCAGTTGATCCTGTTGGGACTGTCTTGCGTGGGCTTCAGGTGCACATCATCCCAAGACGACCATACTCTGTCCCGGCTCCTCTTTCCCTGTGGCACATAGATGGAAACCATAAATTAATCCGGTAAGATCTTAGTAGGCTATATTCATGCAAGGAAAATACGTGCTGTGTCTAATATCACTCTTTTAAATACCTCATGTTTCTCTTGTAGCCCGCTTTTGCTTTTGCTGACTTCCTGAAATGTGTCACAAGATGACACTCAGCACCCACGGTGCACGGTATGGGGTCTTGTTTGAGTGCAAAGTTTATATGAAGCTGCAGGGTGTGGCCGGCACACCTGACATGCTGCACATGTCATCCGATTCCTTTAGTGTCGCCATACAGTGTCATATTTGAAGCGTTGTCACTTAGAACGGATACTCGTTGGTCCTGGAATGTCAAATGGGTCAATAACCTCACTGAGTCACGCAGCAATGCCATCTGTTGTCTCAAGAACAACGCTCTGTACTTTCTAGTGTTCATCAAGAATATGGGCAGTGGCAGTCATGACTCATGTATCCATCCATCTGAATAGATGTCCAAATATCAGTGGTCAAGCTCACTGCCCCACTAAGTTGCGTTAATTCAAGAACCTCCTTTTTTATCCCTTCATATTTTGCGGTTAGTGCATGCATAATTGTATCACGCTTTGGCACTGTGTATCCCGGTTCCAAGATGTTTCTCATTTTCTTAAAGCCTGCACCCTCCACTATGTAAATGGGCCGCATGTCACGAGCAATAAATTCACCCCTATATGCACCTGCTACTTAAGTACAGTCCCCCAATACAGCAATCAATGCGATTATAAATAACAATTGCTATAAGAGCATTGCCAAACTTTTTTATATTTACATTTTTAATTTCTGTCATTGTGATAAATGTTGCAGTCCTTAGAACCATCCCACTAAAAACTATTGGGTTGGATAGTTGTTTTTGCAATATTAAGTTTGTTCATTTTAAATTATATTTATAATTTCATACCATTTTGGGTTTGTCACTTCACAGCTGGGGAATAGTCATACACGGGGGAATCGATGGCTTCAGTCGGAAGATTATGTACCTGAGGGCCAGCAACAACAACAAGGCATCAACTGTTCTCGAATGCTTCCTTGGAGCTGTGCATACCCACGGGTTGCCGAGCTGTGTCCGCAGCGACAAAGGAGAAGAGAATGTTGATGTGGCAAGGTACATGCTGGAGTGTCCGGAACGTGGCCCTGGTAAGCATTTGCAAAATAAATGAATAAAGTCTTCCACAATAATATAGTGGTAATTGCTAAAAATACCATAGTTTCAAAATGAATAGTAATTCTGATTTAGGATGACCCTGGAAATTCAAAGCATCAAAGAAAGACATTGCTTCAGGGGCTTTATCAAAGCCAAATAGACCGATAAATTGACAAATGGAGAATAAACAGATCCAGGATCTGTCCCTTGATCTGGTTTGGCTTAACCAGATCAAAGCAATCAAGCTATTCGTTACCATGACGCCGGTTATCAGCTGGGTCTGTCAATTTGGGATTTCTTTATCCAGCTCGGAGCTCGTGCACCTGAAAATGCTTGTGAACAGGAGCTCGTGCCCACAAAAGAGGCGTGGTTTTGTAACAACTAGCCAATCACAATGCAATATTGACAGCTCTGGATGTTAGAGCGTCTATTTCCTCATTCAATGAAAGCCACATCAAAGTGTAGGCTATAAATTAACGGAGCTTTACTGCATGTCACAATCAAAGTCTGTGTTGGATATAAGTCTGTTACTGAAGGACTGTCTAAAGTTACCGCTTTTATTCACATCAGTCATGGGTCAAACGTGCTTGGGAGCAAATAAAAATGAATACTTCACACTGGAGGAACAAACCATAATCTTAAGGAAATATGAAGAATTCAGAGATGTAATAAAAACCGAAGGCAACACTGCTGCACATAATAATCACAGAAAAATCGACCGTGGTTGGAAAAAATAATAACGCTCAGCGAAACTTCGCCGTTGGTATGCACGGTTGCATTGACTGATATAGGTTCGGAAAATATTATTATTATTATTTATTTTTTTTAATGTTTTTTTTCCCGATTTTTTATCCCATTTTTATCCCCCGTTTAGTGCTCATTTGAATTACTCAATCCTGGTTGCTACTCCATCCTCTGCCGATCTGGGGAGAGCCGAGACTGATTCCATGCATCCTCCGAGACATGGGCAGTCAAGTCAGCCGCTTCTTTTCACCTGCCCGAGGAAGCTTCACCGGTAGGACATAGCACGTGGGAGGTTCACGCTATTCCAACCAGTTCCCCTCCCTCTGAACAGGCGCCCTTAACGATCAGAGGAGGAACCATATAAGCAACCAGGATGTTGCATGTTTTTGTGAAGGGGGTTCCTATATGAAGGAGACCCCTGGGAGGCACGGGGAGAACATGCAAACTCCACACAGAAAGGCCATTTTGGGAAAATATTATTGACGTGCGAATTAATCGCACGAAAAAAATGCTCCCAATGTGTAAGGACCTTTAGTTGCTATGGAAATAGATCTCGGTAAGAAGTTAACTAGCATCGTAGCATGGCAAACCCAGTGTTAAACCTGAAGTTACCTCGCTAAGCAACTAATCTTGCTTTGTGGTCTAGGCCTCAGGTAATTTTGTTATTTGTTATTGGGTCAGGATACCCTCTTGTGGTTGGCTGGAAGTACTACAGAATGTAGAAGTTGCATGACCTTCAGTGTACCCTGAAAAAAAATCCAATACAAAATATTAGTCTGGAACACAAGGAATAGGCATCTTCCGGTACTTTATTCTCCAGAACACATTACAGAACATTTCTATGAACATTAAAAACGGCGCATCGATGTAACTTCCCTGTTATATTCTCAAAAATGAAAGAAAAAATTACAAAGTATGCAGTATGTTTAGTGAAACTTGAAATATGAACAGTTAACAATAGCGTGTACTGTAATCCTTGTCTCTCTAACAATCTCACAATGGCGCTGGTCATGTCTAACTGTTAGTCAGATAAACATTTATGTACATATTTGTGCAGATTAAATTGTGATTTGTACGAGAAGTCGACATACTGTAACAACATATAACAAATAAATTGCTTCCCCACACCCCCCCTCATCCAAAATCTCAGCCCGAAGGAGCTTCATCACCGGCAAGTCCGTCCACAATCAGAGGATCGAGCGCTTGTGGCGTGACTTATGGTGCGTGGTTGTCGGCACCTACTACGCTGCCTTCAGACATTTGGAGGACATTGGAGCCTTGGATGCAAACCAGGACTCGCATCTGATATGCCTCCACCATGTGATGCTGACCAGGCTAAACTGGCATCTCCACTTGTTCAGCCAAACATGGGACAGACATCCGATGTCGTCTGAGGGCAACAAATCCCCCGAGCAGCTGTGGGTGGCAGGACAACTCATGAATATGGAGCAGATACCCAATGAGGTAAAGTTGTCAACTAGAAACATTTCATTCCAGCTGCTGATTAAATGGCAAACATAAAGTGTAACTGATACTACAGACATAATCTAACAGTGAAGGCAGAGTGACACACCAAAATGCAAAATCTTTGTTAGCAAAATGTACAGTATGCTCCTTTTTGTTTTACATACATTTTATTTTCTATTTTTTATTAACAATGTTAATGTAAATTGACAGCGTGTTAAGCATGCAGTCTTTTTTGTGTGCCCGGTACATTAACGTTATGTTACACCAATTTCACAAACATCTCAAACGTTACTTTGTGGAATGCGAGGCAGCTCATTCACTGAATCACCTAACTTTAAACAACCCTGAAATACACGTGACCAAACGTTTTTTGTTTGAGAAGGCTGGCAACGGTAGGCTGTCATCAAAATAAAACCTCACCATGTCTGTAAATTACTGCTTGCACTCAGAGCGTGTATCTGTGAGTGTTAGCAGTCCTTAAAAATGATCAATATCGACTTTTTAACTATATCGCCCAGCCCTAGGGTCGGGCTTGTCTCCAAGCGGTTTAAAGATGACTATTTCTCCATAATGGTTTTTGTGTCATTAGACGGATTTCGCCACTTTGGGAATTGACTGGGATGGACCGACCTCCCCTGATACACCGGCTCCTGTTGAAGTTCCTGCGCTACACCGTGGACTACAGGACACATGTGAGACCCTGCTGCGAACAAACATTGATCCATTCCGGACAAGCGAGGTGTATGGCATAGACATTTACATGGAGGCTTTGAGGATGGTCCAAGGGCATTTGCATGAACGTTCAGGTGGGGCCACCCTGCCTGTCCCCTCTCCCATATCGCACCCTGCCCGTCAAGAGGAGCGGACGTAAGCCATTTCTAAACATGCAGTGAATTCCTGAACATAGCCAGACATTACTCAGATGGACTGCATGTTTATCAACAATTGTCCGTCATGAGCGCGCTCCCCGCGAACACGGACTTTAAAGCCCCAATCAGTAACTTTTTTGCCATTTTTTTCTGTAATATAAGATATTTTAAGTCATAGGACATGGTATATTGACTTGGAATAGGGAGACTCTTGCCTTTATTTCTCCCACACCGGCCTCCGTTGGCCAGCCCTGGGACTAAGCAGTTTATTGTCAGCCTCCCATGACAAGATGTGCACATGCGCTCTACAGCGGGCAGCGTTGTCTTCCTGAAAACCAGGAAGTAACTCGGTTCGGATTAGCTACGAAAATGATGTTTCACGCAACTATGGATTATTATTTCATCACGTGGTGAGTACCCAATGTCACAACATGTACATAGAGCTTTCTGGCGCTGTGTTTTGTTGACTTTGAACGGCGATATCGTTATCGATACTATTGCACGCAGAGTAACAGTGGAAGAGTTGCTGAATGGGGCTTTAACCACCCATGCCCCAAGTGCAGGGTCCGCTGGTAGAGCAGGTCTAGTTTAGCAGCTCCCAGCTCATTTCAAGAATGTGGGGTGAGAGGAAAAGCAAACGAGACAGATTATTATAGCCTATAAATAGTTTTTTATATATACTACTGTGTCACTTCTTCACTATTACTACATACTAATATACTTTTATTTAGAACACGGCTCTCTTGAATACTCGATTCTGATTGGTCAATCAACAAGATTCACCGGTCATTATTTCTCGACAACCGACCGCTGCTCTGCCACACCTGGATTAATCAGTTGATAAGAGCTTTTTGTCAGCAGACACTACTAATTAGGCCAACCAGTTGCAGCTGTGGTGTCTTGTGTGCCAATTACGAATGAAACCGCTTTGTCGTTGAAAACGCTATTAAAAAATCTATTTGAATAATTATTTTTGTCAGATTATTGAATGATTTAGTTGTAGGCCGTGTTCTAAGCAGGATAATGTATATTGAGGCGGTGATTACTGGGAAATAATGACCTTCAGGTGATGATTAAGCCCTCCGCTGCGCGTCGGCCTCAATCATTCACCTGTCGGTCATTATTTCCCCCGTAATCACCGCCTCAATATACATTATCCCCTACATATACTGTGTCTACTCAATAAAACCCTTTTGTCATTGTGTTTTATATGCAGACTAAGCAGTCATTGGCCGGAAAACTCATATTTCCTACTGATGGGACAATGACAGAGGTGAAGGCCAAGCTCGAGGAAGCCTTTCCGGCATTGCATGGTGTGTGTGGGGGGGGCGGTCAAACCAGAGCCATCTACCAAGAGTCGTGACATCTCCGTTCACTCCAATGGACCAGTTATTTTACTCTCAAGAGTTCCCGGAAGTAAGGTTATGGATTAAGCAGCGCTGTCTAGTTGCTGCAAAATGGACAGTTTGTGATGTACTTTGAAAGGGTCCGACGTTTAAATAATCAAAGTGTACATTATCAGCTTTATTTTATCATTCAAAAGTAGCGCGAGCCTCCTTCCTGGCTATTCATTGGCTACTGAGTCACGCATTTTGGACCTCCGCTGACGCCACTCTCTTACTAGATTGCTCTGGGTCAAACGAATAAAGTGCTGCAGAAGTCGACTACTTGTGGACCTTCCAGTCTTTGTCAATGTACACTCCTAGGTCTTTACAATCCTCGACATTGTCCGCTCTATGTGGATGGAAACAGGGGTCACCATCTTGATAAAATACAGTAGGGCTTGGTTTTTATTTTGCCATTCATTCACAGCGCACAGATTTCAAGGCCAATTCCATGTGGCTCAATTTTCTCCCTTGGTTTAAACTGTCCACCAGTAGATAGACAAATAAAAGAAGAGCCTCATTCATTGGTGTAGCAGTAGGCCTACATAAAAAGGTGCTAGTCTTACTGTGTGTGAAATGTATTAAATACTATTCCTTGTATATTATTTTTGTCTCGTTATTTGAAGTGAGAGCAAGACAAATATTTTTGCTGTTACCTGTTGCAGTTGGTGGAGGGAAAATGTGATGATTGGGGCTGTGATTCAGTTCGGAAATACGATGCTGTTGAACAGCGGTCTCAAACTCATGGGCCACATGCCCAGAAAAAAAGATAAATGCATAATAGATAACAAAACCTCAAAATGTTCCTGTCTATTTTAGTGTAAGGTATTACAGGTAGCCTACATTTTAAGAACAAGTTTTCACATAGGGTTAACTCTGATATCAGGTCTATCTGTAACTGCATTACAATTGATGACACCGGCTGTGCAGTTCTCTATCAAGGGCACTGAAAAAGGTTTACCACTTACTGATGAATACAGAAAACATCAATCATATTGAAATTGCTCCTGAAACCTCTTAGCCTTTCCTAACTGACTTCCAACTACCACTGCATATTAATGTAGGAACCTGAACATCCATAAAACAGCATGAAATGTATTGTCTTGTGGTAGGTCTGTGCAGCAATGTGTTTTTTTTTTTATATATTGGTGGGGGGGTGGTTGGTAGATCATGTTGAGCTGGTCACCTCAAGGCAAAAAAGTGTGGGCAGTGCACCCTTGCTGTTATGTTTCGACAACCAATGTGCTCACCCCCCCTAAAAAAAACGTTACAATATGCAGCTACTGAAGAAGGCAGTGGTCGAAACGTCTGGCTGCACCATGGACATCATGTAGAAAAGAAAACTTCCTGAGTGCGGGTCAGTTTATATTCTATTGAAACTTCAACCCTGCTGTAAGGCATGACAAGGTTGACAAACTTTCCATAGAAGTTTCAGGCAGTCACAACATGAACACATGATGCTAGCTCATTCAGTTTAAATGTTTCTTCTAGACGTTTTTGTTTTCTTGTGTTCAGACATAGGTTTATAGATGTTATTTATTTACCTTGACAGTTTCGACGAGTCAAACTCTCGTCTTCTTCAGAAGCAGTCGCACTGACAGCTGGGTAAGACGTGTCAACCAGTTGCTTTTCAGCAACTGGCGGTGTGCCCAGCTGAGCTTTCTTCTAGAACACTGATTCTTGCATTTCAGACATAGGCTACAAGATCCCTATGGATGTGAAAATTAAATAAGACAAGTTGTAAATGCTGACCCCCTGTTCCATTTGGCTACATTTACATTCAGTCTGCCTGGCTGGCAATGTTCTCAAAATATTTGTATTGTAGCCTACATTTTGAACAACAACAATGATAACAATACTATGATAATAGTTAAAATTAAGGAGGGCTATAATTGTTAATGTTAAACTCCACGATTAGGCCTACTTAATGTAGGCCTACAGGAACCTAAAATAAATTACAGAATGTACAGAATGACTCATGGAATTCTGCACAAAATCATCTCAATTAAAATATATATATCTATGATTTGGGTACGATGAGACAAAACCTTATCTTAATGTGGATTAGGGTCCTTGATATGGAAAAGGTTGGGAATCACGGGACTATTGTTTATGTTTTAAATGTCTCAACAATCACACAGACACAGGCAGGATGAGAGCCAAAGTCACGCCAAATTCCGGATTAGGCATAATGCACCAGAGCCATTCACCCACCAGTTTTGGCGGGTGAAATGGTCTTTCATGATTCTAAATATACCCGAATCACTTGGTTTGACCAAGTAAAACGATTGTTGTAAACATTTTACAAAATGATGATGGAAAAAAGAATGGCGGACGAATGCTCTGGTGCGTTTGCTTAAACAGGAAGTGGGCGTAACTTTGGCTCTAATGCAGACGCACGTCACACGTAACGTAGCTGAGTAGGCGACGATGGACACGTACGGCACACGTCACGTAGCTTCTCACGCGTGGGGGTAGGCGACGTTCGACACGAGTGGCTGCTCTGTGTGTGAGTACATCAATAGGCTCGTTTGAGATGACTGCCGCCTCGCCTGGAAAGCAGACGAGAGCAGGCGAGCACAGTCAGGCGAGGCGTCAACAAGTCGAACACCCCCGACGGCACACTCGCTGCTGCTTTTCTTCTTCTACAGTTTGGTTTAACAGCGGTTTGTAAACAAATTAAAACATGCACACTCACTGCTCAAATAACACAGCCCTTCAGATTCCTTATTTTTATTTTAATGTAGGCATTCCACGTGGTATTTATGTAAAATATGGAGTGACAGCTTGGAATAGATATAAAATTGAAGTTTCTACACTTCACTGTGGGTTTGTGATGCACCTGTGTTGAACCAATGGGCGCTCAGCTTGATGCGTTTCTCGTCATCCTCTGTCATCCACAGTCGGGCGCAGTTGGTGGGGAGCAACTGCGGCGCCTCGCTCCAAATCTGCGCCCGCCTCGCTCTCGCGAGAGTCACGTGACTCACGCAGTCGGTCAGGCAGAGCAAGTTGATGTAGCCTACGTGTGTCTGTATTGAAGAGATAACAGAGAAACTGATCAAAACAGTTCTTCTACATCTATTTGTTTTCACTTCTTGGATATTTAATTTATTTAACAATTCATCAGTTTGCTTGGGACCACCTGGAACCCCCTCAAAGACCCCTGGTGGTCCCCCCGGACCTCACATTGAGAACCACTGCTCTGGATTAAATTAAATTAAAAGAGAAACCTTAATTAGGGAAACTAAAATAACAACACATGACTACACAGTAAATGAGTAAATGTGTAGTTATGTGATGTCTGTCTGTCAGCATCTTCTTCAACAGCTCTCTGGCTCCCTCTGCTGCTGACAACTGAGGAAACTTTATTTTTATTTCATATTTGATGTGCTCATATTCTGTTTTATTTCCCTGCTGAGTCCGAGCTGCAAAGGTCTAATTTAACCGATAAATCTATAATTGATTTAGTTTGAAGACTTCACACTCAACACAAAGCAAGTCAGCAGACGAGGAATATGAAGAGTGTTGCTGTTAAAGAGCCACGATCAACAAAACTTCCCTGCATGATTCAAAGTTATCAAAACAATACAAAGTGCTGAGTGTTCAGTTGATAAGTTAGTGCAAAAAGGCTGCACAGTAGCAATGAAGTGCTACGACTGCATCAACTAATCAAGCTGCTTTCTGCCTTCCCTCAGTCATATCATGTCATGTCAAATATCATCTGAAGAAGTAACACATGGGCGTACACCGCATGCTTAGTGAGAAAGATGGTGTTTGGCAATAATATAAATACATTAATAATTATGTTTTATTTCTTTAGCACTTTTGCAGGTAGAGTTATTAAGTGTTTGACAGGGAATAAAACAAGTAAAAGCTAACAGGAATGAATTGAAAACAGATTAAAGAAGGATCAAATTGCAAAATGCAAGAGAGCACCAGGTAGAAACAAATTGTTTATCAAATATCAAATGAGTTGTGTGCATGGTTTGGCTCAAATTCATTTCAACCAGTGAAGTCAAGCTTCTGTCCATTGGTCAATCATAGAGTCTTGATTCTCATTGATTTCTTTCAAGACAGCATGTATGAACCTTTTTCAAGATTTTGTTCTCAGTTTGTGGATTGAATCCAGCAGCTTAACTGGCTGAATAGAAAGTGAATTGACCCTTGACCCTGTGCCATGCTTCCAGGTTCAGCTCACCCTGACATCACTGTCTCCTGATTTCCCTCTAGATTAAGATGAAGCTCTGCCTCTTTTTTTAAACCAGGAGCTTTAGTGACTCAATAATAAGAGCTCTGTTTACACTCCTATGTTACAATCTTACAATTTACAGTGTTACAATTTACAGTGTTACAAGGTTAAAAATTCACTTAGCAGACACTTTTATCCAAAGAGATGTACATCTGAGCTTTATACAACACAAGCAATGATCTAGTCAGAAGACAACAACATGAGGAAGTGCCATGAGGCCAAGCTTGAGTCTGAATGGACCCAGGTGTCACCAGGCAGCACAGAGTGCAGAGGATTTATTTATCATTCATGTCCCTCATTCATCACCATTCATGCTATTAACATTCATGTATCTATCATCCCTTTTTCATCCTTTCATCTTTCATGCTCATCAAGTGTGAAGGTGTTGGTTAAAGAGCTGCAGGGTCTGGAGTCTCTTCTTAAAGATAGAGAGCTAGGCCATGTTCAGACTAGGAGGCCAAATCTGATTTGTGAACTTTAGTGGCCTATTAATGACTTTATCCAGATTGGTTTTATGAGTCTGGACGCTCCAAGTCTGATAGGTGTCACTTGTCCCAAATCACATATGGAGATAGTTTCCAATCTGCTGTGTCTTCAGTGCGGACGCGCAGATCCACCAAATCTGATTTGAACATCACTCGCAGACCTGAATGAGGGAGTTCAGGTAGGCAGGAGGGGGTGTAGACCTGAATGAGGGAGTTCAGGTAGGCAGGAGGGGGTGTAGACCTGAATGAGGGAGTTCAGGTAGGCAGGAGGGGGTGTAGACCTGAATGAGGGAGTTCAGGTAGGCAGGAGGGGGTGTAGACCTGAATGAGGTAGTTCAGGTAGGCAGGAGGGGGTGTAGACCTGAATGAGGTAGTTCAGGTAGGCAGGAGGGGGTGTAGACCTGAATGAGGGAGTTCAGGTAGGCAGGAGGGAGTGTAGACCTGAATGAGGGAGTTCAGGTAGGCAGGAGGGGGTGTAGACCTGAATGAGGGAGTTCAGGTAGGCAGGAGGGGGTGTAGACCTGAAAGAGGGAGTTCAGGTAGGCAGGAGGGGGTGTAGACCTGAATGAGGGAGTTCAGGTAGGCAGGAGGGGGTGTAGACCTGAATGAGGGAGTTCAGGTAGGCAGGAGGGGGTGTAGACCTGAATGAGGGAGTTCAGGTAGGCAGGAGGGGGTGTAGACCTGAATGAGCGAGTTCAGGTAGGCAGGAGGGGGTGTAGACCTGAATGAGGGAGTTCAGGTAGGCAGGAGGGGGTGTAGACCTGAATGAGGGAGTTCAGGTAGGCAGGAGGGGGTGTAGACCTGAATGAGGGAGTTCAGGTAGGCAGGAGGGGGTGTAGACCTGAATGAGCGAGTTCAGGTAGGCAGGAGGGGGTGTAGACCTGAATGAGGGAGTTCAGGTAGGCAGGAGGGGGTGTAGACCTGAATGAGGGAGTTCAGGTAGGCAGGAGGGGGTGTAGACCTGAATGAGGGAGTTCAGGTAGGCAGGAGGGGGTGTAGACCTGAACGAGGGAGTTCAGGTAGGCAGGAGGGGGTGTAGTAGACCTGAATGAGGGAGTTCAGGTAGGCAGGAGGGCGTGTAGACCTGAATGAGGGAGTTCAGGTAGGCAGGCGCTGTTTTTGTTGCAGTTTTATAAGCGAGTGTCAAGTCTTTGAATTTGATGCGGACAGCAGCCACAAGGAGGCAGTGGAGGGACATGAGCAGTGGTGTGACGTGTGTTCTTTTGGGCTGGTTGAAGATCGTTCTGGATCATCTGCAGAGGTTTGAAGGTTCATGCAGGCAGGCCTGTCAGTATTGCAGTAGTCAATGTGTGAGAACACAAGAGCCTGAACCAGGAGTTGTGCTGGGTGCTCAGACAGGTACTGTTACTATAATAGTAACAATAATAACAACAATATAAACTATAATGTTAGCCTGTTATAATACAGAGAAATGTAAACATTTCGGTCTTGCAAACAAATATGTAGCCTACATAGGCTAGGTGACAAAAGTTTAAAAGTTTAAAAATAGGATAAAAGGAGTTGAAGATATCTGTACAGTAGGCTATATGTCTATGTACAAGATGTGCAGAGGGCGGAGCCTAAGCTTTAGAGTGGTTGTGTCCCATTTATCCTTTTCCTGTCACAACCGCTCACAAACCTTGCTGCTGTGTCTGTCTCTCTCTCTCTCTCTCTCTCTCTCTCTCTCTCTCTCTCTCTCTCTCTCTCTCTCTCTCTCTCTCTCTCTCTCTCTCTCTCTCTCTCTCTCTCTCTCTCTCTCTCTCTCTCTCTCTCTCTCTCTCTCTCTCTCTCTCTCTCTCTCTCTCCGCCCTCCGAGTTCATCATTTCCTTGTTCGGTGTGGCGCAGATTATTTTCACCAGCTAAAGGTAGGCTATTGTAACAGTACTTTACTGACACTTTTACCCTAATTTAACTCTTTAATGAGACTGTTAACACTGTTAAAACTGTTAGCCTATTTGCTTATTTAGACTAAAAAGAGGAACTATCAGCTGTCAAAGTTTTCTCCGTGTAAAAAAAACTGATTCAAAACTAGACTTGTTTACCCTGAAGTTATGAGGCCGCCGCTGCACCGTCATATCAAATGAACACACCTAGAACTGACAGAGGAGAATATTGCAGTCTGTCTTCTCTCTCTCTCTCTCTCTCTCTCTCTCTCTCTCTCTCTCTCTCTCTCTCTCTCTCTCTCTCTCTCTCTCTGTCTCTCTCCTAAAAGATAGACAACAAATGTTGGTTTTAGAATCAATCCTACTCTTGAGAAAAAAAGTGTGGATGTATAAGTATACATAATACATCCATAACCTTTTTGATATTGCAGACTGTGACGTCAGACAGATTTTAGATGCACTCTCATAGACCCTTCTCACGGGGCCCATTTTGTGTCGAAAAGGCAGGGTAAACACAGGTGCAAGCAAAACACTAATGAGGGTTTCAAACTTCTTGATTGGAATTTGGAAACCCTCATTAGTGTTTTGCTTGCACCTGTGTTTATTCTGCCTTTTTCACACAAAATGGCCCACGTAAAAAGGGTCTATTCTCACTCGTCAAAATTGGAGGCTTTAACAACATTTTGGGGGCACTTTAAAAATAGTAATTAATGCATAAAGTTGCTAAAGTGTAGTGTGAACAACAGCGCTGTTTGTGTGTGTTCTTCATCGTTGTCTTCTGGCATCCAGCTTGTAGGTGCTGAGTGTGATACAGATGTGATTTAAATGTATTGAATGAAAATACAATTATCAAAATGTTGGGGGCAATTTTTGCCTCATGATCATGGTTTTTAGGGGAATTAATCTGAGATTTCTTGGGGGCATTTTTGCCCTGTGTGTGTGTGTGTGTGTGTGTGTGTGTGTGTGTGTGTGTGTGTGTGTGTGTGGCCCCTGGCTAAATTCCTACACTGGCAAACACATAGATAAATACGTAGCTGTGAGAGAGCAGAATAGACAGGGTATATTATAGACAGGGTATACTGTCTGGGGCTGAGCGATATGGTTGAAATCAGTATCACGAATAGTCACAGGGGTCAGTTTAGAAACATAATGTATATCACAATATGGGTCATATATTAAGCAAAATTAAAATTTGGTACTCCACAATTATCATATTATCATATATTATAATTACCTGGCGTTATGATGTCACTGAATAGACGACAAACGATAGTACTGGATTATCTCCCTTTGGCACAGCTGCTACTCAATCAGTCAGCTGTAGACATTCTGACTAGTCTAACCTTAACCAGAACTAACTAGCACAGAAGAAATCTAACTAATCTACCACCTAGTCTGCCCTGTCCTGACCTACTCTAATCTAGTCTAATCTTAGCCTGAACACTATACGATCATGGCTAATCTGCAGCCTAACCTAAACCACTCTGAGCTACCCCGGCACCGACTACCCCAGTCCCCACTCCCACAAAGATATGAGAAGTGGAGCCCAGGCGAATACCCCCACAACCCCACAACCCCACAACCCCACGGCCACAAGGAAACCTTTCCACCTGTGAACTTATAGCCCCAGGATTGCTAGCCTTGTGTGTTAGCCCCAACCCAGCCCCCAGTGACCTGCTCTCAGGCTCACCCTGCTTACAGAGAGAGCAGGTCACGTGGGGGCTGGGTTTACCTAGGCTACAGGATTGCCTCACCTTAAAGGAGAGGAGGAACCTTGTGAGGGCCGATGCAGCTTAGAGGCCAAACATAGACCCCAACTGGGGACCCTCCTCCAGGACAGGCTGAGATGCAATCGATGTTCGGCTAAACATTTGACTGTTGCAAATATGGAGATGAAATTGCCACAAAAAAGAGTTGGTTGGTAGTTGAAGGTAAATAAAAATAGTACAGTGGATAACTACAATAATTTTGCACTGTTTTGTTTTTTAGAGAAGCATGACATTTCTCACATAGTTATTGAATACCATCATGCTTATTTTCAGATGTGGAGGGAAGGGAAGTCAGATTTGACCTCAAATCCAAGATGGCCGCTGATCCCATGGGTCTAATGTTCAAAAGTGCTCATAACAGTTGTGCACTTTTTGAGAAAAGCATGACATTTCTCACATAGTGAGTGAATATCCTACCATAATGTTTATTTTCAGATGTGGAGGGAAGTCAAGTTTGACCTCAAATCCAAGATGGCTGCCAATCCCCCGAGTCTAATACCGCATTCAAGACAACTTGGAACACTGGAAAAATTAGCTCTGACCTGTAAAAAATGATTTGAACGCTTGTCGAGGTCGGAATTACATGTCAGAAATTCGGGTATCATTTCAGATCTCCAGTTTGTCCGAGTTGACATCATCAAAGTGTTTTTTTACCTAATTTGAGGTGCAATTATGCAATATGTGTTTATATTGTTTATATTTCGCTCTGATTATAGCAATATGTTGAATTCAACAGCTATTTTACCAATGAAATTAGCTAGCTGAAGTTAGCTGTGTATGTTTTTGTAAATGTATCCTGTAATAAAAGCTTGTAGTAATGACTGAGTGCGGCTAACAGCATGTTGGTGTGTTTGTGTGAAGGTGTTGTTGGCTCCACTATGAGTCAGTGTGAGGAGAGAGAGGAGGGGCTCTCTCTGTCTGAGGAACATGACAGCCGGACCAAAGCTAAGAGGTAAGATGAGATAACTGTTCTCTATCTCACAGCTCAGCATTGACATCATTACAGCTCAGCAGTGACATCATTACAGCACAGCAGTGACATCATTACAGCTCAGCAGTGACATCATTACATCTCAACAATGATATCATTACAGCTCAGCAGTGACATCATTACATCTCAACAGTGACATCATTACAGCTTAGCAGTGACATCATTACAGCTTAGCAGTGACATCATTACAACTCAGCAGTGACATCATTACAGCTCAGCAGTGACATCATTACAGCTCAGCACTGACATCATTACAGCTCAGCAGTGACATCATTACATCTCAGCAGTGACATCATTACAGCTCAGCAGTGACATCATTACAGCTCAGCACTGACATCATTACAGCTTAGCAGTGACATCATTACAGCTTAGCAGTGACAATATTTCAGCTCAGCAGTGACATCATTACAGCTCAGCACTGACATCATTACAGCTTAGCAGTGACATCATTACAGCTTAGCAGTGACATCATTACAGCTCAGCAGTGACATCATTACAGCTTAGCAGTGACATCATTACAGCTTAGCAGTGACATCATTACTTAGCAGTGACATCATTACAGCTTAGCAGTGACATCATTACAGCTCAGCAGTGACATCATTACAGCTTAGCAGTGACATCATTACAGCTTAGCAGTGACATCATTACAGCTCAGCAGTGACATCATTACAGCTTAGCAGTGACATCATTACAGCTTAGCAGTGACATCATTACATCTCAGCAGTGACATCATTACAACTCAGCAGTGACATCATTAACCCTTCATTATCCTGAGTCAAAGCTCTGTCTGTCTCTGTTGTGTTGAAGGCCAGTCCAGCAGGAGAGAGCAGACTCCCCTGTACCCAGCTGTGTGTCCATGAAGAGTGACTGGTCTATGACTCATCCTAGGAATTTCAAAGATGGACAGCAGTCTACTGAGCAAAGGTAAGCAGGGGTGCAAACTTGTCACCTTTCGGCGAAATTCGCAGTTTTTAATCCAAAATAGGTCATTTGTGTGATTCATTTAGATCTGTTGAGTGCCGGGCGCTGTCTGGCTCTGACTTCCGAGTTGTCAAAAACAGATTCACACTGATCACGCTATGACTGAGTGTGTGTGCCACAGCGTGCTGTCAATCTCTCCCCCTGCATCATGCACACACAGAAAGGGAGGGAAATAGCAAAATAAAATGTTTTCAATGGCTTCTGTGTGCTTTATACTTGTGCAGAATCATTTTATTTTGAAAATATCCGACGACGTCGTATTGTTATTATCGCTAACTAACACATGAGTGCAGCCGGTCAGTGCGGTCTGCGTCTCTGCTTCGTGAGCTGGATTAGCTCGCTGGCATAACCAGACGGACCAGACTCCAAAACAGATCGAATTAAAATGTGTCAGACACTGGTTTTGTATGCAGGAGACAAGGCTACAGCTGCAGGATCAAATGGACAAAAAGACTGCAACACCACAAACACGACCAGAGCTCAGACAACAACTAACCATAAAGCACTATCCAGTGGCAGTATGGCCGCCTGTCACTCAACCGGGCCACGCCCTTAATTATGCATAACTTTAAACCTTTATTAAATGTAAACGGCTGAGTTATGCAAAAATTGACCCCCCTACAGTTGTTATGAAAAAGTGAAATTAGCTATATAGACCAAAACCGTGTTTCGGTCCAGGCTGTAAAGATGTTTAATTACTGTTGGGGCATTTTAACAGGAACGACGGGACTTCTGAGTCCTGCCTCAAGTGGCCATTCGAGGAATTACAGCTTAAACAAAGACTTCCGCATCTTCAGGGGAAAGGTGGTGGGCTTGCCCCTTGGTCAAACCCTGAGCTAGCCCCCTGGTGGTCACTGAGCAGCTACCAGATCCGTCTGGGGGTTGAGATCTTTGCTCAAGTTCGAGTGGTGGTAGTTGCACAGGGTGGAGAAAGAATCATTCACTCTGACTTTCAAAGTTGTTACTGGGATTCAAACTGGCAACCTACTGGTCAAAACCCTGCTTCTCTAACATGTTTACTGCCACCACCCTGTTTGATCAATCCTTAGCAGGATCCAGCAGAAGAGAGCAGACTCCCCTGTACCCAGCTGTGTGTCCATGAAGAGTGACTGGTCTATGGATCATCCTCGTCACTTCAAAGATGGACAGCAGTCTACTGAGCAAAGGTAAGAACTGAAAACAGATGAGTTTATTTGATTCTACTGAACAGAGGAAAGAAGTCATGATACTCTGTTGATTTAGTTTCTTCTCTCAAAACATCACATCCAATAATCATAGCAGCATTTACAGTAGGAATGCACCATATTTAACGCACCGATACATTATCATCCAATATGGCCATTTTGCATGAGCTCGTGACGTCACAGCTGCACCTGGTGCCAGGCACACTAGAGCCAAACATGGCTGCCGGCAGTGTGGCTGTTCCACAGTTTCAGATGATAACAACTAGGGGAAATAGCAAAAGAAAACGTTTTCAATGGCTTCTGTGTGCTTTATACTTGTGCAGAATCGTTTTATTTTGAAAATATCCGACTGGACGTCGTATTGTTATTATCGCTAACTAACACAGGAGTGCAGCCGGTCAGTGCGGTCTGCATCTCTGCTTCGTGAGCTGGATTAGCTCGCTGGCATAACCAGACGGACCAGACTCCAAAACAGCTCAGCAGTGACATCATTACAGCTTAGCAGTGACATAATTACAGCGAGCTCAGCAGTGACATCATTACAGCTCAGCAGTGACATCATTACAGCTCAGCAGTGACATCATTACAGCTCAGCAGTGACATCATTACAGCTCAGCAGTGACATCATTACAGCTCAGCAGTGACATCATTACATCTCAGCAGTGACATCATTACAGCTCAGCAGTGACATTACATCTCAACAGTGACATCATTACAGCTCAGCAGTGACATCATTACAGCTCAGCAGTGACATAATTACAGCTCAGCAGTGACATCATTACATCTCAACAGTGACATTATTACAGCTCAGCAGTGACATCATTACAGATCAGCAGTGACATCATTACATCTCAACAGTGACATCATTACAGCTCAGCAGTGACATCATTACAGCTCAGCAGTGACATCATTACAGCTCAGCAGTGACATCATTACATCTCAGCAGTGACATCATTACATCTCAACAGTGACATCATTACAGCTCAGCAGTGACATCATTACAGCTCAGCAGTGACATCATTACATCTCAACAGTGACATCATTACAGCTCAACAGTGACATCATTACAGCTCAACAGTGACATCATTACATCCCAACAGTGACATCATTACAGCTCAGCAGTGACATCATTACAGCTCAGCTGTGACATCATTACAGCTCAGCAGTGACATCATTAACCCTTCATTATCAGGAGTCAAAGCTCTGTCTGTCTCTGTTGTGTTGAAGGCCAGTCCAGCAGGAGAGAGCAGCCTCCCCTGTACCCAGCTGTGTGTCCATGAAGAGTGACTGGTCTATGGATCCTCCTCTTCACTTCAAACATGGACAGCAGTCTACTGAGCAAAGGTAAGAACGGAAAGCAGATGAGTTTATTTGATTCTACTGAACAGAGGAAAGAAGTCATGATACTCTGTTGATTTAGTTTCTTCTTTTATTACAATTAACTATCCAGATTCCAGAAGGGTTTTCATGAACATATTTTCTTTTGCAGCATTGCTCTGCCTCATAGTTACATATTCATACCAGAGCTCCTCAGTACAACAACAGCCTTCTGCTGTTGGTCACTGAGCAGCTACCAGAACAGTCTGGGGGTTGAGATCTTTGCTCAAGGTCTAGTTGTTGGTAGTTTCACAGGGTGGAGAAAGAGTTACATATTCAAAGTTGACTTTCAAAGTTGTTACTGGGATTCAAACCGGCAACCTACTGGTCAAAACCCTGCTTCTCTAACATGTTCACTGCCACCACCCTGTTTGATCAATCCTTAGCAGGATCCAGCAGAAGAGAGCAGACTCCCCTGTACCCAGCTGTGTGTCTATGAAGAGTGACTTTTCTATGCATCATCCTATTAGTTTCAAAGATGGACAGCAGTCTACTGAGCAAAGGTAAGAACTGAAAACAGATGAGTTTATTTCATTCTACTGAACAGAGGAAAGAAGTCATGATACTCTAGGTAGGTGACGTCACAGCTGCACCTGGTGCCAGGCGCACTAGAGCCAAACATGGCTGCCGGCAGTGTGGCTGTTCCACAGTTTCAGATGATAACAAGTAGGTCTGTCAAACGATTAATTTTCTTAATCGCGATTAACTACAGTTAATCGCGATTAATCGCATCTTTGTATCGCATGTTTAAAATGCCATTATTTTGCATTTCAAAGCATTTTTAATTAGATATTAATAATTCTTACCAGTGTGTCGTGATTGGGAATCAAATGAATGCAAATAAATGTACTTTGTGATCTTGAATTTTAGATTTATTTTCAATTAAATAGAAGTGCAATGTAGACAGGAGATAACAATGTCTACAAAATATATATTGAATAGAAAATAAATGCACAATTGTAAACAGTGCAGTACACGCTCCAGAACCGATACTTCCGGCAGCGGCGCTGTGGAGCAGTCGAAACCCAAAATGACACAGCCGAAGAAGGGTGTGTCTGAGCTAAAAACTTTGGCACTTCCATGTGAATAATGGCTCGGTATTGGAAACTGTATTGATAACATGTATATCGCGTGAAGCCATTGGAGCCGACCTCCCAGTGGTTAGAGCAGAGGTTCTCAAATGTTTTTCAGCCAAGGACCCCTTACAAGATAGAAAATATACCGGGGACCCCCTCATTCTGATTTGTGATTTTGGGCTAAGCTTAATTGTTTCCACGGTAACGTGCTTGACTTTTAATTTGATTGGTTTGTTATTAGAATGTAATCCATGAACCATTTTAGATTTAAAGCATAAACTATTTTCGTTGAACTATGAAGATTTTGCAAAAAATATATATATATATTTTTTTATTACATTACATTTACATTACGTCATTTAGCAGACACTTTTGTTTTATCCAAAGCGACTTACAATATCACAATTTGTCAACAGTACAGAAAACCACTATGCAACACAATCAATGACAGCCAAGATATTTTGATAGACTAGCACCATGTAGGAAGTAGTTTGAGAAGGAATAAGTAACATGTAGCATTTTATTTAAAATTTTTTTTTTTTTTTTTTTTTTTTTTTTTACTTGAAAACTTTTCGCGGACCCCCTGGCAAAGTGCCACGGACCCCTGGGGGTCCGCGGACCCCCATTTGAGAACCACTGGGTTAGAGGACCCGCGCATCTGAGACTCTGAAGAAGGAATGAGTGATGAGTCTCGCGCTAGCTAGTTGGCTGCTAGCTGGCCGCTAGCTGCTCCGGTATGCTTAGCTTTTAGGTGATAGTTCAAACTCGATGTACTTCGGTGATATTTTAATTCCGTTTTACACAAGGTGCAAACTCCTGTTGACTTGTCCACTGTGCCATTTGGGAGTTTTTTAAAGTAAAACGAGCCATTTAGAAGCATATTGCTGTCTTTATCCTCCATGCCTGCACAGGCAGGAGACAGGAAACGGCTGTGACCAGCTTGACTACAAGTACGGGTGCGATGAAGGGACAAAATAGCAGCAGGCGATTTACGAGACAGCCCTAATAACAACACTATTGCACTATTGAGGGGAAGCATCTGAGCTGGCATTACGTTAAACCAAAAAGTATTGGAGGCAGTCGCGCACATCCAAAAAACGTAAAGCAGGTGGAGGAACCAAAAAACAGTACAAAGTGAATCACTGGAGCTCCAATTACCTTTTTATTTAGCCATCCAACATTGACGTTTCGAGCTACTGCTCTTCCTCAGACATAAAAATTGTTACAAAGACGCCATGTTTAAATACACCCGTCATGTGATCCAGAAAAGATACATAAAAGTTACATAAAAGCCACAGATGCACAACAACAGACACACAGTAGACAAATATGTTTACATAACCATCAAGTATATATACAGGGTAAAAATACATATAGATCAGACCCTTAGGGCCCTATCGTTGTACGGCGCTATCGTTTGTGCTGCCTTTACGCTGCGTTTTGCGCGCCTCTTATTGCTATCTTCCCAGCGTCTGAAGCTATCGTCTGCCTCCACCGTCCAGTTTTGTGCTGTGATGACACAGGTGTAGGCGTGGCCCAGGCGTGTCGGTGGGCCTCTAGCCTATCATGTGTCTCGCACAAGTGTCATTTAGCGCTGTGGGGAAGATACCGTCGGTATGTGCCGAGCACAAGGAGAGGTTTGGGAGTTGCCCGTTCCAAAATAGGCGTTACAGCGCAATGTGTTAGAAAAAAATCGCATTACATTACATTACGTCATTTGGCAGATGCTTTTATCCAAAGCGACTTACAATAACACCTATAAGAAATAAGAAATCGCCTTGGGTGCTCTCAATTTTAACGCCAGGAAATAGCTGGTCTTAGCGCAAACGCAGACGTATGCCTGAGCGCAGACAGTCTCTACATCTCCGTGCAGTACAGGAAGTCCTTGCTTGGATACATTTACGCACGGCATGGATGTCACTCTCCTCGCGCCTGCACACACTCTCTCCTCGGAATGCCACGTTGAGTTTCAACTATAGCCTGCATTCCAGAAAAAACACACCTTGATTTAAAAATTAGAATTTGTTTGTCATGGTTTGATTAGGCTACATAATTCCCGACCATACAGGTCTGTGGTGTAACATTAGATTACTTTAGGTAGGAGACCACATGCCACAGGCATTACCACGCCTCCACAATACTTTTGGGCATAAACCCGCCTATACGGAGATGTGCGCAGAGATGACGTGAAGCGCAGCGGGCCGACACGCCCACAATTAGGGCTTTGCGTGGCGCTATTCCAGCGCAAAATGGGCGCTAAGGCAAAATTACCGCCGTCGGGATAGAGCCCTTAACTCATTGAGTGCCAGCCACTATGGAGAACGGACGCTCCCAGTGCCAGAGTTTCAGAGCGTTTTCAGTGATATCTCGAGGCCCACAGAATATTGTGTGATATTACTATGTAAACACCGAACACGCAGAAAGAACGATGAGACTCTCTTCTATCATCTGCAAAAAAAAGTTTATTGATACCATTTTCCCTTCTTTAGTTATGAGCCGGAGAAGATAGGCTGTTTTGAGCAAAAAGACAGGTTTCAAATTATAAGCTGAGATATTCAGCCTTTTGTGAAATGAAGCATTTCAAGCACATTCACTGACTCTAGCTAATATTTTCTGATGTAGTGATGTGGTGTAGTTGTGTGGTGCCTGCGTGCCCCACCCCCCTTTTCCCCCCTCAGCTGCAAACTCCTCCCCACACTAACACACAGCCTACACGCACCCAGTCTATTTTCAGAGTTTTTGTGCGCCGGGCGGCTCCCAGCGCGACAAGGAAATGCCAAACCGGACTGCAGGGAAAGGTTTGGCCCTTCGGCGTCGGGTGCTGCCTTTCTGGCGGGTAATCGTGTGGAGAAACTATATGCAGACAGACAGACAGAGGCAGAGGAGCTCAGTTGTGGGCGCGGATTGACTGCGGTTCGCAGACAACGTCAGCTGCAGACAGAGCAATCTATATGGCTCTGGCTGCAGCATGCATCGGTTTCTCTTTGATCACGGCTTTTTCCTCCTGTTTTCCGGACCTTTCTGTAATCTGGAGAGCACTGTCGCCACCTAATGAGTCCGTAAAATAGGTTATACACCTTCAATAGCTCCCATATTTGTACAGGAGATGCCTGAGGCTTTGATCCACGTCCCACCGTCAAAAAACGCAATTGACGAACATACTCGTCCTTGGCACTCTACGTTACTAAACGAAATGACGAACATACTCGTCCGTGGCACTCAATGAGTTAAAGTACATAAGGAAAACAAGATCAGGCCAAAAGGCCATCATACCTTGGAAATGGTATGGTCTAGAGTGGCGCTTCTCAGGGGCGGAGCAACCCTATCAGCCCAGAGGGGGCGAAGCTTTTAGGGGGGCCCACGCCGCCGGCCGCGAAGAAAAATTTGCCTTTTTTGCATGTTTGAATCTGTTTTAGCCATATTTAGTGGAATATCTCATTTTAAACACACCAATGTTATTGTCTATTGATTGAATTCCTCTCACACTCACACCACTGACTTTATTAAATAAAGTCATTTTAAGTCCGTGAATATGTATTTCTCCACTCTTCTTCTGGGGGCGTGGCCGCGTTTCAACTGCACAGCAGCGCCACGCCCCCAGAAGAAGAGTCTCTGAAAAGGGAAAGATACCGTTTCCGGCTACACAAATAAGCATCGTACTCGTAAACTGAAAGGTAACAAACATCGTTGCCAGACCGGAGTGAGGGAAGACACCCGTGGCTACGTGTCAGTACTTTTGTCTTTGTGATTCGTGCATGTTTGAAGCCAGCCGAGCTTGCTTTGGGTCTCACTTCCACGGAGAAGGACAAGCCGTGCGCAACTCTAAAGGAGAATCCATTTAGAGTTGCGTGTCACGGCTAGTTGAGCTAAATGCAGAACTGGACAGAGCCATCATCTGTTTGGAGACCAATAATAAGGAAAACAAACACACACATTACATAAAAAAAATCTGTCAACATCACATAGTGTCTTTTCTTTCATCTTTCATCTTTCCATGTCTTCCCCATTCACTTCAATAGAACTGGCCCCAATGCAAAATTCAAACAGATCAGTAACATGACAATAAGGGCCCTATTCTCCCACAAGCTTTCGGCGCTAAAACGGGCCTTAAACGCAAAAAACGTGCCTTGCGCCTGTTTTGGGACGATATCAATATGGCTTTACGCTGCCAAATGCGCTTTAGGCCGAATGGGCGTGGCGCAGTCCCAGAATGGGCCAAAGTGGGCGTGTCGGCCTTAAATACCGGCGTACTGCTATCTTCGCACCTGCCGTAAATTTAGCGCTTTGCGCCTTTGAAAACCAGGCCTATTCAGTGCGCCAGTGCACTTGTGCCTCTCCCCTGTCACCCTTCTCTGTCTCTCTCTGAAACCAGGCCTATTCAGTGCGCCAGTGCTCTTCTGCCTCTGAGTCACCCTTCTCTCTCTCTCTCTGACTCCCTCGCTCAAACAGACACAACACATAGCAGCACCCAGCTTCCCATAGGAAATAGCAGTTGTAAGTTTACTGCCTGTGAATGTCCACTCCCAGCATGCAATTGGGTCCTCCATTTCGCTACTAAATAGCAACCAAATGAGCCGAAATAGATATAAAAGGTAGATCTAAAATAATGTGTAATGGTAAGACAACCTCCAATTGTAGAACATTTCAATATTGGACCAAATAAAACATCGAAATGAAAACACCACCCTATTTGAAACATATATGTCCTACTGGGGCTATAAATATCCCTTGTCGATTTAACGTGATTTAGATAAGTGACAGCGGAACGCGCTTCGGAAGCTTCACTGTCATCTGCTATACTGTGATGTCCGCTCCAATAACTTGGCCCTACTTGACATTTAGTTTTACAATAAAAACACATTTATGCAATGACTTTACATAATGTAGGGTATATTTATGTGCATCGATCATTCTACCTGCAGCAGGGGAGAGAAAACGATATCTTTCTGGACAAACTTTCACCAATCTAATAGGCTATATTTTTCTAGCTGATGCGTTTAGTACATTATTTTCACTTTGATCTTGCTATAGTGTAGCGTATTTACATGCTTGCAGTATTGAAACTGCAGTTAGATTGGTTTGAGAAGCATAATAATATGGAATAATAGCCTATAATGCAGACAGACAGACTGGATGAAGGGAGGGGGGGGGGGGGCAGAGCGTTTGGCTTTCGTCTGGTTTTGCGGGATCACTGGAATTGGAGCTAAAAAGGCAAGCGTGCGATTCGTTTATTGCAGTTATCCAATGAGCATGACGGTGCATAATTTTACGCTTAAAAGGCGTGGTTGTAATGGTTGAGGCTGCGTCTAGCGCCAGCACGACGATATCAAGTGCGCTGGTCCACGCCCACTGATTTGAGCTGCGCCAGCCGCTCGGCCTAGAAACAGCGCCGATGCAACGATAGGGACCTAAAAGTCTAAATTACTAGGCTGCCTTTTGTCATTGTGTTTTATCTGCAGACTAAGCGGTTCAGTTCAATAAAAGCCTTTATTTTTTGTATTGTTTAATTGAGTGATACTTTACTAAAACAATCATATATATTATATCAGAAGTGCTCTTTGTTTTGTGTTCACAGTAGTGATGTCGGTTAGATTTGGTTAGGTCAGAGCTATGGAATAAATCATCCATCTTTGCTCAACACACCTGTCTGGCCAGGAGAAGCAGATATTTATCGGTTATCGTATCGGCTGAAAAAAATCCATATCGTGCATGCCTAATTTACAGTGGATTTCACTGTGTGTGTGTGTGTGTGTGTGTGTGTGTGTGCGTGTGCGTGTGCGTGTGCGTGCATCTGTGTGTGTGTGTGTGTGTGTTGTGGCAACTCTGATTCAATCCAAGACACAGAAAGCAGGTTTAAACGCCGGAGCGTTGTTTTATTCACCAAAATGAAAACTCTTCCCTTATCGGGGTATGTCCATGAAATATATATAACTAAAGTAGGCTGGGTTAGCCTGGGGCCAGTGAGGGGGTTTGCTCCCCACCACGTAGCCAGGGCTCCGTTCCTCGTTTAAGTGCTCCAGTAACGTGCCTGTGGACGAGAGGAGAGAGGGTCTGTCAGGCAACATCATTTTATGACACGAGAATGTTTAGGGAGAGGAGTGGAAATCTGACTTACCGCCCGACAGCAAGGAGCGCTTCCTCCTGGAGGAAAACCGGCCACACAGTGAGCTTCAGAGCGGCGTCTGTTTTTCTAGGGCCACTGATTGGGGATCTGTTCCAGCCGGGCGCTCTGTTCCTAACAGCGCCCGGCTGCTAGCGGTCCCACTGATTCAGGACATAATTGGGGAAGTACCTATCAGTGATGACGCGTCCTAGACAGCGTTTCTGTTGGGATCCCCCTGCTCTGACGTCACTGTGGTGGCTGGCTGTCCTCCTGCTCTCACCTGTCAGGGGGTAGGCTGACGAGACTCCACACATCCTCCCCCTAAGCTCGCTGCCAGTGCGGGGAGCTTCACTTTCCCCTGCTTCATCTCGGCGTGACATGGCGTCTGCGTGTGGTATCTCTCTTCCTGGTTTGTGTTCCACTTTGAACTTATAGTTCTGAAGTTCCAAGAACCACCGCGTTACCCGCTCATTTTTATCCTTGTTCGTCGCCATCCATTTTAGGGGGGCGTGGTCCGTGATGAGTGTGAATACCCTGCCCCATAGGTAGTAGCGTAGGTAGTGAATGGCCCACTTCACCGCCAGGCATTCCTTCTCTACGGTTGAGTAGTTTCTCTCATGTTTAAGCAATTTCCTACTTATAAAGGTAACGGGGTGTTCATCCCCATCTATTACCTGCGCCAGCACTGCTCCTATTCCTGTTCCTGAGGCGTCTGTGTGTAGGATGAATGGCTTAGCGAAGTCTGGGGCTATCAGCACCGGCTCTCGGCAGAGCGCCTCCTTTAGGGCACAGAATGCGGCGTTTGTTTCCTCCGTCCATTTGACATGGTGGGGCAGCTTCTGGCGCGTTAAGTCATACAACGGGGCTGCTATGGTGGCAAAAAAATTTACAAATTTTAAATAATATGCAATCAGGCCCAGGAAGGATTTTACTTGTTTTTTCGTCCTGGGCTGGGGCCAATTTTGTATCCTCTCCACTTTGGTTATTTGGGGTTTTACGCACCCCCGGCCTATGGTGTATCCCAGGTAGTTTGTCTCTGTCCATGCCAATTTACATTTCTTGGCGTTGGCGGTGAGTCCGGCTCGGCGGAGGGCTCCCAGCACCGCTTCCAGCTGTGTCATGTGCTGCTCCCAGCTGCTGCTGTGTATGACGATATCGTCTAGATATGCCGCCGCATAAGCGCGATGGGGCCGGAGGACTCTGTCCATCAGTCGCTGAAATGTGGCCGGGGCGCCGTGTACTCCAAAGGGGAGGACGCGGTATTGAAATAGGCCGTCGGGGGTCGCGAATGCGGTTTTGGCTCTCGCCCGTCTGGTTAGGGGTACCTGCCAATAGCCTTTGGTGAGGTCCAGGGTGCTCACGAATCGAGCGGGCCCCAGCCGCTCGATTAATTCATCTACCCTTGGCATCGGGTATGCGTCAAAAGTGGATATTTCATTCAGTTTTCTAAAATCATTGCAAAACCGAAGCGTCCCGTCTGGCTTCGGCACAATGACAATGGGGCTGGACCAGGGGCTGTGGGACTCTTCTATTACGCCCAACTCGAGCATTTTCTTCACTTCGCCCCGGATTGCTTCTCTCCGGGCCTCGGGGATGCGGTAGGGCCGCTGTCGCACCACTTTTCCCGGCGTCGTCTCAATGTCGTGTTGGATAGCGTGTGTCCGTCCTGGCAGCTCGGAGAAAACATCATGACTCCTTCCTAGGAGTTCCTTGAGATCTTGTAGTTGCTCTGGCCCCAGGTCCTGTCCGATGTCCACGGGGATCGTCTGCGGTGGCCTGGGTTGTGCGTGGGTGAGGAGGGCTAGGGGGCCGGGTCTCTCGGCGTCGTGCCATGGCTTCAGAATGTTTATGTGGTATATCTGGTGGCCTTTCCTCCTCCCCGGCTGACAGACCCGGTAATTCACTGGCCCGACCTTCTCGGTTACTTCAAATGGTCCCTGCCATTTGGCCAGGAATTTGCAGTCATGGCTGGGCACCAGCACCAGGACCTTCTCTCCTACCTGGAACTGCCGGGTTTTGGCTCCCCTGTTATAGGTGCGCGCCTGGGCTGCCTGGGCTTCCTCCATGTGACTCCGTACCAGTGGCCAGACCTTTTTGGCTCTCTCCTGGAGCCGCTCCACATGTTCGATAACATTCCGGAGGGGGGAGGGCTGGCTTTCCCAGGCCTCCTTGGCCAGGTCGAGTAGGCCACGGGGGTTTCGGCCGTAGAGGAGTTCGAACGGTGAGTATCCGGTGGAGGCCTGTGGCACCTCCCGTATGGCGAACAGCACGTATGGGAGGAGTTGGTCCCAATCTTTTCCGTCCACGTCAATCAGCTTTTTAAGCATCTTTTTCAGGGTTTGGTTGAATCTCTCGACAAGTCCATCGGTCTGGGGGTGATAAACAGAAGTTCTGATACGGGTGATTTTCAGCCATTTGTATAACGCCGTCATTACTCTGGACATAAAACAGGACCCTTGGTCTGTGAGTACCTGCTCCGCTATTCCCACTCTGCTAAATAGCAGGAACAGTTCTCTAGCGACATTTTTGGCATTAGCGGTGCGTAAAGGTATTGCCTCAGGGTAACGAGTAGCATAATCCACTATTACCAGTATGTATCGGTGTCCTCGGCTGGACTTCGGGAGAGGCCCCACGATATCCATGGCCAGCCTGGAGAACGGGACCTCGATGATTGGCAGTGGAATCAGTGGGTTCCGGTACATTGGCCGGGGGGCCGTTTTCTGGCACTCGCCACAACAACGACAGAACAGTTCAATGGCTTTCTTTATGCCTGGCCAATAGAATCTGCGTAGCACTCTATCATACGTTTTTTGGACCCCTAAGTGGGCCCCCAGTTGGTGAGTGTGGGCCAAATACAACACTCTGGATACGTATGTTTTTGGTACTAACAATTGTTCTATTAAATCCCCCCCCGGAGTTTTGGCGACTCGATACAACAACCCATGTTTAACAATAAACTGTGGAAAGTTTTGTCTCACCCCGGAACAGTGCTGGCCATCGATGCCAGCGACGGCTCGGCGGCCGGCTTCCAAATTCGGATCGGCCCACTGGGCCGAGGCAAACTCTCCGCGGCCCGGAGGTCCAGGGTCGTCCGGGAGCGGAAACTCCGCGAAAGGGTCCTCGTCGAGAGGAGGCGTGTCCGACTCGGCTGGCCGGGTTGGACCGTCTTCCGCGGCTGATGTTTCGGACTGTGGTCCGTCGGATCCCGGCCGGAAGGCTGGGCAGGCCAGGCGCGGCCGGGCCATCCTTTTTCCCCTCGGTTTCTCTCGTCGGGGCTTCTCCGGCCGACGACCGTGACTCCAGTACCGGCTGAATAGGGGGCAGTCGGTGCCTATCAGGAGCGGGACCGGGAGGTTGGGCACCACGCCGGCGGCGACTTTTACGTCGCCTTTCGGGGTCTGGACCCGTATATAACTGACCGGATAGCTCTTCACGTCCCCGTGGACGCACGTCACCGGCATTGTCTCTGTAGTGAGGACCTCCACGAGGTCAGCCCGCACGAGCGTCACCACACTACCGGAGTCTAGGAGGGCGTGGGTGTCGATGCGGCCCACCCGGACCGGCAGTGTCGCCTGCTGGCGAGGGGCTCCTCCGGTGTGGAGGGAGGGCCGTGGTTCGTCTCCGGCGGCGGAAGGCATCGACACATCCCGGTCGGGGCAGGACCAGGAGAGGTGGTCCTCTTGTCCGCAGACATAGCACCTCCTCAGCTGCCGACTCACTCGGTCGGCCTGGGCACGAGGGTCCCTCTGGGTCGGGGGCTGTAGCGGCGGTGGCCGGCGTCGGCTGTCTCGGCTGGGTCTGTCGGCTATGGCGGGCTTACGGAGGGGCTCGTTCTGCGTGTGGCGCATCATGTCGGCGCTGACTTGGTGGTTCTCTAGCAAGGCCACCAATGCGTTCAGCGATGATGGGCTCACCTGGGCAGCATATTTTCGGGCGTCGGGCGGCAAGGAGCGGATACATCTGTCTATTACGAGGCGTGCTATCCACGGGGGCTCCCCGGTGGAGGTGAGCCAACTCTGGGTGAGCCTCAGCAAATCGGCGACTTGGGAGCGGGGCGGTTGGTCCGGGGTGTACCTCCAGCCATGGTACCGTTGTGCGCGAGCAGGAAGGCTGTAGCCGTAACTGGCGAGGATGGCGGTGCGCAGCTTCACAAAGTCACGGGCCTCTCCCATGGACATGTCCCGGCAAACCCTCTGTGCCTGGCCCGTGAGGAAGGGCGCGATGATGCCTCCCCAGTGGGCTGCGGGCCATCCCTCTCGCACCGCCGTTCTTTCGAAGAGCTCCATGTATGCCTCGATATCATCGTCGGGGGTCTGCTTAGTGAGGACATCTCCTGGAGCCCGGGAAGTCGAGCCGTCTTTCTCTATTTTTTTTATCAGTTCGTGTACTGCCTGCTGTAGGTCAGTTTGGCTTTGGATTAGGGCCACCAGAGCCTGTGCTTGCTCCATGGTGCGTGCGGTTGGCGTTGAATCAGAGTGCCTGCATTCTCCACCACTTGTGGCAACTCTGATTCAATCCAAGACACAGAAAGCAGGTTTAAACGCCGGAGCGTTGTTTTATTCACCAAAATGAAAACTCTTCCCTTATCGGGGTATGTCCATGAAATATATATAACTAAAGTAGGCTGGGTTAGCCTGGGGCCAGTGAGGGGGTTTGCTCCCCACCACGTAGCCAGGGCTCCGTTCCTCGTTTAAGTGCTCCAGTAACGTGCCTGTGGACGAGAGGAGAGAGGGTCTGTCAGGCAACATCATTTTATGACACGAGAATGTTTAGGGAGAGGAGTGGAAATCTGACTTACCGCCCGACAGCAAGGAGCGCTTCCTCCTGGAGGAAAACCGGCCACACAGTGAGCTTCAGAGCGGCGTCTGTTTTTCTAGGGCCACTGATTGGGGATCTGTTCCAGCCGGGCGCTCTGTTCCTAACAGCGCCCGGCTGCTAGCGGTCCCACTGATTCAGGACATAATTGGGGAAGTACCTATCAGTGATGACGCGTCCTAGACAGCGTTTCTGTTGGGATCCCCCTGCTCTGACGTCACTGTGGTGGCTGGCTGTCCTCCTGCTCTCACCTGTCAGGGGGTAGGCTGACGAGACTCCACAGTGTGTGTGTGTGTGTGTGTGTGTGTGCGTGCGTGCGTGCGTGCATCTTTGTGTGTGTGTGTGTGTGTGTGTGTGTGTGTGTGTGCGTGTGCGTGCGCGTGTGACATTATATGACCTAATACTTCATGTGTTCTCCAGAGTCCACCAGGAGAGGTCAGAGGTTCCCAGGGGTCAGTCTGTCCAGGAGCTTCAAACAGACCTAGACTCCATATTTATGGTGTGTAAATGTACAACACATTTTACTGCAGCTACTGAATTACAAAACAACTACTCTGTAGCCTGTACTACGTAGCTATATTAATGCCTTATCCGAGTAAGTTTGAGTTTGAACCTGGTTTAGCCGTACTACAAAGCAAGTTAACTTCTAATCACCATGGCAACTCACGCTGCAAAGCTAACCTGGTCCCGACCAGGTTAGCTTCAGAGGATAAGATCAAAATCCATGACAGACCCATATAATCGGCTCTCTGGAGTCACTCACCATTCATATAAGATCGCCATATGAAAAATAGATTGCAGTCAACTGAGAATAGAACAAGCAAAACATTCGTGGCTCTGTAGGCTACATAATTAAATTAAGCCTACTTACCACTTTATGTCTTAACAGCTCAACGATGCGTGGAGAAATATGATCACGCAGCGCATAAATGGAGCCTCAAATGGAGTGAGGGTGATATTCTCCTACATGCCAGAAAAGCCTATACATATAATATAGATATGGGATAAATATGGGATAGCCCCATACTAAATATGCAGGCTACTCTTGCATGTTTCAGCTGGAACTGTGTCCTGTAGGCTGTATGCCAATATATGAGCAAAAATAGGCTAGTTTTTATCAATGAAAACTATGCCCGCATCGTCTCAATTCAGTTCAGCAGTTTTCTCTTTTATATTAGGCAATCATTATTATATATATGAATTATTCGATCAGTGCAACCACACACATAATGAGTGATAGAGATCATTATTCATTGAGCATGCGTTTCTAAATCTATGGTCTAAATAGGCTTACAGATTGTGGAAATTTATAGACTGAGATTACAGATTTACACGTAACACTCGCACAAAGCTGTTGTAGGAGACAGAAATCGCTGATCAAAGTAAATCAAATGACTGATGTGAATACAAGCGGCAGCTTTAGCAGTCCTTCAGCAGACTATATCCAACGCGGATTTTCATTCTGACATAGGCTACTACATTAAATATCCGCTAAAACTCTGATCACGCACTGCGCTTTCATTGAACGAGGAAATGGGTGTGGAAATGGGTGTGGGCGTGGATCAACTCAGCTGTTCATAATGTGATTGGCTAGCGCACCTCTTTCGCATGGACGCGCGCCTGTGCACGAGCGAAAAACGTGCGCGTGCACAGGCAGATCCCAGATAAGTCCAGCTTCAGTTATCGAGTAGAAAACCAGCGTCATAGTATCGTTAAACTAGATAGCTTTGATCCTGTTCAGTCAAACCAGATCAAAGTGACAGATCGCGGGTCTGTTAAGATAGCTTCGTAGTATAGGCTACTGGTCTTATAACAGTCCGTTGTTGTTGTTTCTCCTCTAGTCTCTCCCAAGACTCAAATATTACGTTGAATCGCTGCGCTCCGCATACTACACAAATGTCTGTGCCACTTCACAGCCACTGCTGGGGTTTGAGGGTGGGTCTAGGCGGGTTGAAATTGAATGAGTGACAGGTCATAGGACCAATGAGAGAGCGGTTCGAAAAATGGGCTGCGCCTCCCGTGCAGAGCCATGTAGATAGAAGAGTCCCGACATCTCCATTCACTCCAATGGACCAGTTTTTTACTCTAAAGAGTTCCAGGAATTAAGGTCCTGGATTAAGCAGCACTGCCGAGTTGCAGCAAAATAGACAGTTTGTGTTGTACTCTGAAAGGGTTTTCCCCCCCTTGAATCAAATTGTACATTATCAGCTTTATTTTAGCATGCAAAAGTAGCGCGAGACCCATTCCTGGCTGTTCATCGGCTAATGAGTCTCACATTTTGGTCCTCCGCTGACGCCACTCTCTCTCTAGAGGACACTACTCCCGTGTCGTCTGATCGCAGATTGCAAAGTCGTTACTGAGTGGTGGAGACTGAATCCACCACTGGCCAATCACTGGCCAAGTGAACGGTTCACTTCCGTCCCCAGCTGGCTGAGGGGAGTGTCCCAGACGCAGACAGAGATCTGCAGCATGCAGTAACGTAGTGTATCAGCGTAACAACTCTCATGGGTCTGGCGTTGAGACTATTTCTCCCCAAACCCTGTTCCATCAGGAGGTCTTTTGCCTACTTCCTGGTCATTATTGTAGATAAGAATTTGTTCTTAACTAACTTCTTGCCTGGTAAAATAAAGATTGTTGGTTGATGAGGTCTTCAAGCTGCACTCTTTAGACCAGTGGATCTGATGTTATTACATTATTATTATTTTTCAGAATGTTTAATTCAAATGTTATTCTGTTGCAGCTGCTTGAGGAGAACATTGTCACTTTTGTGAAGAAGGAGCTGAAGAGAGTCCAGCTGGTTCTGAGTCCAGATTACCCAGAATGCTTAGAGAGTCTGAGGGAGGAGGAGGAGGCTTTTCTAAACATCACACTGCTCTTCCTGAGGAGAATGAAGCAGGAGGAGCTGGCTGACTCTCTGCACAGCAGTAAGAGGCTTTAACAGCTTTAACATGATGGCGGGAGGAAGTAGTGGGAAAATGGGAGAGATATGATTAGTTAAATATAGACATTTCTCAAGAAAGATTGATTCAATTCCAGATTGCAAAATAATATTCACAATCCTCATGAATCATCAGATAAAATCATTGATTTATTCATGTGCGTGTATAATACTGAACACAGTATAATTTTAGAACAAATGCCACCACAGATGCATTTCACATTGGGTAGCACACACAGTCAGGACCTGTTTGTCCACCAGTGATGAGCAGAATAGATGCTATGGGTTTAGGAAAAGTATGCATTCACAGATTAATATTTACACCTCTCATATTTACAGCAACATCCACTGATTGATGTAATTTGTACTTTCAGAAACTCTTGCTGGAGTGTGCCAACGTAATCACAAATCCAGTCTGAAGGAGAAGTTCCAGTGTCTGTTTGAGGGGATTGCTAAAGCAGGAAACCCAACACTTCTGAATCAGACCTACACAGAGCATTACCTCACAGAGGGAGGGAGTGGAGATGTCAATGATGAACATGAGGTGAGACAGATTGAAGCAGCATCCAGGAAACCAGTGAGACCGGAAACAATAATCAAAAGTGAAGACATCTTTAAACCCTTACCTGGAAGAGATGAACCAACCAGAACATTGATGACAAAGGGAGTGGCTGGCATTGGGAAAACAGTCTTAACACAGAAGTTCACTCTGGACTGGGCTGAAGACAAAGCCAACCAGGATATACAGTTCACATTTCCATTCACTTTCCGAGAGCTGAATCTGCTGAAAGGGAAAAAGTACAGTTTGGTGAAACTTCTTCATCACTTCTTTCCTGAGACCAAAGGAATCTTCAGATTTGACAAGTTCCAAGTTGTGTTCATCTTTGACGGTGTGGATGAGTGTCGACTTCCTCTGGACTTCCAGAACAACAGGATTGTGACTGATGTTACAGAGTCAACCTCGGTGGACGTGCTGCTGACAAACCTTATCAAGGGGAAACTGCTTCCCGCTGCTCACCTCTGGATGACCACACGACCGGCAGCAGCCAAGCAGATCCCTCCTGAGTGCATTGACATGGTAACAGAGGTGAGAGGCTTCACTGACTCACAGAAGGATGAGTACTTCAGGAAGAGATTCATAGATAAGAAGCAGGCCAGCAGAATCATCTCCCACATCAAGACTTCACGAACCCTCCACATCATGTGCCACATACCAGTGTTTTGTTGGATCACTGCTACAGTTCTGGAGCTTGTGTTGAAAACCAGAGGGAGAAGAGACATGCCCAAGACCCTGACTGAGATGTACATCCACTTCCTGCTGGTTCAGTCCAAACAGGCGGATGTCAAGTATCATGGGAGTGCTGAAACAGATCCAATCTGGAATACAGAGAGCACGAAGATGATTCTCTCTCTGGGAAAACTGGCTTTTGAGGAGCTAGAGAGAGGCAACCTAATCTTCTATGAAGCCGACCTGAGAAAGTGTGACATTGATATCAGAGCAGCCTCAGTGTACTCAGGAGTGTTCACACAGATCTTTAAAGAGGAGCGTGGGCTGAACGAGGACACTGTTTTCTGCTTTGTCCATCTGAGCATTCAGGAGTTTCTGGCTGCAGTTTATGTCTATCTGTCCTTCATCAACACTGGTGTCAATCTCCTGTCAGAAAGTCAATCAACATCCTGTTGGTCAACACTATCAAGAGACAAATCTAAACCAACACACCTCTACCAGAGTGCTGTGGACAAGGCCTTACAGAGTCCAAATGGACACCTGGACTTGTTCCTCCGCTTCCTCCTGGGTCTTTCACTAGAGACCAATCAGACTCTCCTAGGAGGCCTGCTGACACAGACAGGAAGTAGTTTGAAGACCAATCAGAAAACGGTCCAGTACATCCAGCAGAAGATCAAGGTGAATCGCTCTTCAGAGAAAAGCATCAATCTGTTCCACTGTCTGAATGAGCTGAATGACCGTTCTCTAGTGGAAGAGATCCAACAGCACCTGAGTTCAGGAAGTCTCTCCACAGCCAGACTCTACCCTGCTCAGTGGTCAGCTCTGGTCTTCATCTTACTGTCATCAGAAAAAGAGCTCGATGTGTTTGACCTGAAGAAATACTCTGCTTCAGAGGAGGCTCTCCTGGGGCTGCTGCCGCTGGTCAAAGCCTCCAATAAATCTCTGTAGGTGCATGCATAACTTGATGTCTTCAATATGAAATGCAATATACAGAAAAAACTATTTTCAAATTTCTTGTTCATGGCTAATTCTTCTCCAGGTTGAGTGGCTGTAAGCTGTCAAAGATAAGCTGTGAAGCTCTGGCCTCAGTTCTCAGCTACCAGTCCTCTAGTCTGCGAGAGCTGGACCTGAGTAGCAACGACTTGGAAGATCCAGGTGTGAAGCTGCTCTCTGCTGGACTGGAGAGTCCACACTGTAGACTGGAGAGTCTCAGGTCAGTATCCTTTAAGCCCATGGTACACCAATCAAACCTTCTCCAACAAACACAAACAAGCACAGATGTTTGTTTGGTGCCCCGTTGCTGGCTGTCGTTTGGAATTGTTTGGAGATGTTTGGTCAGATTCAACATGTTCAATCCTTTATAGAGGTCTTCACAGGTCTACTCAGGTATTACACATAATGATAGAATAGATAGTGATAGAATCGGACCCGACCCGGACCCTAATTTATCATAATAAATATGGACCCGGACCCGTACGGGTCTCGGGTCGGGTCCCAGGTCCTAGGATCCGAGTAGCCCCGTGAAGACCTCTATAAAGGATTGAACATGTTGATCAGCGCTGATCACGAGAGAAACGTATGAAAACACACAGCACGCACAGAGGAGGCTCTCCTGGGGCTGCTGCCGCTGGTCAAAGCCTCCAATAAATCTCTGTAGGGGCATGCATAACTTGATGTCTTCAATATGAAATGCAATATACAGAAAAAACTATTTTCAAATTTCTTGTTCATGGCTAATCCTTCCCCAGGTTGAGTGGCTGTAAGCTGTCAAAGAGAAGCTGTGAAGCTCTGGCCTCAGTTCTCAGCTCCCAGTCCTCTAGTCTGCGAGAGCTGGACCTGAGTAGCAACGACTTGGAAGATCCAGGTGTGAAGCTGCTCTCTGCTGGACTGGAGAGTCCACACTGTAGACTGGAGAGTCTCAGGTCAGTATCCCTTAAGCCCATGGTACACCAATCAAACCTTCTCTGACAAACACAGATGTTTGTTTGGTGCCCCGTTGCTGGCTGTCGTTGTTTGGAATTGTTTGGAGATGTTTGGTCAGATTCAACATGTTCAATCCTCTATAGAGGTCTTCACAGGTCTACTCGGGTATTACACATAATGATAAAATAGATAGTGATAGAATCGGACCCGACCCGGACCCCAATTGATCATAATAAATATGGACCCGGACCCGTACGGGTCTCAGGTCGGGTCCCAGGTCCTAGGATCCGAGTAGCCCCGTGAAGACCTCTATAAAGGATTGAACATGTTGATCAGTGCTGATCACGAGAGAAACGTATGAAAACACAGCGCGCGCAGAGGAGGCTCTCCTGGGGCTGCTGCCGCTGGTCAAAGCCTCCAATAAATCTCTGTAGGTGCATGCATAACTTGATGTCTTCAATATTTAATGCAATATACAGAAAAAACTATTTTCAAATTTCTTGTTCATGGCTAATTCTTCCCCAGGTTGAGTGGGTGTAAGCTGTCAAAGAGAAGCTGTGAAGCTCTGGCCTTAGTTCTCAGCTCCCAGTCCTATAGTCTGCGAGAGCTGGACCTGAGTAACAATGACTTGGAAGATCCAGGTGTGAAGCTGCTCTCTGCTGGACTGGAGAGTCCACACTGTAGACTGGAGAGTCTCAGGTCAGTATCCCTTAAGCCCATGGTACACCAATCAAACCTTCTCCGACAAACACAGATGTTTGTTTGGTGCCCCGTTGCTGGCTGTCGTTGTTTGGAATTGTTTGGAGATGTTTGGTCAGATTCAACATGTTCAATCCTCTATAGAGGTCTTCACAGGTCTACTCGGGTATTACACATAATGATAAAATAGATAGTGATAGAATCGGACCCGACCCAGACCCCAATTGATCATAATAAATATGGACCCGGACCCGTACGGGTCTCAGGTCGGGTCCCAGGTCCTAGGATCCGAGTAGCCCCGTGAAGACCTCTATAAAGGATTGAACATGTTGATCAGTGCTGATCACGAGAGAAACGTATGAAAACACAGCGCGCGCAGAGGAGGCTCTCCTGGGGCTGCTGCCGCTGGTCAAAGCCTCCAATAAATCTCTGTAGGTGCATGCATAACTTGATGTCTTCAATATTTAATGCAATATACAGAAAAAACTATTTTCAAATTTCTTGTTCATGGCTAATTCTTCCCCAGGTTGAGTGGCTGTAAGCTGTCAAAGAGAAGCTGTGAAGCTCTGGCCTTAGTTCTCAGCTCCCAGTCCTCTAGTCTGCGAGAGCTGGACCTGAGTAACAATGACTTGGAAGATCCAGGTGTGAAGCTGCTCTCTGCTGGACTGGAGAGTCCACACTGTAGACTGGAGAGTCTCAGGTCAGTATCCCTTAAGCCCATGGTACACCAATCAAACCTTCTCCGACAAACACAGATGTTTGTTTGGTGCCCCGTTGCTGGCTGTCGTTGTTTGGAGATGTTTGGTCAGATTCAACATGTTCAATCCTTTATAGAGGTCTTCACAGGTCTACTCGGGTATTACACATAATGATAGAATAGATAGTGATAGAATCGGACCCGACCCGGACCCTAATTGATCATAACACCGGCACCGGTGACCCCTGTTTCAATCCACGGAGTATACATTGACAATAAACTGGACTGGGCTAAGTACACTGAAGCACTCTACAAGAAGGGGCAAAGCCGTCTCTACTTCCTGAGACGGCTGAGGTCCTTCAACGTCTGCCGGACCATGCTGAGGATGTTCTATGAGTCGGTGGTGGCCAGTGCCTTCCTGTATGCTATCGTGTGCTGGGGCAGCAGGCTGACGGCAGCGGACGCCAACAGACTCAACAAACAACCAACAAACTGGCCAGGGACATTGTGGGGCTGGAGCTGAGCTCTCTGACAGCGGTGTCGGAGAAGAGAACGCTGACCAGGCTACGCTCCATCATGAAAAATGACTCTCACCCACTCCACGGCGTGCTGGTCAAACACAGGAGCACGTTCAGCGAGAGGCTGATCCCACTCAGATGCACCACAGAGAGGCACAGGAAATAATTCCTGCCTGTGAAGTAGCCAGCGTCCCGTGTTGTGCACAACCACGCTCTGACGTATGTGTGCGCGTTTGCGTGACAGGTCTACCTGAGATCGTGAGGATTACTTTTTCTTTTCTTCTCTTTTTACATAGAAAACACTGCATTCTGGCGGGCAATGATCTAACGCAGTAATGCAGCCTTTCTTGGATTAGTAACTGTAATATAATTACTGTTTTGGAAATTGTAACTCCTTATATTACTTTGTTACTGAAAAAGTAAGTAATTACAGTAACACGCCCAACACTGTTTATATTTAATCGCGTGGTGAGTACACAAGTCACAACATGTACATGTGAGTGTTTCTGGCGCTGTTAGAATTTGTATTTTGGGTGACTGAACGGCGATACCATGAGCCGCTTTCAGACATGCCTTGGAATTCGGGAGTTACAGTATCTAGAGGGCATCCGGATGGCGGTGTATGTATGTATGAACACATTTTGGTGAGCTATGCGAGCTCCCGCGACCCTCCTACTATCCGGAGGTAAGACAACCTCGAGCCCTTGTATCAGGGACGGATTGTCCCCCCCCCCACCCCCCCAAGAGCTCCGTGAAGTAGCCAGCTCAGTGAGTGCATGAGGAGAGGGAGGGAGACAGAAAGCCAGCATGGCAGATTATTATTATACTGTATGTGAATAAGCGAGCAAAAAAAACATCATGCCATTTCAGTTTTTCCAAATGAAGCTCGAACCTGCTCCGTGTGTGTCAGCCAACAGGCTACATGTTGCTGGATTGAAATGCTCATGGCTTTGATCTTATTTCATTTCTGCATAGCTTCGCACAGCACACACATTTAATGAGCATTTTTGGACGCGAGAGTCATCCTGCTTCCCAGTATTGGACATCGCTAGGTAGGGTATCTGGATCTGGTTGCGTTCATGCCTTTGATTTAATGTTTACACAGCGTTTGTGAAGATTCACGTGCAGAACCGCAAATTCCAAGTAGCGTCAAGTCAGGCAGTATAAACGGAAACTTCAGGGTATAACCTTCGCAATAATGGCAATTAAATGAAGTAAATGCACGTGTAATGTTGATGATTATAGAGTCTGTGTCTGCATGTCTTCCGGCGGGCCGGATAGACCAGGAAGTGAAATTAAACGTTTTACGACAGCTGCCTGCCTTTCGCTCTGCCTAGCAACATACCATAAACAAGGAGAACGCCATGCTCGCTACATCCAGGGGCTTGCTACTCTCGCGAACATCTCTCGTTATATTCTAACAATTTGTTTGGAAGTAATTTTGTTATTTTGTGGTTATGGCCGAAGTGGCTGCCGCAAACCGTTTCATTTCACTTCCTGATCTGCCCCAGCCGCAGACAGACTAATCATCAAGACAACACTGGCCGATTCACTCTGTGTTCAAGCGAGACTAGTCTGCGTTGGTCTCGTCTACTATTAGAGGTAAGATGTGAGGCATCGATATTAAAATTAGACTGTTTAATAACAATCAAAAACCTTGCTCGTAGCTGCTTTAAGGCTATGCTCAGACAGTGAAGTACAGCTGTGTGGTCAGTTTTCACAACTCCCCATTGTGTGGTCATGTCCAAATCCCCCCCACCCCCGCCCCCTCTCTACTTTACATCCTACTTTACATGCTCCACATGTATGAAAGCAACATGCCTCATGTCTGAAAGGGTACACTTCACATATCCCCCGGGTCAGGCTCAGGGCAAGGGAATTGGAGGAATAACACTCCAACCTGACAGGAGGAACTAAACTAAGTACCAGCAACAATTGTGCAGCCTACACATTTGAGGCCATAGAGACCTCCCAGGAAGCTACAGGATGAGGAACCAAATAAATTTAACTGAGCAAAATATCTCAATAACAAAAAAAATGTCTGACTCAGAGAAATGGAGAGAAATCAATATCATCATTCAAACCAGGGAAGGTGGTTGCTTTTAGCGTTACAATCCAAAAAGTTTCTCTTTGGAGGAGATGTTTGAGTCTATCCCCTCCTCTGGCAGATTTGGGGATGACTTCTATTGCCATGAAATGCCATGCATTTCAGTGTTGGGCCTCTACCCTGATGAAGGCTCTCTGTAGCTGAAACACGTTGGTCTTTTTAATTGTGTAAGATTTAGCCATGCCACAATAAATGCTTTTTAACTTTTCTACCTGAGTTTTTCCTGTACTCTACTCCATTTTTTTACTTTTACAAGGATCCAACTTGAACTTTTTCTCATGCTTCTCTCCACCCTCACCAAAGAGCACCTGTTTCAGTGATTTTACTAAGGACCCACGCAGCGCTTCCTCATCCCTTCTGTTAAATAAAGTTTGACTGAGCTCCAGCTAAATTGTCAAGTATTGTAGCCTGCTTGCCACCCAGGCACTTACTATATGTAGCCTACTTAATTTATATGATATAAATGTAACCAAACAGGTCGGCTTTGTGCACACAGGATACGTAGGTTAATTTTCTTTTGGAGAGAGATCCTTTATTGATTTGTTTGGGAAGAGCGTTTACTCTGAACAAATTTGAGAACTGAACTGAATTGAAGAAACTGAATTTCTACCTTTTGTTGTACAGTACCTCCAATACACTGGATATTGGGTTTGCATTCTCACTCTGATTATGTAAGGGTTAATGCACGTCGAGGTGTCCACACTCAAAGAAATTATTTGTAAGATTTACTTAAATAAAACACTGCAACAAATTGCACAGCGATTTTCAAGTAAATTTTAGTGCTGAAATACTAAGTACAACTCACTTGCCAGTATCAAGTAAGATCTACTTAAAACCTTTAAGTAAATGTTATTTAAAACTATCAAGTAAATCTTATTCATCTGTATTGTTCTCTGTTTGACATTTTAATTACTTAATAATTACTCACTATAATTAGACCCTTCTCAAGGGGGCCATTTTGTGTCGAAAAGGCAGGGTAAACACAGGTGTAAGCAAAACACTAATGAGGGTTTCCAACTTCCATGATTGGAATTTGGAAATCCTCATTAGTGTTTTGCTTGCACCTGTGTTTATTCTGCCTTTTCGACACAAAATGGCCCCCCTGAGAAGGGTCTATTATGTAAATGTTTTTACATGTTTTCCATAAATGTTACCAAATATTCACAAATCACAACTAAAATACCATTTAACAGTTTATTTTTTTCCCAACAATGAATCACAAACGTTCACATCACATGTGACATCTGGAAACATCTACTTAAGGTGCATTCCGTAAAACCTTCCAAATGGTTGAAACAACAAAACCGTGGAATTAGCTTGACCAGGGATGCAAACATGGATAATGAAAAAGGTGACATACCAAGGCAGACACAAGACCACTCAAAAATCATTCACTTAAAGGGATAGTTCGGTTTATTTGAAGTGGGGTCCTATCAGCTAGTTCCATACACTAACTGAAATAGGTACAGTGTTCTGGACGCTGAGCACACCGTTTATCGAGACCCAGCACTCTGAAGCAGCAGCCTCCAGACCTCTGTCTCTCTAGTAGACGGGGCCAAGAACTAAAACGTAATTTAGCCACCTAAAACAACGGCCACCTAAACAAATCGATATATGTGTACATGTACGCTCTATTTTGACAATTTTCAGCGCTTTACTTTTCTGCCAAACAGCCTTCTCATTCGGTACTACTTTTTCTCCCAACCGTACAACTGCCGTATTCCTCCGCTAAACGCCTGCACAGAGCCGCGGCGCTGGATTAATCCGCAGATCAGCTGTTATTTTGGGTTATTTCTCCCGGCTTGTTAGTGAAGACAACAAATAGAATACACAAACGAAAATATGAGTGATTTTGATAGCGAGGACGATATGCCATTCACCTTGGTGACAAATACAATTATGAACCAGAGAGACTAATATACAGAAGAGGAACTTTTGCAGAGAGAGAGTGAACAGGCAGAAAGAGAGATACGAGGAACTGCCATAATAGGCTGCCTAAATGCCGGGGTGTCCTGCAGACCTTTTTCACCATTCCCAGGATGAATTGGGGAAAACGTCCCAGACGTGAGAGGCCAGGTGACTTGTTGTCTCTAAAGTAAGTCAGTGTTTTGTCTCTCTTCTAAGCCTTCCTGTTTTGTAAACCGCGGCTCTGTGTTCTGTGCAGGTGTTTAGTGGAGGAATACAGTAGTTCTATGGTTGGGAGGAAATAGTGCCGAATGAGAGGGCTGTTTGACGGTAAAGTAAAGTGCTGAAAATTGTCAAAATAGAGCTTGCATGTACACTGATATTGATTTGTTTAGGTGGGCGTTGTTTTAGGTGGCTAAATTACATTTTAGTTATTGGCCCCGTGTACTAGAGACAGAGCTGTGGAGGCTGTTGCTTGGAGTGCTGGGTCTCGATAGACGGTGCGCTCAGCGTCCAGAACACTGTACCTATTTCAGTTAGTGTATGCAACTAGCTGATAGGACCCCACTTCAAACAAACCAAACTATCCCTTTAAGTGCCTTAATCATAGCGACCATAAATGTTCTGACTCTCTAAAACAGTGATTCTCAAAGTGGGGTCCTGGGGATCCCCACGGGTCCTTAAGAAGATCCCCATCAAAAAGCGACAGACATTATTTTACTATAATTCCATCCAAAAGTAATACAATGACAGAATGTATGACTATTTTGGTCATGGATTTTCGTACACTTTCTGTAATATTGTATCAGATGGTGGACCCTGGGACAAAATCTTATCAAATGTGGTCCATGGTCTATACTAATTTGTGTCATGTAGGGGTCCTTGATGTGAAAACGTTTGAAAACCACTGCTCTAAAAGACTTGTGTTGGATCTGGTCAAATATGTCCAGGACTTGACTTTGGAAACATTTTACAGAAAAGCAGACACTTGAATGAACATTCAGTTACAGCAAAAAAACAACCATTCTATATCAGATGCATCTGTTATTGATTAATGTCTGTCATGACATTGGAAAGTCCACAAGCTGCTGTATGCGAGACGAGGGTCCAATGCAGGTGAATTGTTACAGTCTTTTGCAAGATGGAGAAGTGATTTGAGGCATACCAGCAGCAGATTGTACAGTACTTGCCATGGCGACAGCAGTACTGTCGCATCCTGACATCTCCTTGCCCTCAAGAAGGACGGATACATCCACTGGCTCCTCTCGATCAGCACCATGGACGACCAGGATCTTGAGGATGTGTTGAGTGGCATCACTGCGACTGTCCCCCTCATACAATTGACAAGAAAAAAGAAGACAATTCAGTTGAGAAACAAATACAAAATAGAGTGATTGAATCATTTGAAGTGATTACATTGTCAGGGCAGAATGAACACATACAGTAGTGTTAAAAATGACCTTTATCAAACATAGCTCAGATTATGTTAAATTGTGTCAAATCTACAGTAAATTCACGCTGTGATGCTTTTACAATAAGCCAGCATTCATAAAATATTTGCAGAACATGGCACAAGATGGCTGCATTCCAGATTGTAGCCCCTGCATGCATGTTGCTTTCAGCCAATCGTGTGCCTCTGCACCTTAATTGACCTTTTACATTGTCACCTTTAGCTGTGTAAAGCCATGCCATGTCGAGCTGATTTCAGTTTCCATTACAATTTTTTTTATGTGCCAAACCATGCCGAGCTGCGATCGAGATGGACCTTCTCTGGAATGGGACCAAAGCACACTAGACCCACCTCGAGCGGGTTGCAAAATTGCAAGCGAGCTGCAGCAACGCCTCAGTCAAACCTTGACGACCCCCCTCCTCCCCCTCAAACAAACAGCTGTGTTGCAGCATAGGTTGTAATAGCAAACTCTCCTGTCTCTCTCCAGAGTGGAGAGAGCAGAGAGAAAGGTGTGTTTAAAAGCCTCTCAAGTGTTCTTTTGTAGCTTCTAATAATTCAATCTCTGTGGTTTGATGTTTAATTTGTCTCGTGTGTTTCGGTTTGTACTTTCAGATATCTGCTTAATTTTACTGTACCATTTCCTGATCACATGAGCCGTGCCTTTGGCCCCATGTCCATCTCGGGCAAGGCTCGGCGCATTTAAAGTGGTAAAGGAAACATAAATCAGGGTGACATGGTTTAGCTCAAGTGGCCAAAGGGGCCAATGGAAAAGGCCCACCTATGGCTTTGTAACCATAGAGCATGTTTAATTTTTGTGATTGTACTTAATTTGAATCATTGAAATTGAGTTTGTTCTTCCAGATGATACAGTACGATTTTTTATTTTTTTTATCTGCCATTTGGGCCATGGCTGAGTAAAATATCTCCATCACTTCCCTCCATCCCTTCGTGTGCCTTCCTCTCTTACCGTTAATTTGCATTTTAAATGATAACAAATTAACATTTTAAAGTGTTAAAAAAATCATGCATTACCTGGCATTCGTCAAAAAGTTCCTCTTCTTTCTCGCCAAGGTACAGTATGAGGGTGCAGATAACAGCTTCTGTCTCATCTCAATGCTTTGGTTCTGTGAACAGAGCACAACAAATATTGTGTCAATACTGAACCATTATTCATACACGATGAACTGTCAAGAGAGAACACAACATGTGATTTGAGTGCACGGAGCAAGTAGCCTGGTAAACCAGCCCGTCACGTGAACTCACATTTCATTTGGTTCTGCGTGACGGTCTGGCCCCAAAGCCATGGGGGGGGGTTTAGCAGGGGCGGGAGCATGGGCGGGCGTAGTTGCCTTTACAGATAACTCCTTCAGCTAATCAGCGTCGGATCCAATCAAACCCAAATCCACTCGGGAGAATCGCAAAAACATATTTTCCGCCAAGAAACTCTACGGTTGCGGCGATACTCCTGTACTTGTTCAATTGTTGTTATTGAGTCTATTTCTGCAATAACTGCACTTTATGGCTGTTTAAACTAGACAAATGCTGACGTTACTCCTCGAGACGATCAGGCAAGGAGGCGGCCATTACTGTTTTGTTAGTGCAGTGCTAGTGGCGTTCCTGATTGGCCAACTTGCGCTGTCAATTACAGCGGAGTCGCTGATTGGCTCTTCCGCTCTGCAGCTTCTGCTAAACCCCCCCACTGGCGTCGGGGCCAGACCGTCACGGAGAACCAAATGAAATGTGAGTTCACGTGACGGGCTGGTTTACCAGGCTACGGAGCAAGAGCCTCGGGGTGGAACGATACATCGATCTGCATTGATGCATCGATTCAATGATCCGATACATTTTTTGTTTTTGCTCCAAGTTAAATGTTTTATGGTCACTCACATTTCAGTAGGTCACGAGTTGGCTTGGTTCCAGCCTTAAAACTTGTTATATAAGGATTTTTTAAAATGTCTATGGAAAAAATGAATGGGAAACTCACTTCCGGGGCAAGAGATGTCATGTGACTGTTCAGCTCCACAGCATCGATGGACAGTGAAAACATCAATATGAATTATTAGCGTACTCTTTCGCATACAAACAATGCGAGCACCATAGCAAGCACGCAAGAAAAAGAGGGAGAGGATATTCGCTCCCCTCTCGGATATAAATCAATGCATATAGTGTAATATCGATCGCAGCCGCTCAATCGAATCGTATAGAAATTGTGATATTGGCAAATATCGCATCATTGTCCAATGAATCCATATACATGTAGTATTGTATTGAGATCAAACGTGTGATTCCCACCCCTACAAGAGCCATGGGTGGAAAGATGGAGGATTTGTGCTGTGTATGGATTGGATTGGTGTGTCTTCCTGCATTTTTTTTTAAACAAGCACACCTGACTCAGTTTGTCCAGGAACGGCCTCAGTTGTCCCCACAACACCTCCCTTGGTGTTGGTGTGTCCTCCTCCCTCAACTGTCCACTCTCGACTCATCGTAAGAGTAAGGTCATCCTGTAACAGACACAATTGTGATATTAAAACAATGATCTAAAACAGAGGCGGGCCTCCCCAGGGGGACTCCAAACAGTTTCAGGGAAGGCTCAGTGAATGGAAGTTAAAACATATATCATTATTTCATTAGTTATCAAAAGGAGATCACATAGAATAGCCTAAATGTATGTGATTTGGTTAAAGAGATAGTTCAGAGATCATTTACTATTTTCCCCTCCAGTCAGAGAATAATACATGCCTTCAGACCAACTTTATTTTATGAATTTGGTGTATAGTCTGATGTCAAACAGCAATATCAAGCTATCATTGCTCAATTATTGAGTGTCTACGGAATTTATGATCAATACAGGTATTGAGTGGCATTTTGTAGTAAATGCGTAAACTAAGGGGGTGGGGGGGGGTGCAGTCTCAGACTTTAAAAGCCCCGATCTAAAACATTTAGCCACAATTTTATATCACATTACACAGTGAAGGATAGGGGGAAATAACAAAATATGATAGAATGCATTACATTTCTACTTGCCTGACTAATGTTGCAGTGTCACTCCACTGTCTCATCCTGCCTGTCTGTGATGATGTGTGGTGCTGCCCTGTGTCCTGTTGACAGAGACATGTTTTTTTTCACCTAATTGCAAAAGTATTCACACATTCTTTCATTGTGTGCAGACTAGCCCTTTTTTAAAGACATTCATTCTGTGTGTGTGTGTGTGTGTGTGTGTGTGTGTGTGTGTGTGTGTGTTGCAAATGCAGTGAGCACAGAGAGAGAGACAGCGCGAGAGAGAGAGAGAGAGAGAGAGAGAGAGACAGCGCGAGAGAGAGAGAGAGAGAGAGAGCGAGAGCGAGCATAACGCAGCTGAACGCAGTTCACAGGCATGATCAGACATGTTCAGACATAACAAATTAGCTCTTCCACAGCGCGGGACTGGTGAACGAGAGTGGAAGAGCACCTTCCACTCAACTAGGCAGCTTAAACTGTGAATTGTTCAGCTCAAAATACAGGGCAGTCAAATGGCGGCAACTGTTAACCAGGCGCGGTGCAGCTGCACTGCAGTTAGCAACACGAGTTTATGAGATTAAAATATGAACAGTAACATATCAACAAGTATCACAAACGCACACGGCTCCACTATTAGTATCACAAATCGAATTAAACAGAAAGGCAAACTTACCTTGCAACCAAGTCAATCCTCTTGCAAAAATGCAGCCACCCACCAACTCCTTCTCCATGTGCTTGAAACCGAAAGAGAACTGCCTGGTGCAAATGCGCATGCGCGGATTAAATAAAGCTATGCTTGATTAAAATTTACCTACTGTTTTTAGGATTATGTATGTAAATATTATTATGTATTATGTAAGTAAATATTACGCAAATATTCTTACAAAAATGTACCCATCCCACACAGTTAATTTACCTACTGTTTTTAGGATTATGTATGTAAATATTATTATGTATTATGTAAGTAAATATTACGCAAACATTCTTACAAAAATGTACCTATCCCACACAGTTAATGTATTTTCAAGAATAACATGTGTACATATTACAAAATAATATTGAGAAATTATACTTCCTAATATTACTACGTAAGTAGAAATTATGTCAGTTCATTACTAAACTTTACTACACCATGCAGTAAATTGTTTCAGTGCATTATCAGAAATTATTGGATGACGTGGAGGCGTAAACCGTCCGAGGTGAAGCCGCGAAGGTCCAATAATTTCCGATAATGGACACCTCGAAGTGCATTAACCCGCTTATACCATGGTCACTTGGCAAAGAAACAAAACAAGACCATTCATTTATATTTCCATGCATTTTGCAATCAAAATCTAGTTTTCAACCTTGAATATGAGTTGAGAACCGGCGAGACAAAATAGTCCCCTCGGCTGCTGAAGATTAGGCTATCATTGGAGTCAAGCTAACTAATAATTAAGCCAATTGTATGTAACATATGAAATAAAAGCAAACGGCAATGTCTAAGAATGCAACGCCATGTAACTGGCTCGTTAATTCTCGCATTCAAGGGAATTACGTTAACGTCTGCGGGTCTTATAGACGTAAATGGCTCGCGCTGCGCTCGGAGGAGACTGAAAACAATCAGCTTTCTATGTTGGAGTCCAGGTATGTTTTCTGCAAGGACCTCTCTCAGTGTGTTGCTGTTAACTGCCCATTTCGTTGTTTTCTTTTTGTTGATCTCGTCTTTTTCCTCTTCGACTTGATTTGTATCGGTGATAAGAGGCAGCGCACGCTCTCACAGAGTGCCTGGCTGCTGCTTGCTGCAAGTTGTAAACAGAGGGTTTGACAGTTGACAGCTGAGAGCCCGGCTTCTGTCAGCTGACCAGAACAAAAATCAGATTTCTAAATAGCCGTTATTTTAATAAACTGAGAACTCAGGGGTAATCTAAATAGTTACTTTGACCAACAATTTTTTTTTCTAAACTTATAAAAGTGCCATATTAAGCGTTAACGGTGGTATAGAGCTCAAACGGCTCTGTCGTGGTCGTAATCCTGGCGCATTGATATGAACGATGAACAGACCATTTAGCTAGGTGTACATTATCACAAAATAATGGACACCTTGCAGCCAATCAGAATCGAGTATTCACTCAGACCATGGTATAATGCTTGTTAACATTCTGCTTGGTGGTTCAAAAAGTGGCCCCCGGTCAAAGCAAGTTGAGTACCCATTTACATTACATTACGTTATTTGGCAGACGCTTTTATCCAAAGCGACTTACAATAACACATTTTTGTCAGCAATAGAACAATCAACTATGCAACACAGTCTATGACAACTACAACTTCTGAAGGAATAGTGGTAAAGTTAAGTTAGTAAGTAGTTACTAAGGTGTTTTTTTTTTTTGCTTTTTTTGGGAGAGAGAGAAAGAAGCTAGTTTCAAGAAGGGCCCAGATGGAGCCTGAAAAGGTGAGTCTTTAGTCTTTTCCGAAAGATCAGGAGTGATTCGGCCGTCCTGACTGAAGGTGGAAGCTCGTTCCACCATTGAGGTGCCAGGGACGAGGAGAGTCGCGAACGGGATGAGTGACTTTTGAGCCCCCGTAGTGGAGGAGGGGCGAGGCGTCCTGCACTGGTGGAGGAGCGGAGGGAACGGTGAGAGATTTGGAGCCTGACCATAGATTGTAAGTACAGGGGGGCTGTCTGGTGTACTGCCCTGTAGGCCAGATCCAGTGTTTTTAATTTAATGTGTGCCGAGATGGGAAGCCAGTGAAGGTCATGGAAGAGGGGAGTGACATGAGAGAATTTGGGTTGGTTGAAGACCAGACGGGCTGAATGAGCTGAAGCGGACGGATGTCAGTGGCAGGAAGGCCGGCCAGACGCACGTTGCAGTAGTCCAGGCGGGAGATGATAAGTGACTGGACCAGGAGTTGTGTCGCTTCCCTGGTGAGAAACGGGCGGATTTTGCGGATGTTGTACAGGGAGAACCTACAGGAGCATGCTGTCGCAGCAATGTAGGGCGAGGAAGACAGCTGGTTTTTAATGATCACCCCAAGGTTCTTAGCTGTTTGGGAGGGAAGCACAGTGGTATTGTCAATGGAGTTGGAGAGGTCTGCTAGAGGGCAGTCTTTCCCTGGGAGGAAGAGTAACTCAGTCTTACCTATCAGTCTTAGTATCCCTGCTTTAGCCCATAGCACACCAATCAAACATTCCCCAACTGCCAGCATTGTTGTTGGGCTTTACCCTGATCAACAGATGGCCATTTACATCGTGCTTTACATACAGATTACTATCATTTACATCCTGCTTTACATACAGATTACTATCATTTACATCCTGCTTTACATACAGATTACTATCAGCAGACAAACACCTGTGGGTGATTTTCTCTGTCCATGTATTTTTTAAACCAGGTGTGATACCAACATTTAGCCCTTCATAGGGCATTTCATTCTTTCCTCTATGTGCTGCCTCAGTTGTTGAAACCTGAAAAAGCAGAAAGAACTTATAATATTCTTTCGGACAGTGAGTAGGGAACTCTCAAACTGCAGCACATAACCACAGAGCTGACCAGCCAACTGTATGAGGCAGTAACCGTTTTGCTATAATTTGACGGCATTAGCACAACTAATTTCACAGTAGGCTACCAATCAAATCTGACATGGATTCATTTGTGTGTGTGTGTGTGTGTGCGTGTGTGCAGTTTGTCAGGCTGTCTGCTTACAGAGGAAGGCTGTGCTTCTCTGGCCTCAGCTCTGAGCTCCAACCCCTCCCATCTGAGAGAGCTGGACCTGAGCTACAATCATCCAGGAGGCCCAGGAGTGGAGCTGCTCTCTGCTGGACTGGAGGATCCACACTGGAGACTGGACTCTCTTAGGTATATATTTAAAAAGCATCACCCTCCCCTATTTCCTCCAGTGACCCCTTCCATAAATAACGAACCACTATTATATGGAAAACCCTTCATAGGGAAGGTTTTGTTTCTGTCCTCAAATAGAATACTCTGGTCTGACTTTGTTTGCCCCACAGTGTGGACCACGGTGGAGTCCAGAGGTTGAAACCAGGAGTGAGGAAGTGTAAGTGTTTATCTCCTTAATAAATGCATGACCGTCTGTCTGTATGTTCTCTGTTTATCACACATCTCGAGAGCCGTTCGTCCGATCGACTTCAAACTTGCCGAGTGTGTTTCTGAGACACTGAGAAAATGCAGTGTTGAATAGTGCAAATTAGACACGTGACATGTTCAATATTAATACTTTTAGACAAGATTTTTACTATAAGCACTGCCCCACTGGGATGCGCTGGCGAACAACCAGCGAGCCAGAAGCTGTGTGGCGCTGGCAGAGCTTAAAGTCCCTGGAAACCAGAAATATTTTATTATTATTTAGCATTTTGAGTTCATCACATCACAGGACCCTATGTTAATAAGCCACCAGCCAAATTTGGATGATGATGAACGTCGCAAAGTATATAAATTTAGGTTTGACAGTCATGGCAAAACTCATGAGAATCAATTATATTTTAGAGTGTATTTTCTCCCGCGGACTGTGTGGGCGTGTCCCGTCTGCAGCAGGGAAATGTCCCTCTCTCAGACCTCTCTCCTCTGCTCCGAGAGGGAGAGAGGAGAGAGAGAGAAGTAAATAGAGATTGTGTGTGTGTGTGTGTGTGTGTGTGTGTGTGTGTGTGTGTGTGTGTGTTCGCGCGTTGCTCCCATATAGACTGTAAAAATAAGGTTGCTCCGCGCAGCGCATAGCGTACTGACTGACGGTCATCTGTCTATCTGTCTATCTGTCTGCACGCGCGCACACACACACTGACACACACACAGCAGCGCCGCAGCAGGCAGAGGAGAGAGCTCTCCCTCTCAAGGTTCCTACACACCGCCGACGAGTCTAAGCGATAAACTCGCAGATAGATAGATAGATAGATAGATAGATAGTTAGCTAGCTGCAAAAAGGTGTGGGACCACTAGAACTCTGAAGAGAGATGGAGGCAGAATGTGCGGGACTGCGGGTTGCGCGCGTGTACAAAGGTTATATAGAGCTTATGACGTCATAAGCTCCTGCATTTTAGCACCTCGCGCACTGCTCTCTTCAATGAGGAAGTATCTTGTAGAATCTTGTAGGAAAGTGTCGATTTTAAGGCTTTGGGTTGAACGTAATGCATAATAATTTCGGAGGCACATAATTACTAACATAAGACCCTAAATAACATAGTTAGAACGTTTTTGTGGATTTTGGTTTCCAGGGACTTTAATAATATACGTGAAATTTGTGGACCTATAGGAGGTAAATCTGTGCATCGATTTTATTTTCTCCAGCGGATATCTTAAGGCTGCAACACACCACCAAAACTTCAAAAGACAAAGAATGCCGACTGTGGCATCACCTCACGTCTCCTGTGTCACGGCCAAAAATGTGCACTTGAACACACTGCAAAGACAACAGTCAACTAGTATAGCACATACGTTACTGTGACTGCATGAGACGATAGTCAAGTCAAGTTTATTTGTATAGCCCTAATTCACAAGCATGTCTCAGAGGACTTCACAGAAAATATGTCTAGCTAATTCTAGCTGACACAACAGTAGCAATTACAGTAGTAAGGAAAACACATTGAACAATCATATGATAGAGAGATATAGAAAATATAGAAATATAGAATAGAAAGGGTGGCATGCTTTAGGGTAGAATGGGTGCCATGTTTTAGAATAGTGGGGGAGGAGAGATCAGGAGAGGGAAGAGGTGGTGCAGGGGAGGGAGAGCAGGAGGAATGTGAGAGGAGAGAGCAGGAAAGTGATGAGGTGGGGAGGGCATGGGAAATATGGGGGAGGAGAGAGCAGGGAAGGGGAGGAGCAGGGGAAGGGGGAAAGAGAGAGCAGGAGAGGGGAGGAGGGAGGGAGAGCGGGGGATGTGGGGGAGGAGAGTGCAGGGAAAGGGAGAAGGTGGGGAGGGAATGGGAAATGTGAGGGAGGAGAGAGGAGGGAAGGAGAGGTGGGGAAGGAGCAGGGGAAGGGGGAAAGATAAAGAGAATGGGTGCCATGCTTTAGAATAGTGGGGGAGGATAGTTCAGGAAAGGGAGGAGGTGGGGAGGGAGAGCAGGGGGAGTATGAGAGAGAGTATGAGGAGAGAACAGGGAAAGGAGGGGATGCCATGCTTTAGAGTAGAATGAGTGGCATGCTTTAGAGTGTGAGAGAGGAGAGAGCAGGAAAAGGGGGGAGCAAATCAGACAATCTGTCTACTCTAGCCATTAACCAGAACTAACTAGAACACAGGGAATCTAGCTAATCTACAGCCTAGTCTGCCCTGTCCTATTCTGCTCTAGTCTGATTTTAGCCTGAACACTATAACAGGTATACAGCCTACAGTTAGGCTGTAGCTAATCTATCGCCTACCTAAGCTATTCTAACCTACCGGCATCCCTCTACCAGTGATGGAGGGCACCGATGCCCCCCACCCCGGCCCCCGCCCCCACACACATAAGGCGTGGGAGAGAAGGCCAGGCCGGGACACAGCGGCACCCCCCTCACCCCCAGTGCACACCACATGGATTGCCTCAGTGACTTGAGGAGGAACCTTGTGAGGGCCGATGTGCTGTAGGGGCCCAACTATGGACCCCCCTCCGGGACAGGCCGAGAAGATGCCGGGCTAACCATTTACAGAGTTTCACATTATAGAAATACAATTTAGAAAACAGAAAATTGAAAATGTAAATAGGAGTCCAACAAAAGCAATACGAAAATGTAGTCTTTAACTCATTGAGTGCCAGCCACTTTTGGAGAACGGACGCTCCCAGTGCCAGAGTTTCAGAGCGTTTTCAGTGATTTCTCGAGGCCCACAGAATATTGTGTGATATTACTATGTAAACACCGAACACGCACAAAGAACGAGCTGACTCTATTGTATCATCAGCAAAAAAAAGTTTATTGATACCATTTTCCGTTCTTAAGTTATGAGCCGGAGAAGATAGGTTGTTTTGAGCAAATACAGGCGTTTCAAATTAGAAGCTGAGTTATTCCGCCTTTTGTGAAATGAAGCATTTCAAGCACATTCACTGACTCTGAAGATAATATTTTCTGATGTAGTGACGTGGTGTAGTTGTGTGGTGCCCTGCGTGCCCCACCCCCCTCTCCCCCCCTCAACTGCAAACTCCTCCCCACACTAACACACAGCCTAACACGCACCCAGTCTATTTTCGGAGTGCTCCGTTTTTCTGCGCCGGCTCCCAGCGTGACACGGAAACGCCAAACCGGACTGCTGAGAATGGTTTGGCCCTTCGGCGTTGGGTGCTGCTTTTCTGGCGGCTAATCATGTGGAGAAACTATGCAGACAGACAGACAGAGGCAGAGGGGCTCAGTTGTGGGCGCGGATTGACTGCTGTTCGCAGCCAACGTCAGCTCCAGACAGAGCAATCTATATGGCTCTGGCTGCAGCATGAGCGGTTTCTCTTTCATCACGGGGCTTTTTCCTGCTGTTTTCCGGACCTTTCTCTAATCTGGAGAGCACTGTCGCCACCTAATGAGTCCATAAAATAGGTTATACACCTTCAATAGCTACAATATTTGTACAGGAGCTGCCTGAGGCTTTGATCCACGTCCCACCGTCAAAAAACGCAATTGACGAACATACTCGTCCTTGGCACTCTACGTTAGTATCTGAATTGACGAACATACTCGTCCTTGGCACTCAATGAGTTAAATGATCCTAAGATCAGGGAAGAAAGTTGAAAGTGTAAAAAGGTAGATTCCAAAAAGAAATAGAAAATTGAGTCTTTAAGTGTTAGTAAGTTCAGGGAATACTAGGTAATTAGCGAGGTGAAAAGGGGGAAAATGATCAGGAGTTCCACGAGGGTGATCTGAGGGATCCATGAGTCCGCATTGGTGACATCGACCGAGATGAGAGGAGGGGAGGATAGGGGTCGGTGGTGATGATGAGGCTGGGGAAGGGGGGGAGGCGAAGGAGTAGTGGGTAGATGGGCCAGAGTGACGACAGGTTCGGATCGAGGGCTGCGGTGGCGCTCGATGGGCGGGCGGGGGTGCAAGTCAGGCCAGTAAAGGACACCTGAGGAGGAGAGAGAGAAGAGGGGAGAGCCAGTACGAAGGAATCTGCGCAGAGGTGGAACTAAGTTTGGCAGCTAATAATTTCCTGCCTATACTCCTGGGACAACTGATACTATACTACAAAATCAAGTCTAGATTTATACTGATACTGCTGGCTTGAGACAGCCCGCTCAGCAGTTCAGGACTGAGTTTATTCAGCGGATATTAGATATTCTGTCCATACTACTAGGATGACTAATACTATACTGCTAATTCAGGTCTAGGTAGTCTAGGTCTAAGTTTAGACTGATACTGCTGGCTTTGAGATAGCCCGCTCAGCAGTTCAGGACTACATTTGTTCTATTGTGCTATTAGATTTTCTATCTAAGCTACTGGGTCGACTGATGCCATATTATTAAATTAGGTCTAAGTCTAAGTTTATACTGATATTGCTGGCTTGAGACAGCCCGCTCAGCAATTCAGGATTATATATACTCAACAGCTAATAAATGTTTCCAGAGAATGACACCATCAAACACAACCATCAAACACAACCATATGATTGGGAAAATAAATGGGTTTTGAGTGTAGTTTTGAAGATTTCAATAGAGCCAGCTTCCCTAACTGACCATACGACTGTGCATATAAACCACATACATAAAACAAAGCAGTGTTTGCCAATATCTGATAAAAAATAGTTGCAAATGGCCCTGCTGTTGTCAGGCCTTGCCTGGTCTTTTGCTTGTGAAAGAAGAAAGGAAGAAGTAGATGCGTAAATATAAGGAGAAGCTGAACTAAATGTGTCATATCATACAGGCTCAAAGGGCTTTCCTGAAGCCCATGCTGTTGTGAAGATTTCGAGTGACATCACTGATGATATTACTCAGGCCCACCTACTTAGCCATCACCACTGAGTGACATTACTGATGATATTACTCAGGCCCACCTACTTAGCCATCACCACTGAGTGACATCATAGTTGTCATAACCAGCTTTTGTCCTATATCACTTGAAAGTTGCTCATTAAATAGACTCCTCGGACATAATAAAGTTAACGACCTGATCTGTCAGAGGACCTATCGAGGACTGTTCTGCTTCTTTTACAACAGCGCCTCCAGTCATGTTGCAGTGGCTTTGGTTCTTATCAATGTAAGCTCTTTGGCACAAATGGTGATGAGTGTTGTTACAGCGTGTGCACATGTACGTTTTCATAGAACATAAAAGTGAAACAGGGAGGCGTAACTGACAGGAGGGGAGCTTTAAAACCCCCATCAGTAACTTTTTCACCTTAACTCATTCACCGCCAATGACGTCTTTGACGTGTTATCAGAAATAGCCCTCCCCGCCAATGACGTGTTTGACGTGTTTTTGTTTTTATTACTGCAGGGCGTAGTTTAAACACTTCCCCAGCCTGTCACATGGTATCAGGTCCCTATCATCTAAGACAACACGTGAACAAACACATACCGCAGCTGTTGTTTTGAAATTGAGCAGGAGGAAAAGCAGAAAACTGGTAACGCTTCCTTGTGCAGACAGGAGAAACGCCATTGAAACGCGCCTCGGCGCGCTGCACGAGCTGGAGTCGCCTTCCTCTGTGCCAGCCGGGAGAAAGTAATCAAGAGATGTGTTTGATCATCGGAGGAATGAGGAAATGATCGATCAGTTTGCGAGGGCGGTGAGGACGTGTTGAATAGCCGAGGGGAAAACGGGAACGATCAGATAGCAGGGGATATGACAGGGAGACATGGACGAGGAAGGGTGCAAAATAAACACACAACAGCAAGGCACAAGGCAGAAGCGGGAGTCAGAGCAGCCCGCTGTCCTTTCTCAAGAGCTATTCAGTTGGTTCATGTAATCGCTGGGCTGCGTGCCCTCCAGTGTTGCTCCTGGCCAATCCCAGCGCCACAGGGCGTGGTTATTGCTTATCATATGTGGGGTTAGAAATCTAAAAGGGGGATCGTGTGTGTGTGTGTGTGTGTGTGTGTGTGTCTGTCTGTCTGTCTGTCTGTCTGTCGGTGTGTCTGTCTGTCTGTCTGTCTGTCGGTGTGTCTGTCTGTCTGTCTGTCTGTCTGTCTGTCTGTCTGTCTGCACACTCACTCACACCGAGTAAACTGTATTGTTGAATGTAAAAAAAAAGCACTTCATGTGTATATATATATATATATATTTATTTTTTTTGTCATTTGTGTCCTAACGAATAATATTTACATGTCTGATGTCAATACAGTTCAAAATAAAAGAATTGAGAGCGAGTTCTGCATGAGATTGTGTGCATAAATACATAAATGCCATTTTCTGCAATTTCTTTTCTCAGAGAGACATTTTGGGGGAAAACAGGGTGTATATAAATGGCTATAAGTAGAGTACAGAACATGCTAAAAGCTCACTTTTTTTTCCCTGGTGAACCCAGAGACGTACATCTTCATTTTGAGGTATTGCAAATCACTCTGGTGCTAATAGATAATTTACTGTGGGTCTTGAAAGATGACCAACAATTATGAAAATCTTTGGCCTGTGCTAAATATTGGCAGTCCTAAACTGGCGGTGAATGAGTTAATATAAGATGGTCCAGTGTATTCTAAGAGGCAGAATGTCGCCTCTATTGGTCACACAGCGCCCTCCAAAGGCCTCTCCTGGCACTAAACATTTTGTGCCTGCGTCCCGTAAACAGCATGAGTGGCATACCGTGCATGCGCTGTACAGCGGAAGCGTGTTCAGTAAAACAAGGAAGTAACTCGGTGTGGATTTGATACGAAAATGACGTTTCACGTAACTATGGATTATTATTTCATCATGTGGTGAGTACACAATGTCACATGTACATAGAGCTTTCTGGCGCTGTGTTTTGTTGACTTTGAATGGCGATACTGATACAGACTATTGCACCCAGAGGGCGCTGTTTTCCCAATAGCAAAACTTGGAAAAGTTGCTGAATGGGGCTTTAAAGTCGAGCTGAACCCAAAAATGACTTTTCTTTTCTTTTAGTTGAAATACCTGGGTATGCAGTGCACCTATGTATGCCAAAAAAAAATCACAAAAATCTAATTTATTTAGTTTTTCACACTTTTTCACATCAAAAGTTCATTTTTCAAGATTTCACTCATAACAGTAAACTAAAGTTTGCTGAAGTCACATGGTACTATAACATTTCTACCCCATTTCATCCAATCATATCACGACATGGCAGCTGTCAATCAAATCTTCATTTCAGGATAATTTTCTCTTCTAAATGAAGGAGAAAATGGCGCCTAGTGCCTGTCATCTGGCAGAATTCCTATCCCATAAACTAACTACTAACTTGGCCATTTGTATGTTGAAATACACAATAAAGAAAACGGTTATGCCTAAGAATGCAAAGAAATGTAACTGGCTCGTTAAAACTCGCATTCCAGGAATATTGTATTTACCACAATAATGGCGTTAATGGCGCGTGCCTGAGAGCCTGGTTGTCAGGGGTCGCACCTTGGAGATTCCAGGCCGACGGCCTGCACTCTCCGCTCCGGCAGCTGGCTGCCTGCGGCTCGCTGAGCTCCACTCAGCCACTAAACCTCACGTCACCAGGCTCTTCCCGAGGAGAAGTCCCCAGTCCCCATAATTGTCAAATAAAATCATCGACATGCTACTATGACCCGCCTCTCAACCTGTCATCTCAGACAAGTTATGTTTTCAGTCTGAAACGGACTCTGACACACGCGCCACTTGGGCTCCGAACGGATTCGGGTTTAAGAGTCAGAGTCAGTCAGTTTATTTACCATTTGCAGTCAAAACTACATTGGAATTGGGGTGCAAGAGCTTAAAACATAGACACATATATGACAAATCATGACAACATAAAAGAGCATATAAAAAGACAAACAATAAAAAAGTTTAAAAAGTAAGGTAAAATAAGAGAATAAAACAATAAAATGAGACAGGTACATCTGTGGATAAAGGCCCGAGTCATCCAGCTCACTTTTAACACATTGACTGCCAGCCGTTTTTTTTTTTGCTGTAGGTAGCTTCTGCCAGGCCGTTTTTTGAGGATTCTGGCTCATTTTACAAGAGCCGAGGATTTATTTTCTGCTTGGAGTTTGTGAACACGAAGTTCACAAAAGTACTAATAGAATGTGTGCTTTCTCTGTCTAAAAGAGTTAGTTTGTAGAGTTAGTAGTTATGTAGATATTAGCCGTTGAGTACAGCATGGTTTCAGCTGTCTGAGAGTGAAAGCTGAGATAATCGCAGTTTTGTGAAATTCAATCAAACAGGCAGAACAGTCACTTTAACCATTTATTTTTGGCATCAGTGAGAGATCAGACATCCAAACAATATAGTTCCGAACGCCCTCTCCTTCAACTCCTCCCTCCGTGGGCGTGTCTAGTGGCTTTCAGCCTGCGTTTGTCACAAGCGAGTGCTCTGCTGCTGCTGCTGCTGCTGCGAGTTTGAGCAGCCTCCCTCCCTGGCAGCGAGTTTGAGCAGCCTCCCTCCCTGGCAGCGAGTTTGAGCAGCCTCCCTCCCTGGCAGCGAGTGTGGATAGGGCTCACTCGTCTCTTGGGTTTGAGAGCCCCGATGAAGCCCCGTGCGACTCTAGGCTTTATGCTGCCCACCCAGTCCATTTCTGGAACCCCCCACCGCAGCAGCGCGAAAGCGTCCCCGCCTACAGTATGAGAATGAGGCTCGTTCGTTTCTGGGTTTTCGGAATGCGTGCGATTCTGGCCTTTCTGCGGGCGTTTCAAAGTGTGTTTCACCCATAATATATTATGCAAATTTGCAATCCCCCGTGTGCTGCTGCTGGCGCGGCCCGAGAGCGGCGAGTCTGGTGACTGCCATTTCCTTGAGAATGGAGGAAGCAGCCGCGGGAGGCGGCTGCTTTTGGTTGTCGGGAGAGCACCGTCGCCACCTAGCTGGTCGGTAAAATAGATTATACACATTCAATACTTCCAATATCTCCATAGGAGACGCGGGGGGCATTGATCCACGTAGCACCGTCAAAAAAAAAAATATATTTTTTGACGACTCAACTCGTCGTTGGCAGTGAACGGTTGGATTCTGTTTGACGACTCAACTCGTTGTTGGCAGTGAACGTGTTAAAGTGCAGGAATAAAGTGCACTCAATAATACAGCGATAAAAGTTAACAAGGATCTGGCTGTTGTGGGCGAACTCCTTAAGTCTTCTTAAGAAGAAAAGATGTTGCTGAGACTTTTTAACAATCGCTTTGGTATTTGAGTGCCAGCTAAGATCATCCGAAATAGTGACACCAAGAAATGTGATACTTTTTACCATCTAAACCTCTGTACCATTGATTATTATAGGATGGTGAGGTGCCTTTGTACGGCGGAAGTTGACGACGAGCTCCTTTGTCTTGGAGGCATTAAGAATGAGGTTGTTGGCCTCGCTCCACCTGACTAGTTTTTCTACCTCAGATCTGTAGTTAGACTCCTCATTTGAGCTAATGAGCCCAATGACAGTGGTGTCATCCGCGTATTTAACTATCAGGTTGTTGAGGTAGTGAGCGATACAGTCATGGGTAAAAAGAGTAAACAAGAAAGAGCTAAGAATGCATCCTTGCGGCGAGCCAGTGTTCAGAACAAGTATGTCAGACAGATTATTTCTGATCCTGACTCTTTGAGGCCTCATGATTAAAAAGCTAAAAATCCATTCACAAAGATCATCACACAGACCAAGATTTTGCAGTTTACGGATCAGAAGTGAGGGAATGATCGTATTAAAAGCAGAGCTATAGTCTATGAAAATCATTCTGACATAAGCTTTACTTTTATCCAGATGTTCATATACAGAGTTCAAAGCTATAGAGACTGCATCCTCAACTGATCTGTTTTTCCTATAAGCAAACTGCCAAGGATCAAGAGTAGAAGGAATCTGACATTTAATGTAGTCCAGCACTAAACGCTCCAGACATTTCATAAACACTGATGTTAGTACAATGGGTCTGTAATCATTGTGACATGTAACAGGAGATTTCTTTGGGACTGGGACTACAATGGACTCCTTGAAACTTTTTGGAACAATGCGACGCTGCAGTGACATATTAAAAATATCTGTCAGCACAGGGGCAAGCTGCTCAGAGCAGGACCTGGCAACTCGGGGAGGAATGCCGTCCGGTCCAGCGGCCTTCCCCACCTTGATCCTGGACAGAACCTTTCGAACCTCGTGTTCAGATACAGTTAGCCCAGACAGCACCACAGACACACTGTCAACCCCTATAGGAATAGTATAGGGATATTAACACCCTGAGGTCTAAGGGTATTTCTTTGGCACTGAACGTCACCAAAGTTACATCGGGCGATGTCACTTTTGTGACACAAAACTAAATCAAATCGTGACTGACAGACACCACACGCCCGCCCATCCATCTAGGCAATTTTATTATAGGATATATAACATACTTGATTATGCGGCCTGATAATCTAGTTTGCTGGTATTATGCTGTGTGTGTGTGTGTGTGTGTGTGTGTGTGTGTGTGTGTGTGTGTGTGTGTGTGTGTGTGTGTGTGTGTGTGTGTGTGTGTGTGTGTGTGTGTGTGTAAGGTATCGGTAGGTGGCACTATGCTGAATTGCACAAAATTCAGCACTGCACTCTATCAGGTCCCCCTAAGCCACACATGGGCAAAATACGGCCCACGCATGCGGTGTGGCCCACGATGGAATTGCATTTTTTTTCTTTTTCTTTTTTTCTTCTATTTTTTTACAGTGCACCTGAATGCAACATGCAGGATACCTGCTGAATAAGTGTCCAAATGTTCATGTCATTCTGGCCAATACTCCACTTCTGTTATAACATTTCATTTCTAGCGGCCCTGGGGCCACATTTGACCCCCAAAAACTCAATAAAAGGCAGAATTATGTTAATAAATCTCATCTGCTACAGCCATTGGATTTGTATCACTATTATATCCGGAGATTAACAAGAAATTACCAATCACAACGGGAGAGAGGGTTAAAAATAGGGAGACTGCTGTGAAAATCAGGAGTGTTGGCAGGTATGATCTTCAATATGTGGCCCTTCACTTACTTGATGTAAGTCAGTATGGCCCTCAGGAAAAACATGTTGCCCACACCTGCCCTAACCGCTTTCCCCAAGTTTGAAGTTGATCGGACTAACGGTTATCGAGATAAAGCGCTTTCTGTGTTTGCCAGTAGGTGGTGCTATGCCGAATAGCATGAAACTTGGCGTAAGGTGTGTGTGTGGGGGGGTGAGGTGTGTGCGTGGGGGGGGTGAGCTGTGTGTGTGTGGGGGGTGAGGTGTGTGTGTGGGGGGGTGAGGTGTCTGTGTGTGTGTGGGGGGGTGAGGTGTCTGTGTGTGTGTGGGGGGGTGAGGTGTGTGTGTTTGGGGGGTGAGGTGTGTGTGTGGGGGGGGGGTGAGGTGTCTGTGTGTGTGGGGGGGGGTGAGGTGTGTGTGGGGGGGTGAGGTGTCTGTGTGTGGGGGGGGGGGTGAGCTGTCTGTGTGTGGGGGGTGAGGTGTGTGTGGGGTGAGGTGAGGTGTCTGTGTGTGTGGGGGGGGGGGGGTGATGTGTGTGTGTGGGGTGAGGTGAGGTGTCTGTGTGTGTGTGTGGGGGTGGGGTGAGGTGTGTGTGTGTGTGTGGGGGGTGAGCTGTCTGTGTGTGTGTGTGGGGGGGGGGTGTCTGTGTGTGTGTGGGGGGGGTGAGGTGTGTGTGTGGGGGGGGGTGATGTGTGTGTCGGGGGTGAGGTGTCTGTGTGTGTGTGTGGGGGGGGGGGGTGATGTGTGTGTGGGGTGAGGTGAGGTGTGTGTGTGTGGGGGGGTGAGGTGTGTGGGGGGGTGAGGTGTCTGTGTGTGTGGGGGGGGTGATGTGTGTGTGGGGTGAGGTGTCTGTGTGTGGGGGGGTGAGGTGTGTGTGTGTGGGGGGGGTGATGTGTGTGTGGGGGGGTGAGGTGTCTGTGTGTGTGTGGGGGGGGGGGGGTGATGTGTGTGTGTGTGTGTGTGGGGGGGTGAGGTGAGGTGTGTGTGTGTGTGTGTGTGTGTGTGTGTGTGTGTAGGGTGAGGTGTCTGTGTGTGTGTGTGGGGGGGGGGGGGGTGAGGTGTGTGTGTGTGTGGGGGGGGTGAGGTGTGTGTGGGGGGGTGAGGTGTCTGTGTGTGTGTGGGGGGGGGGTGATGTGTGTGTGGGGTGAGGTGTCTGTGTGTGGGGGGGTGAGGTGTCTGTGTGTGTGGGGTGGGGGTGATGTGTGTGTGTGGGGGGGGGGGGGTGAGGTGAGGTGTCTGTGTGTGTGTGTGTGTGTGTGTGGGGTGAGGTGTCTGTGTGTGTGTGGGGGGGGGTGAGGTGTGTGTGTGTGTGGGGGGGTGAGCTGTCTATGTGTGTGTGTGTGTGGGGGGGTGAGCTGTCTATGTGTGTGTGTGTGGGGGGGGGTGAGGTGAGGTGTGTGTGTGTGGGGGGGTGAGCTGTCTGTGTGTGTGGGGGGGGGGTGATGTGTGTGTGTGGGGGGGGGGGTGAGGTGTGTGTGTGTGGGGGGGTGAGCTGTATGTGTGTGTGGGGGGGGGGTGATGTGTGTGTGTGAGGTGAGGTGAGGTGTCTGTGTGTGTGGGGGGGGTGAGGTGTGTGTGTGTGTGTGTGAGTGAGGGGGTGAGCTGTCTGTGTGTGTGGGGGGGTGATGTCTGTGTGTGTGTGTGTGGGGGGGGTGATGTGTGTGTGTGGGGTTAGGTGAGGTGTCTGTGTGTGTGTGTGGGGGGGGGTGAGGTGTGTGTGTGTGGGGGTGAGGTGTGTGTGTGGGGGGGTGACGTGTCTGTGTGTGTGGGGGGTGGTGTGTGTGTGGGGTGAGGTGTCTGTGTGTGTGGGGGGGGGGGGTGTGTTTGTGGGGGGGGGGTGAGGTGTCTGTGTGTGTGTGTGTGGGGGGGGGTTTGATGTGTGTGTGTGGGCGGTGAGGTGTCTGTGTGTGTGGGGGGGGCTGAGGTGTCTGTGCGTGTGTGTGTGTGTGTGTGTGCGTGCGTGCGTGCGTGTGTGGTGTGTGTGCGTGCGGTGTGTGTGTGTGTGTGTGTGTGTGTGTGTGTGTGTGTGTGTGTGTGTGTGTGTGTGTGTGTGTGTGTGTCCTACTCTGGTATGAACATGAGAAAAGGCAGATTGAAGTAGAGTTTGGACTTGAACATGTTTGACTATATAAATGATATCAGTGGTGTTAAAAGCAGTGTTATGCTTTGACAGAGACATCAGAATAGCCTCCTTTGTTTCAGCTAAATAAAGTATTAAACAGTCAACTGCTGACATGGAAAGTCCCTCACAGCAGCTTGTGACATCTCTTCATTCAGTCCTGCTGTGAATGAAGATGATGGCTGATAGAATGTGTCACCATGAAAGTGTGAAGAAATTAAAGGTCAAAGTGTTCATAAATCAACAGATAATAAACAGCTCTATTAGAATCAAAAGAGTTTCTGTATTGAGTCTTGTTCTCTCATCAGATGCCTGTGAACTCACACTGGATCCAAACACAGCATACAGAGAGCTCCTCCTGTCTGAAGACAACAGAAAGGTGACGTGTGTGTGGGGAGAGCAGCAGCCATATCCTGATCACCCAGAGAGATTTGACTACTATCCTCAGCTGCTGTGTAGAGATGGTTTGACTGGTCGCTGTTATTGGGAGGTGGAGAGGGAAGGAGGGGTTTATATAGGAGTGACTTACAGAGGAATCAGCAGGAGAGGAGGGGGTGATGACAGCTGGCTTGGAGGGAATGAAAAGTCCTGGAGTCTGAAGTACTCTGATGCTGGTTACAGAGCCTATCACAATAACAGCTACACAGACATACCTCACCCCTCCTCTCGCTCTAACAGAGTCGCAGTGTATCTTGACGGGCCTGCTGGCTCTCTGTCCTTCTACAACGTTTCCTCTGACAAACTGATTCATCTCCACACGTTCAACTCCACCTTCACTGAACCTCTGTACCCTGGGTTTATGTTCTGGTCTGTTGGTGGCTCAGTGTCTCTGTGTTAGATAGAGGAGTGAGAGAGAAACACACTGTGACCAAACACAGCTGCTGACATGATGCTTCACTCTGTACAGGATCACACACACACACACACACACACACACACACACACACACACACACACACACACACATGTTGATGATTGACAGGTTAAAATCTCTTTCTTTTGGACCTTTGTTATGTTTGTATTTTATTCATGTCACCAAACTAAACATCTCTCATGTTTCCAACAATTTAAGGTTAAATTCACATTGTTTGATCGTGTTGGTTTCAAACATTTGACTCTATACTTTTTATATCACTTTGACTTAACATGTGATTACAATGTTCCTCAAATCAAATCATATCTTGTTGATATGAGGTCATGAAGAGATGAGTGTGTAGTGTGCATATAAGTATCAACATCTGCTATTAAACAAATCTGACCCATTCTGCTTATTTCACTATTATTTAATACAAAACTTGTGTCTGTGTGTGTGTGCGCGTGCGTGCGTCCGTCTCCGCGCGCTCGTCTGTGTGTGTGTGTGTGCAGCTGTGGCTGAGATCATCCTGATTCATTTGCTGATTGTTGTGGTAAAAACTGTTAGTTTGATGATTTGAGGAGTCAAATGATTTCAGTTAACTTCCAACATGTTGTCACAGCACAGCTGAGCCTCTACACCTCATCTCTAACTGTTTCATATCAAGATTAGAGACACATTTTACAACGTTTTGCAATGCGTCCATTCTTCTGTCTAGCGCTTGATATTCACGTGTGTGGTTGTTGATTGGTCAGAAGTGACCCACGTGGGCCGATGTGAACGCTGAAGGAATGCGTGCCCGTCCGCATGTCCTCGAGTGCCCACCACCCGGGTGGGGTCGGCAAAATGGCCTTTCTGTGTGGAGTTTGCATGTTCTCCCCGTGCCTCCCGGGGGTCTCCTTCATATAGGAACCCCCTTCACAAAAACATGCAACATCCTGGTTGCTTATATGGTTCCTCCTCTGATCGTTAAGGGCGCCTGTTCAGAGGGAGGGGAACTGGTTGGAATAGCGTGAACCTCCCACGTGCTATGTCCTACCGGGGGAGCTTCCTCGGGCAGGTGAAAAGATGCGGCTGACTTGACTGCCCATGTCTCGGAGGATGCATGGAATCAGTCTCGGCTCTCCCCAGATCGGCAGAGGATGGAGTAGCAACCAGGATTGAGTAATTCAAATGAGCACTAAACGGGGGATAAAAATGGGATAAAAAATCGGGAAAAAAACATTAAAAAAAAAGAAGTGACCCACGTGGACACAACCCGCATTCTGATAGGCTGTTGACACCCCCCACCCCCCGCAATGTGCGCAAAAGTGGTTTGGTCCATCCACTCTGTTTTTTTCCACACTTGGCAGATTTAAACTGCAGCGCGCGACTCTATGGATGTGTGTGTGTGCGTGTGCGGGTGCGGGTGCATGTGTGTGTGTGTGTGTGTGTGTGTGAGAGCTCTCTAGGGAGGGAGAAGTGAAGCTGTGGGGTCATGTGACAATAACAATGGGCGTGGTAAACTATACACAGTTGGAATCAAAGTTTCCTGCATGTTGGTTTTGTATCATGATCTAGTCAGTTGTTTCTCTGGACACATTGATGTACGTGTGTCTGTATTGTAGATAACAGAGAAACTGAGATCAAAACAGTCATTCTTCTACATCTATTTGTGTTCACTTCTTGGAAATGTAATTAATCAGTTTGCTTGGGACCACCTGGAACCTCCTCAAAGACCCCAGGTGGTCCCCCGGACCTCACATTGAGAACCACTGATCTGGATTAAATTAAATTAAAAGAGAAACCTTAATTAGGGAAACTAAAATAACAAAACATGACTACACAGTAAATGAGTAAATGTGTAGTTATGTGATGTCTGTCTGTCAGCATCACAGTCTCTCATCTTCTTCAACAGCTCTCTGGCTCCCTCTGCTGCTGACAACTGAGGAAACTTTATTTTTATTTCATGTTTGATGTGCTCATATTCTGTTTTATTTCCCTGCTGAGTCCGAGCTGCAAAGGTCTAATTTTAACCAATAAATCTATAATTGATTTAGTTTGAAGACTTCACACTCAACACAAAGCAAGTCAGCAGACGAGGAATATGAAGAGTGTTGCTGTTAAAGAGCCACGATCAGCAAAACTTCCCTGCATGATTCAAAGTTATCAAAACAATACAAAGTGCTGAGTGTTCAGTTGATAAGTTAGTGCAAAAAGGCTGCACAGTAGCAATGAAGTGCTACGACTGCATCAACTAATCAAGCTGCTTTCTGCCTTCCCTCAGTCATATCATGTCATGTCAAATATCATCTGAAGCAGTAACACATGTGCGTACACCGCATGCTTAGTGAGAAAGACAGTGGTGTTTGGCAATAATATAAATACATTAATAATTATGTTTTATTTCTTTACCACTTTTGCAGGTAGAGTTATGAAGTGTTTGACAGGGAATAAAACAAGTAAAAGCTAACAGGAATGAATTGAAAACAGATTAAAGAAGGATCAAATTGCAAAATGCAAGAGAGCACCAGGTAGAAACAAATTGTTTATCAAATATCAAATGAGTTGTGTGCATGGTTTGGCTCAAATTCATTTCAACCAGTGAAGTCAAGCTTCTGTCCATTGGTCAGTCATAGAGTCTTGATTCTCATTGATTTCTTTCAAGACAGCATGTATGAACCTTTTTCAAGATTTTGTTCTCAGTTTGTGGATTGAATCCAGCAGCTTAACTGGCTGAATAGAAAGTGAATTGACCCTTGACCCTGTGCCATGCTTCCAGGTTCAGCTCACCCTGACATCACTGTCTCCTGATTTCCCCCTAGATTAAGATGAAGGTCTGCCTCTTTTTTTAAACCAGCTTTAGTGACTCAATAATAAGAGCTCTGTTTACACTCCTATGTTACAATGTTACAATTTACAGTGTTACAATGTTACAATTTACAGTGTTACAATGTTACAAGGTTAAAAATTCACTTAGCAGACACTTTTATCCAAAGAGACGTACATCTGAGCTTTATACAACACAAGCAATGATCTAGTCAGAAGACAACAACATGAGGAAGTGCCATGAGGCCAAGCTTGAGTCTGAATGGACCCAGGTGTCACCAGGCAGCACAGAGTGCAGAGGATTTATTTATCATTCATGTCCCTCATTCATCACCATTCATGCTATTAACATTCATGTATCTATCATCCCTTTTTCATCCTTTCATCATTCATGCTCATCAAGTGTGAAGGTGTTGGTTAAAGAGCTGCAGGGTCTGGAGTCTCTTCTTAAAGATAGAGAGCTAGGCCATGTTCAGACTAGGAGGCCAAATCTGATTTGTGAACTTTAGTGACCTATTAATGACTTTATCCAGATTGGTTTTATGAGTCTGGACGCTCCAAGTCTGATTTGTGTCACTTGTCCCAAACCACATATGGAGGTAGTTTCAAATCTGCTTCAAATGTGCTTTTGACTGATGTGTCTTCAGTGCGGATGCGCAGATCCACCAAATCTGATTTGAACGTCACTCGCAACTCGTCATCAAATGCTTCTGCGCAGGAAAACCACATCACCAACATACGTATTTACTGACGCCCACGTCGTGACGTTACCATAACAACCAATGCAGATAGGCTGTTTAGGTCTGGACACACAGATCCGACTTGAAAATCAGGTGTAGACCTGAATGAGGGACTTCAGGTAGGCAGGAGGGGGTGTAGACCCCACACCCCCTACACGACCTACTGACTGGACAACAGAGTGTGTTCAGTCAGAGGCTCCAGCAGCTCCCCTGCACTAAAGAGTGTTACAGGAGGTCTTTTGTGCCCACTGCAATTAGCATATATAATACCGGTAAGTCACGTACATGCAGGGAGAGCAGACTCCTCCTTTCACTCCCTCTCCCTCTCTCCTCCACACCCCTCACATAGATACATGCAGGGAGAGCAGACTCCTCCTTTCACTCCCTCTCTCTCTCTCCTCCACACCCCTCACATAGATACATGCAGGGAGAGCAGACTCCTCCTTTCTCTCCCTCTCCCTCTCTCCTCCACATCCCTCACATAGATACATGCAGGGAGAGCAGACTCCTCCTTTCACTCCCTCTCCCTCTCTCCTCCACACCCCTCCTCCCATAGATACATGCAGGGAGAGCAGACTCCTCCTTTCACTCCCTCTCCCTCTCTCCTCCACACCCCTCCTCCCATAGATACATGCAGGGAGAGCAGACTCCTCCTTTCACTCCCTCTCCCTCTCTCCTCCACACCCCTCACATAGATACATGCAGGGAGAGCAGACTCCTCCTTTCTCTCCCTCTCCCTCTCTCCTCCACACCCCTCACATAGATACATGCAGGGAGAGCAGACTCCTCCTTTCACTCCCTCTCCCTCTCTCCTCCACACCCCTCACATAGATACATGCAGGGAGAGCAGACTCCTCCTTTCACTCCCTCTCCCTCTCTCCTCCACACCCCTCACATAGATACATGCAGGGAGAGCAGACTCCTCCTTTCACTCCCTCTCCCTCTCTCCTCCACACCCCTCACATAGATACATGCAGGGAGAGCAGACTCCTCCTTTCACTCCCTCTCCCTCTCTCCTCCACACCCCTCACATAGATACATGCAGGGAGAGCAGACTCCTCCTTTCTCTCCCTCTCCCTCTCTCCTCCACACCCCTCACATAGATACATGCAGGGAGAGCAGACTCCTCCTTTCTCTCCCTCTCCCTCTCTCCTCCACACCCCTCACATAGATACATGCAGGGAGAGCAGACTCCTCCTTTCACTCCCTCTCCCTCTCTCCTCCACACCCCTCCCATAGATACATGTAGGGAGAGCAGACTCCTCCTTTCTCTCCCTCTCCCTCTCTCCTCCACACCCCTCACATAGATACATGCAGGGAGAGCAGACTCCTCCTTTCACTCCCTCTCCCTCTCCCCTCCACACCCCTCACATAGATACATGCAGGGAGAGCAGACTCCTCCTTTCTCTCCCTCTCCCTCTCTCCTCCACACCCCTCACATAGATACATGCAGGGAGAGCAGACTCCTCCTTTCACTCCCTCTCCCTCTCTCCTCCACACCCCTCACATAGATACATGCAGGGAGAGCAGACTCCTCCTTTCACTCCCTCTCCCTCTCTCCTCCACACCCCTCACATAGATACATGCAGGGAGAGCAGACTCCTCCTTTCACTCCCTCTCCCTCTCTCCTCCACACCCCTCCCATAGATACATGTAGGGAGAGCAGACTCCTCCTTTCTCTCCCTCTCCCTCTCTCCTCCACACCCCTCACATAGATACATGCAGGGAGAGCAGACTCCTCCTTTCTCTCCCTCTCCCTCTCTCCTCCACACCCCTCACATAGATACATGCAGGGAGAGCAGACTCCTCCTTTCACTCCCTCTCCCTCTCTCCTCCACACCCCTCACATAGATACATGCAGGGAGAGCAGACTCCTCCTTTCACTCCCTCTCCCTCTCTCCTCCACACCCCTCCCATAGATACATGTAGGGAGAGCAGACTCCTCATTTCACTCCCTCTCCCTCTCTCCTCCACACCCCTCACATAGATACATGCAGGGAGAGCAGACTCCTCCTTTCACTCCCTCTCCCTCTCTCCTCCACACCCCTCACATAGATACATGCAGGGAGAGCAGACTCCTCCTTTCACTCCCTCTCCCTCTCTCCTCCACACCCCTCACATAGATACATGCAGGGAGAGCAGACTCCTCCTTTCTCTCCCTCTCCCTCTCTCCTCCACACCCCTCCCATAGATACATGCAGGGAGAGCAGACTCCTCCTTTCTCTCCCTCTCCCTCTCTCCTCCACACCCCTCCTCCCATAGATACATGCAGGGAGAGCAGACTCCTCCTTTCACTCCCTCTCCCTCTCTCCTCCACACCCCTCCCATAGATACATGCAGGGAGAGCAGACTCCTCCTTTCTCTCCCTCTCCCTCTCTCCTCCACACCCCTCCTCCCATAGATACATGCAGGGAGAGCAGACTCCTCCTTTCACTCCCTCTCCCTCTCTCCTCCACACCCCTCACATAGATACATGCAGGGAGAGCAGACTCCTCCTTTCTCTCCCTCTCCCTCTCTCCTCCACACCCCTCACATAGATACATGCAGGGAGAGCAGACTCCTCCTTTCACTCCCTCTCCCTCTCTCCTCCACACCCCTCACATAGATACATGCAGGGAGAGCAGACTCCTCCTTTCTCTCCCTCTCCCTCTCTCCTCCACACCCCTCACATAGATACATGCAGGGAGAGCAGACTCCTCCTTTCACTCCCTCTCCCTCTCTCCTCCACACCCCTCACATAGATACATGCAGGGAGAGCAGACTCCTCCTTTCTCTCCCTCTCCCTCTCTCCTCCACACCCCTCACATAGATACATGCAGGGAGAGCAGACTCCTCCTTTCACTCCCTCTCCCTCTCTCCTCCACACCCCTCACATAGATACATGCAGGGAGAGCAGACTCCTCCTTTCACTCCCTCTCCCTCTCTCCTCCACACCCCTCACATAGATACATGTAGGGAGAGCAGACTCCTCCTTTCACTCCCTCTCCCTCTCCCCTCCACACCCCTCCTCACATAGATACATGCAGGGAGAGCAGACTCCTCCTTTCACTCCCTCTCCCTCTCTCCTCCACACCCCTCACATAGATACATGCAGGGAGAGCAGACTCCTCCTTTCACTCCCTCTCCCTCTCCCCTCCACACCCCTCACATAGATACATGCAGGGAGAGCAGACTCCTCCTTTCTCTCCCTCTCCCTCTCTCCTCCACACCCCTCACATAGATACATGCAGGGAGAGCAGACTCCTCCTTTCACTCCCTCTCCCTCTCTCCTCCACACCCCTCACATAGATACATGCAGGGAGAGCAGACTCCTCCTTTCTCTCCCTCTCCCTCTCTCCTCCACACCCCTCCCATACATACATGCAGGGAGAGCAGACTCCTCCTTTCTCTCCCTCTCCCTCTCTCCTCCACACCCCTCCTCCCATAGATACATGCAGGGAGAGCAGACTCCTCCTTTCTCTCCCTCTCCCTCTCTCCTCCACACCCCTCCCATAGATACATGCAGGGAGAGCAGACTCCTCCTTTCACTCCCTCTCCCTCTCTCCTCCACACCCCTCCCATAGATACATGCAGGGAGAGCAGACTCCTCCTTTCACTCCCTCTCCCTCTCTCCTCCACACCCCTCCCATAGATACATGCAGGGAGAGCAGACTCCTCCTTTCTCTCCCTCTCCCTCTCTCCTCCACACCCCTCCTCCCATAGATACATGCAGGGAGAGCAGACTCCTCCTTTCTCTCCCTCTCCCTCTCTCCTCCACACCCCTCCCATAGATACATGCAGGGAGAGCAGACTCCTCCTTTCACTCCCTCTCCCTCTCTCCTCCACACCCCTCACATAGATACATGCAGGGAGAGCAGACTCCTCCTTTCACTCCCTCTCCCTCTCTCCTCCACACCCCTCACATAGATACATGCAGGGAGAGCAGACTCCTCCTTTCACTCCCTCTCCCTCTCTCCTCCACACCCCTCACATAGATACATGCAGGGAGAGCAGACTCCTCCTTTCTCTCCCTCTCCCTCTCTCCTCCACACCCCTCACATAGATACATGCAGGGAGAGCAGACTCCTCATTTCACTCCCTCTCCCTCTCTCCTCCACACCCCTCTCATAGATACATGCAGGGAGAGCAGACTCCTCCTTTCACTCCCTCTCCCTCTCTCCTCCACAGCCCTCCCATAGATACGCTGGTGAACCCTCATTTCATCATTGCTGTTGCTGTATGTCACTTTATTAATTATAATGATGTTGCACAATGTCCATTTTGGCCACATAGAACATGTGTGCTTGCTACAGCTGTAAATTAGAGGTGCAATTTATTTTCTTATCTTATTTTATTTAACGTTATTGTAGATAGGATAACTTAAATGCTGTGCTTTCTATGTTTCTGACATGGTCTCTATGTCAGACATATTTTTGACATTGGCTTTTTCTTTTGTGTGTGTTTTACTGAGATGTACTGACATTGGCTTCTGCTGTAACACAAGAATTTCCCCCAGGGGATTAATAAAGTACTCTATCTATCTATCTATCTATCTATCTATCTATCTATCTATCTATCTATCTAT